>NC_143534.1:1509929-1825345 GCF_031878675.1 Megascapheus bottae
CATGGGTGCTTACAGCTGGGCTACGGTGGACCCTTCTATTTTCTTTCCCTCCCTCTCTCCCTCCTTCCCTCCCTCCCTCCCTCCCTCTCTTCCTGTCTCTGGCCTCAATGCTCTAAGGAAGCAGGGTAGGAATAACAAATGTCATAAGCATGGGAATGCTGCAGATAGACTGGCTTCTTGGTCTTTGAGCTCTCTGGTATGTGGGACCCATTTCCCAGCATGGCTCCCAGGAGCCATGCTACAGGATGGTGAGATGGCAGCGGGAAGACCAGGCCTGGCAGAGGCTGATCTGAGCCCACAGCTGCTCATCTGCTGGGCCCACAGCAGCCTGGAGCCCGGCGCCTATTGGTGCCATGGAGAAATGAAGGAGGAACACTCTTCCCTTCTTGTGGCCAACAGCTACACAGAGGCCCACAGTCCTGCAGGTGTTCACGGCGCTCTGCAAACACTGGGAAACCACTGCACACAGCTGGATGTCCGTGGGTGGCAAGGGGAGGGCCGGGTCCTCAGAGCCTGGCTTTGAGGTGGGACCAGACTGTGCCAGGGAGAGAGAAAGGGCCCAGCCAGAAATGTTTGCAGAAGCGATCCTGAGATGAGAAAGGCACTCATTCTGGGGGGACAGGAGAGCCCCAAGCCCCAGGCCCAGCTACTGTTATGACCAGTTGTTGGCATTGGGAAAAGCTTAGGAGGAGAGGGAGGCTGTCAAAGCGGGCCCTGGGGCAGAGATGAGAACACGCAGGCCTTGCTGGGCCAAAGGCTGAGACAGCAGGCGGGCTCGGAAGACCCAGCGAGGGAGGACTTGATCTTGCAGGCTGAGGGCCAGAAGCTGCAGGGAGGGGCTACGAGGGCCTGGAGAGGCCCGGGAAGGGAGCCTGCTCTTGCCCATGGGGCGGAGTCACACTGAGTGTGGTGGGAAGGGTGAGGACACTCAAGCCATGGACCCCAGACCCCAGCTCCTCCTGGCAAGAGGCAGAGCAGTGAGGGCAGCTGAAAGAAGGGTTGTGGAGGGGAATTACTGGGATCCAGGGCGTGCACGGAGGTGGGAGATCAGAGCCAAGACTCGGTGGGGTGGATCCAGCAGGGCCCAAGCAGAGGCAGGGCCCTCGGGTGGGGGTGGTGGCCTCAGAGGGGGCCTAGAGAGATGGAGGGCACGACAGAGCTGAGTACAAAGCAGCCCTGGCGGTGGCAGAGCCACCCTCTGGAGACCACCTGGGGCATAAACGTGGGCCAGGGTGGACAGCCATCACCTCTGGTGCAGCGAGGACACTGGCCGAGGAGAGCCAGCATCCCTTCAAGGAACCAGGCCGCCAGACATCTCACTGGCCCCTTGCTGGCTTGGGAGGGCAGGCCGGCTCCTCAGACCCCCTGTCAGCAGAATGGCATTGTAAGTCTTGGCTTCTGGTCTCACCCAGACCCCGTGAACATCAAAAACCTCCCAGGTACTCTGGACTCCCACTGAAAGGCACCGCCGACAGACGATAATGTCTCCGCTACTGATTATCTCGGATCATCGCAAATAAGTCCTTCCACAAGACATTGACTCTAGAATCTTCTTGTCTCTAGAAAGCTCTTCTGGGGAAGCGCTCTGAGCCTGTCTCTAAGGCTTACAGAGGCAAGAGGCATTTCTGAAACGTCTAGAACTCTCTGAGCCTCTGTGTGGACCCACCATGCAGAGGACGGCCTGGAACTCATTAACTTGTACGTGTCCTCGTAAAGCGCTGTGGAATATTCTCGCTGCTCTCCCCGGGTCTCCCGAGGGGACTGTGGGCAGAGGCCTGGCTGCCACCCTCCACTGCAGAGCCAGCCCACCCTCATGGGAGTCAGGTGGATAGGTGGCCCCGAGGCCTTGGTCCTGCTCCGCCCACTGTGCCCCCGTGGCGAGGCAGCGGAACAGCACCCAGCCTCGGCCCTCAGCCCCCCGAGCAGCGATTTCCTTTCTTGACCACCACTCGCCATGCCTTGTCAAAGAAAGCACGAGACGGGAAGGGGTCCTGGTGCTGCAGTTCTCTGCCTGGCCCAGGCTGAAAGAGGCCGAGAACCTCACTCAGTCTTCGCCCCTTCGGGCTTCCAGGGCCTCGTGGTAAACAGTCGTGTGAGCGCAGTCAACACAACAGTCCACAGCCTGCCCCCCTCAGCACCTCCCGTGGCCTGGGCCGGCGGCCACGCCGCCAGTGTCCTCCCAGACGCCCGTGGCCTCCCAGACACCCGTGGGCTGTGCGGTTACACCAGCTAATGTCTGGGCCAACCTGTGGTTTCAGGTAAAAGGACTCTGAGAAGAATGGCGGCAGACATGGCTCGGAATCCACAAGTGAGCACCAAGGAGAGGCCCTGTGGACGTGGTGACCGAGGCCACCCTGACAGACAAGGCTGCCCGGAGCAGGGGCAGAGGCTGGGCACGCAGGTGCTGGGAAGGTCAACGGGCTACAGAGTGGTGAGGGGCAGGCGGGGCAGTCAGGTGCGGCTGGGCGCTGCCCTGTGGATCTCTACCCTCAACCTCCCTCCCCCCTCCTCCATCCCCCTCCTCCCGCTCCCCTCTCCCCTCCTCCGGGGCCATTGGTACATGATGCCTGTGAAAGGCGCTTGCATAAAAGTGGTTTTATGACTCTGGCCAGGGTTCCTAAGCCAGCAAACAGAAAAGTCTCAGGAATAAAAGGGGCAATAAAATAATTACATCAGGCTTTGAACTTACACTAAATACCACCTTTCTTCTCAAGGCTCCCAATGTGTTTTACAGACAAGTAGAGAACTGTAGTGGTGTAGCCCTATCAGTGGGGGTAAACTGAGTCACTGAGCCTTGAGGGTTGGAGAGCACACAGGGTCAATTTCCAGAGACTTCTCTGGGAGATCCCGTCTGGTCCAATGACAAGAGCTCCCAGCCTGCTGTGCTGTACACTTAATTGTATAGACTCTTATTGCTAGGATAAACAACGTATAGATTCTTATTGGTAGGTACTACTCGTACCCTTTTAGCTCAAGCTATTTCTGAGCTCTGGTGGGCGGCTCGTCACGATTCTGATGCCTGCTGCACACCCTGTACCCATATCGGTAGTTATCCTCACCTGTAATGGGTTGGCAGGCCCTCAGCAGGTCAGTGTGCCTTCTCAGGAAGAAAGAGCCCAGGTCAGCGTCTTTGCCAGAAATTCCTGTGTCTCTCCACAGCTTTCCATTCAGAAGATGGAGAAGGCCAAGACAGCTCTGGACTAGTTCTCTTAAGAGCCCAGGGCCTGTGGACAGGCAGCCAGCTAAGAGAGCAAAGGCAGGTGGTGGCCAGACATCCCTAGAGTTGGTACTGTCCCTGGCTCCAAAATGGAGGACAGCATTAGGAGGACTGGAGAACATTCTAAAGCTCTTCTATCTATCTATCTATCTATCTATCTATCTATCTATCTATCTATCTATCTATCTATTTTGCTAGTCCTGGGGCTTGAACTCAGGGCCTGGGCACTGTCCCTGAGTTTCTTTTGCTCAAGGCTAGGGCTCTACCATCTGAGCCACAGTGCCACTTCCTGCTTTTTCTGTGTAGTTTATTAGAGATAAGAGTCTCACGGACTTTTCTTCCTGAATTGACTTCAAGCTGCTAGTCTCAGATCTCAGCTTCCAGAGTAGCTGGGATTACAGGCGTGAGCCACCAGCACCTGGCCCTAAAGCATTTATGATTCTTGCTTTGTTTTTGCCATTTGGAATCTAAAAACCCATATTGAATGCATTTTGATAATCTAGGAGGGGAATGACAGACGTGGGAGTTTGTGGGGTTTAATGACCCTCCCTTGGTGAACCACAGCCGTCCTAACTCAAAGGAAACTCTCTGAGTGGCTCTCCAGTTCTGCCTCCATTGCCCAGCCTCTTAAAACTCAGGTAGCCAGGTAAAGGAGTTTTGGCAGAGCAGCAGGAGCCCCCACACATCCAGGGCTTTCATCTGATCCGCTATTTTCAGCCCCGCACAGAAAAGCTGAAAAGTCAGTGCGCCGTCCCCCGGGGCCCAAGGGGGACTGGGACAAACCACGCGGCTCGACAGACACTGCCACCGGCCGCTGGCCGCCTTGCATCTCAGTTGTGCTTCTTGAGTGCCGTCTGCTTTTGGAATATGGGGTCTCCAGAACCAGGGGCCCTCGGCCAGGCCCAGGGAACAGAGAGAAGAATCGAACAGAAGCCAGCGGCACCGTGAGACCCGGGGGACCAGGGGCCTGGGCGGGCCCCTCCAGCACGTCTGGAGAGCCCCATGCCAGCTGAGGAGTCAGGAAGTCTGTCCTCCAGCCCGGCCTTGCCCCTGCTCTTGGCATGGCTTTGAGCAGATCTTTTAACTTTTGTGACTCAGTTTACTCACTTGCCAAATAGAGATAATGGCGTAGAGCTCAAAGAACTTTTGTAAGGCTCTAATGAGTATTTATAGTCACTTCATAGGAGTTTATAGTTATTTGAGCTGGGAAAGGAATTATAAATGACCCAGGAGTAAACAGTATTTAGAATCGGCCTGTGCAGCAGACAGCAGGTTTTCTGGATGTTTACAAGGCCCTCGGAACACCTGCAGCTGCACACGGCTCGCATGGAGACGCTACCATGCTGTGGCGTGTGGGCCTCAGAAACGGGGCCCAGAGGCGGGAGTGGACTGCGGAGAAGATCCCGCTGAGAGGCCTGCAGAGCCAGGCAACAGAGCTGGGGTGGAGGTAGCAGACTCTTGTCCACAGGGAGCTTTGCACAACTTCCCTACAGGAGCTCAGACTCCAGCCCTGGCCAGGCCTTACCCCATCATTGGGTCGTGAGACCTGTTGGGGCGAGGGTCTCTGGACACTGCCACAACATGCCTCTGGGAGCAGAAGCATTTCTTTTCTTTCCAGAAGAAGAGAAGCACATTCCAAATACCAGCCTGTATTCACAGAGACCAAGAGACAGCGATTGCCAGCTCAGGATGGCAAGCACGCTTGCTGGCGTGAAATGGTGCCTGGGGGCAGAGCACCCTGGGAAGGAGGTGGCCTGGGGGAAGACACTCCCAGCAGGGTAGGCAGCGGGTAACTGCAGCGGGGAAGTTCTGCTGGTTGTGAGCGTCTCTGAGCGAACTTAACTAGCTCGCCCTACTAAGACTTCAAGACACCGCCTGGGGTGAGACCAGACCGGACACCAGCTCGACGACTCTGCGTGTGACTTGTCCATAGAGACACACCTACGGCAGTGTGGGGACATTCGGAACAGGACGCGTGGAGAGGACAGGTGCATAGCCAAGCGCTGGGAAGTACGGTGCTGGGGCAGGCCGGTGACAATGTGTCACCACAGTGACCACACCCCGTCCAGTACCTCCAGAGCATGCACTGTGCCAACGTCTCAGCCCCCATGGGCTCAGCCCCAGAGAGGACTCCTGACGTTCCTCAGGCTCTGTGCTCAGACGTCTGACAACCAACCAGAGTCTCTGCGCCTCCAAAGACAATGAGGACTTCATTGTTTTTCTAGGGGACCTGGGGCTACAGGCACAGAGGAGGGGTTCTTACCACTTCTGACTCCTCGAGCCCACAAAACCCTGGTGAGAAGACATTCCACTGAGCCATTTGTGTCTGTGGTTTGGGTGGGATCTTGCAAGTTTTGGAAGTGTGCCTTCAGCCAACTGGAACAAAGAAGAATCTGGTGTCTTTATCATTATTGCTAAAGCTTAATTATCATGCTGGATACATGAATGGCGGCCATCCTCAGGGCAGGTCACTGAGGGGCTGTGGGACCCAAGAAACAAAGTGGGTATCACAGAATCCTACTGGAGCATGAGGGGTTTCTGGGTGAAATGAGAGTACACGCGCAGAATTCTACACGCTCATGAGTGTGCAGCCAAGTTCTTCTCAGGGGTTCCTTCCCCGAGCAGCGCAGCAGGACCAGGAGTGAGCGCCTTCTCTCTAAGCCAGCCTGTGCTGACAGTTTCTTTGCAGTGACCTATACTGCATTCACAGCCAAAGCCCTTTTCCACAACAGTGAGCAACGGGGCCATATTTCAAAGTCCCGGCAAGATTTAGTCCTCAAGACATGTTAGAAACGCCCAGTTGCATTGGCATAATCATCATCATGACAGAGCACACGCCTTGCATGGTGGTCCCATTGACACACAGCCCCCACGCAGAATGCACGCTGTGTGCCCGACAGTCCTGCTGCAGAAGCAAAGCGCCGAGAGCGGTGGGGCCAGGCCTGTCCAGGTGCCCTGGCTCCGGCTGGTGGTGGTGGCTGCCATGAGGGAGTGTCCACCCCTCAGTCCTGGGCCGGCCAGGCCCTGCGTGTCAGTGCTGACGTTGTCAGGATGGCTTCCTCGCCTCCATTTGCAGTGAAGACCTGGAGGCAGAGGAAGTTTGCTCTGTTGCATGCAGGGAAGCAAACCACACAGCCACAACTGCAGAGGAGGTGGCCAGGCTCGTGTCATCTCCCACGGCCAGGCTTCTGTGAAGATTGCATGACAGGCCGGCGGTCAAAAGCCAGAAGCGAGCCCAGGTCCTCTTCTCTTGTCGCCGGGGCAAGATTGAGGGACTCGCTGTCGGCAGTGACGGGGCACACCAGTGTGTAGTCGGAAGCGACATCCTTTGCTGATATTTTCCAAGACCCATGCATTTCTTTTCTTTTTGTCTTTTTTCAAATCCTATGTAAGGAAGTGTCACCGAGCTTTTATAGAATGATGCCTGTCATTCTAGCTACTTGGGACCAGCGATTGAGAAGACAGAGGCTTGAGGCCAGCCTGGGTAAAAACATTCATCAACCAGTAGCTGGACATAGAGATTCAAACCTTCATCACAGCCACAGCAGGAAGCTCACGTAGGAGGGTCAAGACCCGGAATGCTCAGGGTCTGAACGATGGCCCTATCTCAAACATAACTGAAGCCAAAGGGAGCCGGGGTCTGCTTGGGGTAGGAGTCTGAGTTCAAATCCCACCACACATAAAACAATGGATTCAATTCACTTAGAGATGAAGATGGGGACGCATCACCAGAATGCTTTCAGTTAGGCGGAATGAGCGCCTTCTTCAATGCTTCAGTCCATCTCCTCAGCCCCAGTGGAAGTTTCTTGTCTGAACTCCCTTCGCAGCTCTGACTGCATTCTCCTGAGCGGTGGGAGGGAAGGGAGATGACTGTCCTTCCTGGCCTCGTGCATGCAGAATTCCAGCTTCAAGGGAATAGGAACCACTGACAGCCATTTCAGCAACCACCGTCCTGGACGAGGCCTTCCAGGAAGGCAGGCAGGAAGCGGCCACCAGCTGCCTTCTCCGCTGACTCAGCTGTGAACCCTTCCAGTCATGTGACTGCGCTTCTCCATGTGTCTTTGGTTGAAGGTGTTCTCAATTTTCAGTAGAGCAGATATTTAAGGGACAGGAAACTGGACAGCAAAACAAAGGAACAGATGAGAGATTCCTAGTGCAACAGAAGCCAGAGGACAGAGCGGATACACAGGGAACTGAAACGTCTCCTTCTCCCTGTTTTGCCGTTGCTAAGCAACGGTGTCTACAAATTCCTGCCTCGTTTCTGACATCTCACACCTTGGGGCTAAGTCAGTCCAGCCACGGGGCGCTTCAGACATTTTCAGCCAAGAGCACATTCACTATTTGCCTTGCAGTTTCACGGAAATAAAAAACCACAGCCAGAAATCAGTTCTAGTCCCAGATTAGAAGGTTTCTGAAGACATTTCCAGCATCTAGAGAGAGGTAAACACAGGCGGCCAGGAAGCTTTCCTGCACTTGACACTTCTGCATGCCAGGAACTGGCCTTTGTGGCAATATTATGGAGGAAAAATCCCTACCACACAACACCTAGACCAGAGCAGGAACATCACAAACATGGAGATCACACAGACCCGAGGTCAGCAAGGGAATCCTTGGGGCAGAGCGTGTTAGGCTCTGGTCCAGGAATGGCTCTGGCATCCTGACGTCGGTGCAGTGAGAGGCTGGAGAGGAAAAGTCACTAACTAACCTACCTAACCAACCAACCAACCAACCAGGCACAGGCCACCCTCACAGGACGCAGGCACCCAGTTCAGATTCACTCCTGTGTGATAGAAGAACCCCTAAGTCGTTCAATTAGCACAGTCTCAATCTAGTAATATTGTAGAGTGCTTGGTAGAAACAGATACCCCAATATCTGCTGCACGAGACCACAGTGCACTTGCTTCTAAGGACACGCTCACACTCAGCTACCACGGAGACCTATATGGAGTCAGCAGGCACGGACAGGCATGTCACTGAGCAGAGCACAGGCCTGGCCACCAGGCCCTGGGTTTGAGCCTCAAGAACAAAGTCAAGAGACAGAGCAGGCCCTTGGTCCATTAGACAAAACAAAAAGTATCAAAACATCAATTAGGGAGAAGCCTTGTTAAGACGGAAATAGAGTTAGGCCTTGTCAGTTCCAAAATAAACGGGAAATATCTTTACTGCAGTCTCTGAGGTTGTGCGGGCCAACGTATAGTGGCAGACGGACAGATGGATGGACAGAGAGATGGACAGGCAGACGTAGAGACTAGAATGGCTTTCCTCTCGCAGCGGCTGTCAGGGTCAAGCCCCACATGGGTCTGGAGACCGTTTTTGAGGAACTACCTTTGACTGCTGTAATTAAGGTAGAAAGCAGAGGTTTCCTAGGAAATAGTACGAAATGAGTCTTTGCAGAGACTGACTGGCTGCAAGCCACGGTTTCCTCCCAGTGAGCTGCGTCCGGGCTGGAATGGAAGGAAGGGAGTGAAGACGTGAAAACAGCCTGCTTCCTCCTAGATTCTAGGCTTCCTGGTGGCCGGGCCCACGCCCCTCTCTCCTGCTCGCAGCAGCACCGTGGGCAGCGGGCTCCCACACTTGTTCTCTAGGTTCCTGTAGATGCACAGTTTGGGGAACAGCTGTCCCCAGCAGGGAAGGCCGAGACCCAACACTGGCTTGCCTGCTATCCACTGGCCAGGCGCCCTGTGTAGACCGGGGACAGCTCTGCCCTGGGTGCCACTGACCGCACTAAAGGAGAACTCAGGTGAGGCTTGGGCAGCAATCCTGAGGAAGACTGACACGACGCAGGCAACGTCACTGGGAGCCAGAGATGACAGAGGTGGGCGAGGGGGGCCCCGGGGCCAATCTCAAGGTGACGTCAGAGCCAGTGCACCCTCAGGACCTGGCCCACCGCGGCGTGGAGGCCTCCAGACTCCACGACTACGGGCACGCTCGCAGGACCTCACACCTGGGACTGTGGTCCAGGGCCTGCAGCATCGGACTGCCATCTTATCCTAAACAGAGACCTGGGCCCACCGGTGGGATCTAGAAGCACTGCAGCAGCAGGAAATCAGTTTCCCCTCTGAAAAGGGGTGAAAGCAATGTGGAGAAGCCTGTGCCCCACAACCAGCGAGGGGGTCTCACTCCATTTGGGGCCAGACTAATGTTGCTAGAAATCTCAAGAGAATTGCACCGCCTCCTCCACGCCACTCAAAGCTCTTAGTTTAACCTCCCCTCAATTTGAAACGAGCTTGTGGTGCGGGAAAGAGGTTTGAGCTTAGGGCAGAGGGTCCAGGTTCAGATCCCAGCTCTGCAGCCCACTGATTCTGTGCACTTGGTTCAGCCTCTGGTGCTGCATCGGGAGACGATGCACATGGGGTCTGCAGCCAGAAGGTTCTGTGTGGTCGGGGCTGGCGGGGGCTGAGGAAGGGCGGTGACGCCCCCAGCTGGGAGCTCTGGCCTGGTACAAAGGCCTCTGCAGCCTCCAGCATTGCACAAGCTCAGAATCCTGCGCTCCTGAGGCATGGAGTGGTTAACGAAGCTGCACGGCCAAGGAGCGGCCCCCAAGTTCCACCCAAGGTCACTTAGCTCCAGGGACCCTGGGCTGGAGGCCACCAACAGGCCTACTGGTGAAAGAGGGGATGATTCCAGCTCCACGCTTTCTGTCAGCCCAGCTGACTTGGCGGTCAGGGGATTCTGAAGCATAATTCCCCAGGAAGGGACCGCTTTGCTCCTGACCTTCAGACCAAGAGGAATGATGGAATATTAAGTCATCCTGCCATTAAAATTAAGTCCAGTCAGCCCTAATGGAATGTCACCTCCAAGACAGCCATTAATGCCATGGGCACGGCCCGCAGGGGCCGTAAATCACCCTGTCCTTCCACCTGCACTGGCGGCTGTGCATCCCCGAGGCCTTGGGCCCCCCGAGAGGACGCCCATTGGAGAGAAGCCCCTGGTCAGCCCAGGCCTCTCCGCGCAGCCCAGGGACACTGAGCAGAAGACACCGGGCTGTGACCTAGCCTGATCCTCGACGGTATGCATGCGTGCTGGCCTGGGGGGAGGGGGCTAGGCTGGCCTGGGGGGCCTAGGCTGGCCTGGGGGGAGCTAGGCTGGCCTGGGGGGGGGCTAGGCTGGCCTGGGGGCAGGGGCTAGGCTGGCCTGGGGGGGCTAGGCTGGCCTGGGGGGGGCTAGGCTGGCCTGGGGGCGGGGGCTAGGCTGGCCTGGGGGGGCTAGGCTGGCCTGGGGGGGCTAGGCTGGCCTGGGGGCGGGGGCTAGGCTGGCCTGGCCCGGGCTGTCCAACCCCTGCGCTCTCCTAGCAGGGCTCTGCTCCCCGCAGGGTGGCTTTGCTGAGAATCACTCTGATTCTTCCTCCCTTTACATAGACACATCCACTAACTTCCCAGGACTTGATTTTTTTTTTAAATAAAAGTCACATATCATGTATGACTGAAACACAGGGTAAATACAAAGCCCCTGAACACACGCCAACCCCTGGGAGAACCACAACGCTTTTCCCTCTTCTCCTCCTCACCCTACTTCTTCTAGAAAACTCCTACGGAACCTTCAAGACCCAGCCTCAAGGCCACCTCCTCCAGAAAGGCCCCTCGTCCACCAACCATCAGGTGGGTGCCCTTCTGTCCCCGATAGCACATGGGCTTCCTGCCACCAGGCACCGGGTTAATGAATGGTGACTCCTGGCCAACAGGGTGGGGTCCAGCCATCCTAGCCCCCTAGCTCTAGGCAGGGCCCGGCCCGTGATACAGTTTGTTGAACAAATAAATCATAAAGCTGAATTCCGTAATCCAAGCCCTATTTCCTCATTGGCTTTCAACACAACCTGGAGATTACACCTCCAGAGAATCAAGTTTAGAGTGGGGTTCCGGACTTGGGCCTCGTGGCCCCTGCAGGCGACAGCTACTTGTAGCCCAGGAAGGGAGGGAGTGTCCCCGCCCCCACCCCCCTCCTGCCTCGCCGGGTGTGAAGCGGGGCCCTGGCAGCCCCTCCACAGGCCGCCCACTGTGAACTTTGAGCAGGAGGCTATCGACAAGCCCCAGAACCAAGCTGCAGGTCACAGGCCACGCTTGCCACCAACCAGGTCCTGGGTGCCAGAGCGGCAGTGTCCCCTGGGCTTGCTGCCCTGCGCCAGCCTCTCCCGCCAGGGCCCGGGCTGCAGCTCATACTCTAGGACTTCGTGTTTTTGAGTGATGAAGACAAAAACTGACGCCTGTGGGACATTTCTGACGCCATGAGTCCCCCAGGGAGCACAAAGGCCACCCCCCCTCCCAGGGCTCCAGAGGGGCAGAAAGGCCAGCTTTGCAGTGGACACCCCGAGGTGCCTGCCCAGGGTGTGGGGGGACAAGCACCGTGGCAGGGGGCCTCGGAGGCCATACGGGATTGCCGCACCTTTGAGGCCCAATAGCCAGGACTGCTTCAGGTCTGCAGATGGCCTGACTTTACAGCTGGAATCTAGACATTAAATAGCATGATGTCTTCCCAAAAGCTCAGAAGGAAAAACAAATCAGGGCAAAGTGAAGCAGGTGGTGTAAAATCCTGATGTCTGGAGCCTCTGGTGCCCCACGTTGGGGAAGCTTTGGCCCCTGCGCTGCACTGCCAGCCCAAGAAGGGTCTTCCCATAAAGGAAAAAAGGGAGCCCTTCCTGAAAAAGTCAACTAAAGCCAAAGGGCTTGGGCCATGGTTCAAGTGGTAGAGCATCACCTCGCATGCCCAGGCCCTGAGCACAGACACCACTGGAAAACTATAACAACAATAAAGCTGAAAGTTGGAGGAACACCGTGAGATGGAGCCGCTGGGCCTTGGAAGACAGATTGGCTATCAGGGCAGAACGGGACAGAGTCCCATCGTCCCCCAGCCTTCCAAAGACTGGCCGGTGGGCCCAAGGTGTCCTGTTGGCGCTGAGCCCCTGGGGCTACAGGACAAGGCCCCTGCCCCAGGACCTCCTGCCCCGGCACCACTGGCCTGGAAGGAAGTGGGGTGGGCCTGGGGACTGCCACTTCATCACCAGAGTGGCCTTGGCTTCTCCAGCTCTGCTGAGATGGTGCAAGAGGGAATGGCGGCCGTGTGGACAGCGTGGCCTCTGCTGTCCCCTCTCGGAGCATGGCCTTTGAAGCCAGATTTCCATTTGGAAATTGCCCTGGACAACCTTGAGAGAAGAGGGCGGGCGGCCACCCCTCCCCACCCGCTTATCTGCTCTTTGCAGCTCTGGTAAACGACTGGCCAGGGTTACTGAATTAAGGAGAAAATATTTACAAAAAAAAACTATGGCAGGGGTCAGCTTGTCCTCTCCACACCCAGGAGAGAGGCAGGGCTGCCTGGCACAGAGAGGGGACTGTGGTGTCACATGCAGGCCTGGCCCCGCCCTCCCTCCCGACTTGTCCCAGGCTGTGCTGCCATGGGAGCAGCCCGCAGGTGAAGCCAGGCCATGCCGGGAAGCGTGCATCTCCACGCCCTCCGCCTCCATCTCCCGGGGCTCAGGAGGGCGGCCAGATCTCCCGGGGGCTAGGGGGACAGCCAGACGGATGGTCTCTCAGTAAGGAATCCAAGACTCCTCTCACCACATCACGGCTCCCCTCACCCCAGCAATCAGTCGGCCAGCTCAGGCTACCAAGGCCCTGCACATTCCAGAGTCCTGTGGCAGAACCAGTGCTAGGTTGGACCCTGTGGGCTGAGGGGGGCAAAGAGAGAAGGAACACACCACAGCCCCCCCTATTTCTAGGGGACACGGCCCAGGTGCCCAGAGGGGGCCTGGACTCTAGCATCAATCCCTTTGCAGAACATGGATCTGCCTGTCCACCTTCCCAATGACAATAATAATAATAACAAAGAATAATATAGTAATAATAACTACTCTATTACAGTAGGATGGCGTACAGGGATGAGAGGCACGAGATGATGGGAGGTAGCCATGCAGCAGTGCCCCCCACCACAGCTGGAACCCAAGACAGAGGGGCTGTGACCATTGGCAGTCTGGTAGCGCAGCCTGCTCAGGACAGAGGACATTCTGGAGCAGGACAGAGGACGTCCTGGTGCTGGGTGGAAGGCTGCCGCTCTGCGCAGCTCTCCTCACACACCCAACACTCACAACACCTGGGATCTCCCACTCCGAGTCTTCACACTGCGGGCATCACGGGCTGTGGGCATCACGGGCCTGTGAGGTGGGCTTTCTAGGCAGACAGAGGTGAGGAGGGAGGAAAGCTAGGCCAAGCTCTCGCCCCAGTGAACCCCTAGCAAACCCATGCTCACCCAGCTGTGCCAAGCCTTGGCCTCCAGTGCAGAGCCCTTCCATGCAGAGGCCCCGGAGACAGACCTTGCCTGGGCAAGGCAAGCCCTGAGGCCCACCAGAAGGAGGTTTGTCCTCTCCCAGATGCTGCCCGGCTCTCTTCCTGTCCTGCCCCTGTGTGAACACTGAGGGCGAGCCGTGGAGCTTCCACAACCCTGGCTGCTTCGAAGGCTGGGAGTTCAAGGCCAGATTAGACAAAAATCAGCAGCAAAAGCAGGGCTAGAGGCATGATTCGAGTGGAAGCACACCAGCCAAGCAAGCTCAAGGTCCAGAATTCAACCTCAGTGGCTGCCTGTCTCTCTCTCTCTCTCTCTCTCTCTCTCTCTCTCTCTCTGTCTCTCTCTTGTCTCTCTGTCTCTGTCTCTCTGTCTCTCTGTCTCTCTGTCTCTCTCTCTCTCTTTCTCTCTGTCTCTCTCTTGTCTCTCTGTCTCTTTCTCTCTGTCTCTCTCTTGTCTCTCTGTCTCTGTCTCTCTGTCTCTCTGTCTCTCTGTCTCTCTCTCTCTCTCTCTCTCTCTCTCTCTCATACATACACACACACACACACACACACACACACACACACACACACACACACACACACACACACACACACACACACACACACAGAGTCTCCTCCTGGAAACCAGAGAGTCTTGGAAGCAGACTGAGAGCAGGCCCACAGGGATCTAAGGAGAACCAATCCAGAGACTCTTACTGGCAGAAAGGGGAAACTGAGCCCAACAGTCCCGTGGCTTCCCCAAGGTCCTGGAGCTCCCTACCAGCCAACACTCACCTCGTCCCAACGCCAGCACCTGCCCTCACTGGAGCTGAGCAAGACTCCCTCCCCCCGCACCAGGTGAGCAGGACGCCCCTCCCCCTGCACTAGGTGAGCAGGACGCCCCTTCCCCCCCTCAGGTGAGCAGGACAACCTCTCTGCTACTGAAGATGACACAGGGGTGAAAGCAGGCCAGGCTGTCCCTGCGGTCCTGGCTGGCAGAATGCCAGCACTCCACAACCTGGCAGACACAGGATGAGAAGGGGAGGAGGAGGGGGAGGAGGAAGGGACAGAGGGGGGAGGAGGGGGGCGGGGGGAGCCAGCTGGGGAGACAGCCCTGCCAGAGGTCCTGTATTGGCCCCAGAGGGAACTGCATCTGCCAGGCTCTGTCTTGTGACCGCTGTGTGATGACACTTCCATGAATCTCAAGAACAAAGCTCATCGAAGTCAGAGGCGGTGATACTTGGGGAGAGGGGCAGAGAGCCAGGAAGGAGGGTGACGAAATGTCTGTCTTTTGAATCGGGATGTCATTCCACAGGTAGCCCGTGTGAAGGCTTGATGAGCTGTGTATTTTTAATTTGTGCATTGTAATGTCCCCCAAAACATCAGAGGGGCAGCCGGACACAGGGTCTCATGTCTGTAATCCCAGCTGCTCAGAGGGCAGAGATTGGACCGATCCTGGATCAAAGTCAACGTGGACAAAAAGTGACGTGTGATCCTCATCCCAACCAAGAAGCCAGCCACAGCGATTTACCTCCGCTCTCCCAGCATCAGGCATAGAAGTCTGGCCTGCCTGAGCACCATGTCCAGCCCTACCTGAAAAACAACCTTAGCAGAAAGGGCTGGGCGAGGGGGCGTCTCACCTGCCCGCTTGGGGCTCCTGTGTTTTGTATTTGAGAGTCTCCCTGCTGTCGCCCAGCCTGGCCTCCAACCTGCCATCCCCCCGCCTGCATTTCCTGAATGGCTGGGGTGACAGCCTGTGCTCCATGCCTGGCTGCTCCTCACCTGTTCAAAGGCCACCGAAGCAACGATGGGGGCCTCTTCCCCACCTTCTCCCCAAGCCTGGCCTCCTCCTGTGTGAAGGAGGGGCTGGGGTTCTAACTTTGGGGGGGACACACGACACATTCAAGCCACTTCTACGTGTCCAGACACAGGTGCTCAGTTGGGTTGGTGGAAAGTAAGGGGAAGAGGCCGCCAGCCAGCTCTCAAGGCCCTGGGCTAACGTGCAGGGGGAGGGGGCGGGAGCTGGGGTCCACCCTGGGTTCTCTCTGGGTCTGAGGGCAGGGAGGCCACTCCCCTCCATACAACACTCACGAGCCTCACTCCCCCCCCCCCCCGCAAACTGTGCACTGAAACCAGGTGGTCAAACACCCCTGCTCCCAGCAGGACAGCCCTCCACCTGGAGCCAGGGACATAAAAGAACAGGGATTCAGAGAACACCGGCCAAGGTTGCTGGCACGCAGGACGGCATCAAGGGGGGAAGGAGGGGGGAGGAAGAGGGGAGGCTACCCCAGTCCCTCCACCAATCCTCCCACCAGAGACACCGCGGGCCACCACCTAGCCCACAGACAGTGCTTTCCGACCTTCAGGTCACTTCCAGGCCACTTTGCTTGGCCGAGAAAGCTTGGGCCACACCCAGGCTGGGGCGGCCCTAGGGTGCAGAGCCGGGCATCGCCACCGTGTGCAAGGAAGAGGTGAGATGCGGAGATCTTGATTTTCATTAAAAGACGCAAACAGCCTCTGCCGGCTCCTCCTTGGTGCCCCATCCTCCTGCCGGTCCCAGGTCTCCATGGAAACCGGCGAGACTCCCAGCAGTGTGGCCGCTGGCCTGGAGGAGGCTGCTTCAGGATGGCCCCCAGACGCACACAGCTGCAGCAACACAAGGACTGCCCGGCAGCCTGGGGGCGGCCACTTCCCATGGTCACGTCCAAACAATGCTTTGTTTCCACGGAGGTGTCCGCTAAATAACAGCTGTCAGCAATGCAGGAAGAGCAGGGTTTGGGTCCAAGTCTTTCTTCTTAGCAAGCGTGCTTTTATAAACATCATATTTCTCTTTGCACCAGGGTGAAATAAAGGATTCCATAACTACCCCCAAAGGGGCCGGATGTTTCCGCACTTGCCTTTGTGCTCTGCTTACAACCAAGAGGCCAACCCAAGGTCCCAGATCAAGAAATACAGAGACAGGAAGGGGCCATGTGAAAACCCTTGGCTGCTTCTAGAAAGCTCTTTGGTCTTTGCCAACTTATTAGCAGAATAAACGGCTCCCGGGGGCTGCAGAGGGAGGAAAAGGAGTGAGCCTGATGGGACTGAGTTTCAGTCTGGAAAGATGAAAACATTCCAGAGACAGTTATGTTAGGTATATTTTAGCATAATCAAAGCCAGCCCTCCCCCCCCCAAAGGAAGACATTTCAATACAGTTTTCAGGAACTTTCCAGGGGCTCAGCCTCTGATCCCAGCAACTTGGAAGGTAGACACAGAAAGAACCCATTTCAAGGCCCAAAACACCGAGTTTAGCCCACCAAGGACAGCAGCTTATCCACGGGAGATTCAGGGCAGCACGTGGCCACCAGGTCAGAGCCCCCATGTGAGGGGAGGTGGCAGCCACACCTTGCGTACAGATGCTACCTGTCACCCACGGAGCCCTGAGGGTCTAAACACCGGACCACCGCCAGGCTGCCCCACTCGTGGCCACCCACCTGTGGCCGCCATCCCTGTCTGTCATGGGGGGGCCAGTGGTGGACTCACGAGCCCCCCAACAGAACCCCAGGAGTGGGTCGGCTGCCATGACGGAGCCCCAGGCTCCCCTCCCAGACCATGGCTGTGGGGTCCCCCCTCCCACTCTCAGTCTGTCTAGCTCGTCTGCAGCCCACACTGGGGAGCTGTGCACGGGAGACAGAGTCCCGGTGTGGAGTGTGCAGCTGAGTCAAGCAAGTATCTGAAGGAAAAACCATCCTGAAAATCATCCCCACTGCTCTAAGATGTTTGGGGCAGCGGCTGCTAAAAATGAAAAGCTGCCTAAGACATGTGGGTGAGCTGTGAGCCAGGAGAACAGCTCTGCTGGCACCAGGTGGACGGCAGCAGCTTCCAGACACAGTCCCTGAGGCCTGGGCCCTACCCCATCCCCAAAGACGGGCGGATTAGGGTCAGTGGGCGCCGGGCCACCCACGAGAGCCAGCCACGGGACCTTGTCCAGAGATGAGATGTCACCAGGCCACCAGTGAGGCTCTCTCCTGTCAGGCTGACTGTGGGGGTCCTTCTGATGAGGCCAACGTGAGGCGACCCCCAGTGAAATCTGTGGCCTGGACCCCTGTGCTCCTTTTGTTCCTTAGCGTTCTGTTTGTGAGCGCCTTCCATGTGGAAGTCTGTCCCCCTGGTGAGATTTCAGGAGCCCAGAGCCCCGCCCAGAGCCCGGGGAGCCAGTGTCCTGCGTCCCCCGGGAGAGGACAGGAGCTCCTAAGAGCCCAGGATGGAGTCAGGACTCAGGGATGTTGTGGGAATGGGGGGAGGGAGGCAGCTCGGGAGCTGGGCCAGCCAGAGTCATGCCGGGAATCTCTCCACAGACTATTTATTCCTAAGACTTCGGCAGCCTGTGAGTTCCCTCTTTTGCTGAAGCTGGGTTTGCTGACTGCGGCGTCACCAGCCCACAAGGCAGCAGTAAATATCTGTAAATGAATGAATAACCGAATGAGTGAATGAATGAAGTATAAATGAATGTGAGTGAATGGGGTGAATGAATGAAGTAATGACTAAGGGAGTGCGTGACTAGTGAATGACTGAGTGAATGGATGAGTTGGATGATGAATACCGTGGGAGCACCGTTTCACAGGACCCACGAACTAGAAGGTGGAGCCTGGCGAGGGCTCGGCGGGTGCCGCCTCTGTGCTTGCGGCCTCAGCTCTGCCGTGGTCCCAGCGGACGGGCTGGGGATGCCGGGGTGCTCCCAGATGCCCTGCAGGAGCCAGACGCTGGCTTTCTCCAGGTGCCCCCTCCTGTCTCCATGGCAACCTGAGGAGCTGGGACTATCGCCCCGTTCCCTGTGGACATCCATAGATTCCTGACACGTGTTTGCTTTTCTCCAGATGCCAAATGGCTGAAGCCCTGAGCAGAGCTAGGCAGGGGCACTGGAATAATTGCTCATGAGGGCTGGCACTGGCCAGCGGGGCATCTCGAGGCCTGGGTAAGTGATGCCAGGTCTCGGTGGTAGACTTAACTTCTTGTGCGTCTCCAGTGGCACAGTCTGTATGCCACGCGGCCATCCGGAAACGCTCAGTGGAATGACACACAGATGGTCAGGAGTTCATCCACACTTAATCCTCCCCAGATTCCTAGCGGCCTGCGGCAAGCACAGTAAGCGCCACGCGGCCGCTGCCACCTCTGTCTTCCTCATCCTCACCCTCCCTCCTTCCCCACCTTCAGGGGGAAAATATGGTAGACCCCGGGTCTGTGCTCACTGAAGACTCAATGGAGCCCAGCAGCAGAAGCCCCAGGGAGCCCAGAGGAGATTCTGCCCCAGGCGTGGGGGCAGTGGACAGGGGAGGCCGCTGGTGAAGGGTGAGGGCACATGGGGTGGGGGCGAGGCCATCACAGTTCCAGCTGTCACTCGGTGTTGAGCACATCAGGAGCTCAGCAAGTGGGGTGAGGACTGGGGTGGCAGGTGGGGGCCACGTGGGGTGCCGTGGGGTCACAGCTGTCCTCCTTCAGCTGCCCCACGTGCCAGGCCAGGCGAGGGTCCGTATCTCTTTAAGATGCAGTGGGTAACACTGCGTCCCCCTGGCTACCTCCTCCTCCCCCCTGACCCTCAGGCCAGCCGGGACAGTGTCCGTGTAGTCCAGAGTCCAGCTAGTCCTTCATGGTCGAGGCTGCTTCCGTACCAGCCCACCCCCCACCTGTCTTTCCCCCATCTGCCCTGGTTCCTTTGGATCCAAGGTCATCCTACCTCCCTTCCCAGAGCCGCTCTCATCCCAGGCTCCATGTGGTGATCAAGGATTTCCAAGCCAGGCTATGGATCACTCTAGCTGAAAGGGAACCAGAGAGATAGGACACTTAACCGGAACCGATGACACGAGGACACTTGACTAAATATGAGCTTGAGCCGTGTATGGAGAGAATCGTGCTGACTGACACATCAGTGCAGTTGTTCAGGATGGAGGACCTAAACTTAATCTCCAAGTGTCCAGCCAGCGTCTCCACCAGAGACAGGAGAGAGGGGTGGGGGAGGGAGGGAGGGAGGAGCAGAGCAGGGGTACCAAAGCTCACTTTCACACCCACGGGAAGCACAGGTGTGACTGTTACCCTTCTTGTAACTCCTCAGCGTTACACATGATAAGGCAGCACTGAGGACAGCGCCCAGGGCAGTGTGAATACCTGGAGTCCCCTTCTTGGCTCTGCCCCTGCATTTCCATCAGCAATACCAGACGTGACCCTGGCACACCCAGTGGGCCACCGGCTGCTCCCCCGGGCAGGCTCCACGGGGCGGAGGGAGAGCAGCCCCCATCGCCCGGCCTGGGGTGCCTTAGAAAGCCGTTAGAACCGAAAATCATGAACCCTCTCTCACATAGGCACCGAGGAGCTGTGAGCTGGCACACAGGGCCCGGGGGGTCCAGCTGGGCCCGGCGCCCTCTCACATGAATGGCATTCAGCTATTTTGTCCATGTTTTCCTTGGAAGGCTTGCAGCCTTGCCATGCGGTATTTCCTCTGTGCTGAGAAAGTGTTGGGCAAGCGGCCTGGATTGTTCTGGAGATAGAGAGGTCCCTTCTGGAAAGAGGAGGGGCTCGGGAGCCTTGCCTGCATGGGCCGCTTCCTTTGTTGGTTTCTTTCTTTCTTTCTTTTTTCTGTTCTTGTTTTTGTTGTGTTTTTTTTTTCTGTGTATGTGTATGTGTGTATGTGCGCGTGCAGAGAGAGAGAGAGAGAGAGAGAGAGAGAGAGAGAGAGAGAGAGAGAGAGAGCGCCACACCACTCAGTACACAAGGCCCTGGCCCGGAGGTGCTAAGTCTGCCCAGTTTGGAGGGGACAGAGGTGGCCCCCTGGGAAAGCACGCTCCTGGCTTCGGCTGAGCTCTTCGGCCACTGTGAGATCTTAGCCAGAGCATATGGCATTCCAGCTTTCTTCCAGGTCAGCAGGGACTCTGTCCCTTCCTGCTTGGCCCTGGCTGGGCCCTCCCCTCCTGACAGGCCCTTCCTCTCTCACAGAAGGTCAGCTTGCAATGGAAGAATAGCCATTGTTCCAACCCCAGCTCCTGCCCCCAGCATCCTGTCCCGTCTGAAAGTCCTGCTTCTCCGCCTTCCAGGAGCCGCCAGGCTGGTCCTCCCACGGGAGACCCTGCGCTACCTCCTGCGGCAGCCCTGCTTCTCAGCCTGCAGGCGTTGTGGGCCTGCTGCTCTCCTCTGTGCCCTGTCCTCTGTGTCCTGGGGCCTCGAGAGGGCCTGGGCGGTGGCTCTCCCTCCTCCCTCCTCGTGGACACAATCACCCAGGACCAGCATGAGAAGAAACTCCCAGCGCCTTCCTCCCTTGGGGCAGGCCACGCCCAGGTCTCGGGACAGAGCCTACCTGACTCACCAGGGCCCCGGCAGGGTGGCTCTCTCCCATGGCTTGGTGACATAGTGAGTCCCAGGCCACGTCCTGCACAGCCCACCTGTTCACCCCCACTCCAGAAACGGAGGTGTGTGTGCTGGGGGCGGGCTGGAATCCTCCACACCCTTCCCACGGCTACAGCCTAGCGTGCTTCCACTCGCTTGTCATCGGCTCCTTTAAGCCTGCAAACACCATCTCTGACATCAATGCTCAAACAGAAAAGGGAAGCCCTCGGCACCAAACCCCAGAACCTCCACCGAGAACCCTGAAGCTCAAGGCAGTGGAGATCTTAATCGAATATGCGTCCCCCAGCTTCCCCCAGGGAGCAGGCTCCCTCAGCTTGTCCCCCACCCCGGCCCCAGGAGCAGGCTTCCACGTCTTGCTCAGGAACAGCCCCCCTGGCCTGGCAATTCAGTGGGGGGCTCTCAACAGGGACCCTCGGGGGCCTGGTTACACCCGGCCTGCACAGGAGCAAGCCATGAGCACAGGGCTGTCTGAGGCTATCCCTTCCCTGCACTTGGGGCACACAGGGGTGAGAGTAGATGTGCTTCATGGGGTGTCATCTACACCCCTGCAAGTGCCAGGCGGGGTGTGGGAAGGGGGGACCCCAAGACCTGCATCCAGTTCCACCGCTAGACCTATAGGAACAGTGTCAGCCTGGGACAACAGCACTGCAGCAGGCTGCACTGCACGCATGCGCTGCATGGTGGGGGGAGGGGATGTCACAAGTGCCCCCCTCCCTGCTGGGGGCTGCAGGCAGGATTTAGTCAGATGGCAGGCTAGCTGCCGGGAGCAGAGGCCAGCAGAGGCTCACCGGTCACTGCAGTCTGCATGGATCTGAGGACTGACCCCCCTCCCAGGAGTCCTGAAACACTGGGCTGCTATAATTCTGTGACATCCAGGGCCAGGAGAAATGACCTCTGAACCAACGTCATCATCATCCGCACTCCTAGGTCTGCAGCCCCAGGTAGGGCATGCTTGCGAGGAGCGAACTCCAGAGCGGCTGGCAGAGCTGCATGACGAGTGACTGGAATTATTTGTACCTTGAGTCTCTGGAAACTTAGGTCTGGAGAGAGCGGGGATCGCTCTCCAAGGCTTGGAGAGAGCCGGGATCGCTCTCAGGTCTGGAGAGAGCCGGGATCGCTCTCCAAGGCCTGGAGAGAGCCAGGATCGCTCTCCAAGGCCTGAAGAGAGCCGGGATCGCTCTCCAAGGCCTGGGGAGAGCCAGGATCGCTCTCCAAGGCCTGGAGAGAGCCAGGATCGCTCTCAGATCTGGGACATGGAACCTTCTTCTGTCCTCCGCAAAGGAAGTAGGTGCCTGGGACACCTGAGGCGTGCATCTGGGTGTTCGCTCTCAGGTCTTCTCAAGCCAGTGGCCCTGGTGCTGCTCTATGGCCAGAAAACACACGATCCAGGATACACAACATGGGAATACACAAGCTGGTGGCCTCAGAGGGGCCAGAGGAGGCCAGGATGGACAGACCAGTGCCGAAGGGGCCGTTGCTGACAGGCAACGCAAATGAGTGGCAAGAGCTGTTGCTGAGTGGGCCCTGGGTGAAGACAGCTGGGCCCCGGGGCCCTCTGGCAGGTGGGGACCCTGGGGCTGCCGGCAAGGGCCCTGCTCAGCCTGGCTGGGGTTCTGCAGGTGGCCCTGCCACAGCAGCTCACATCCTTAATCCCAGTTAGTTGGGAATTTAAGACTGAGAGGATAGAAGTTCAAGTCCAGCCCATTCAAAAAGTTTGTGAGCCCCCATGTCAACCAGTAAAAGCTGAGGAGAGTACAGCAGGCCTGCGATCTCAGCTACACCGGAGGAACAGATGGGAAGGTCAGGGTCCAAGGCTAGTCTGGAGCAAAATGTGTGACCCTACCGGAAAATAACTAAAGCAGAAGGGGCTGGAGGCCTGGCACAAGGGGTCGCACATCCATCTGGAAAATGTGAAGGAAAAAGAAGAAGAAATGAGCAGGGAGAAGAGCTGAGGGAGTCTGGCTTAGCAGAAGGTGAGAGAGGAGAGTCCAAGAAAGAAGAGAGGGAGGCCGTGAAAAATGGCCAAAAAGACCAAGGGAGAGGACCAAAGCAGGCCCAGTGAATGCCCAACAGGCTGGGTTTGGGCCCTTTAAATCTGAGTGTGTGTTGAAGTAGTGGGAACCCCTCAAATACTCCACAGCAGAAGTGGGGTGAGGAGAGGATGGAGGCAAAGGCAAGGGAAAGAGAAATTTTATGGAGGAGTTCCAGGCTGAGCTGCCTAATTCCAAACTCGATCCGTTTCCTCTCGTGCCTCCATCTTCCCGGCTTCCCCTTTGCCCTCCTCCTCTGACGTGGAAATGGGCTCTGGCCTAGAAAACGGATGGGAACATTGGCCCGAGCACATTTGTCAACATTAGTCTTGGAAAAAGAACAGGAGTTGATAAGCTGTTCTACAAAGAATCGCCACCAAAAATAGGACTGTGTAGGCTGGTGACTGGAAACAATGGCAGGGGTTCAGAAGAGACTTGCGTTGGCTGGGTTTGTAGGAAGGGTAGTTGGGTGTGTTCACAGGGAAGGTTCCAGGTGTTGATGGAGAGATGGAAGGTGACTGTAATCCTGGACAAGTATGAAGAGAATGAAGATCAAGTACAGACTGGCTTTAAACAGAAGGACGTTTCCTCCAGAGGCGTAAACGAAGAATAAAAGGAAGAAAGCAGAGGCAGATAACAAGAGCTGCCTGGAGCACGGTGCCTGAGCTTCACGGCTGTAATCCTAGCTTCTCAGGAGGCTGAGATCTGAGGATCGTGGTTCAAGCCCAGCCAAGGCTGGGAAAGTCTGTAAGACGCTTATCTCCAATTAACCTCCAAAAAGCTGGAGGGAGAGCTGTGACTCAAGAGATAGAGCACCAGCCTAGAGCAAAAAAAGCCAGGGGAGAGCACAAGGCTCTGAGGCCAAGCCAGAAGACACACACACATACACACACACACACACAGACACGGCCAGCGGGGGAGGCCCCCTGGCGGACCATGATCACTAGCATGGGGCCTGGGTTCCACCTGCCCCTTGTGACCTTTTGTGGCTGGCCACCTTCTAAGAAGGGCTGGGACTGTGACAGAAGCTCATAGCAGGCCCACGACACAATCCGGGGTCAGGCACGCCGGGATGGAGGAGGCCCAACCAGCAGACACCAGAGCTTGGGAAATCAGGGTTTTGTGGAACAAAGTTCACTGTTGTTTTCCCAGAAAGCCAAGTCAGATGAGGTGCCCTAGACAACATCAGCCGGGCTAATGTTGACTCCAACTTCCCAGGCCATACGCTTGGCCACCCAACAGTGACCAGGACCACTGCAATGCCCCCGGTCAGAGGACAGGAGGCAGCTCGGGTGAAGAGGAAGGAGGAAAGGCCATCCAAACAAGATGCAATGGCAGGTGGCGGCCGTGGGCCCCAGATGAAAAGGAGGCAAAAAAGGCCTTTGTCCTCAGGATGAGCGTTCACACTCATCAGGTTAACCTCACCCTAATTATCCCATCGGAAACACTGAGGGCCAGACACTAGCAGAGTCCCTGCTGCCAGCCTCCAGGAATGCTGGGAAAGAAGGGGAGAGCCAGGCAGTGCCGGTGCCTGTTGGGACCCCGGCGCCTCAAGAGGCTGAGATCCCAGGATCGCAGCTCAAAGCCAGCCTGGACAGACAAATCTGAGAGACTCTTATCTCCACTTCACCAGTCAGAAGCCGGAAGTAGAGGTGTCTCTCAAGTGGGAGGGGACCAGCCTTGAGAGAAAAGCTATGTGAGACCATTGAGGCCTGAGTTCAATCCCCAGTACTTCCCCCAAAAAAGGATTTGGTGCTACGTCACGTCTACTCCTTAAGATCACGAGGTAGTGCAACTGAACAGTCCCTGTCCCTCAGGAACCACAACCCAAGACTGCAAGCCAGGAGACCCTCTTCTCTTTAGAAGCCCGTACCTCAGGTCCCTGTCACTGTCCTGACAGCCGATGGCCATAGTGCATGGGCTGACAAGCCCATTTCACAGACACCTTGGCTGAGGTTGGTGACAGAGTCAGGATTGGAATTCAGGGCCCAAGTGGAGACCTCAGGTGAAGAGCTAACGGAATCTCAGGGTTCTGCTGGGTCTCAGCACGCTGACATCTGCACAGCTGTGCAGATGAGAGCTCTGAGGGGCCAGCTCCCCGTGGGGCACCCCCTGCCCCCTTCCGGGCCCCTCACTGCAGGCTCCCCCTTCACTCCTCAGTCTGCCCTCCCCCAGGCCCTCCGTAGTCCCAGCTGCTGCTCCATCAACTCCTGCTTTGAAAGGCCGCAGGCGGGTGGGACGGCTGCAGCAAACAATCCCGCCATCTACTGCATCTCACTCAGCATCCGTGAATACAGGGGAGGGCGATTTTGCAGGGGAACAACTCAAAGCAATCATTTTGGAAGATTCAAACACCAGTCACGGCTGCCAACCACAGCTGGAGAGCAGACCAGAGGGGCTCCATCCCTTGGGGAGCTGGCCGTGCCTGCCGCCTCTGCCAGGGCAGGTAGGGCCTGGGCCTGCCGCAGGGGCAAAGGTCAGGCGTGTGTTGGGCGAGTTCAAGCTGGAGTGAGAGGAGAGGGTCGACCCTGGGTTTCCAATTTCCAATTTCCTGTGGGAGTCACGGAACACACCCCAGTCCTTCCCAGCGGCTTGGGCGAACAAAGGCAGACACTGTTTGGGGCCCCCATAAATAACAGACAGGACACCTCTCCCTTCCCCTCAAAGGAGCCCCAGCTGGGAGGAGAGGGGGGAGGAGGGGGAGGGGGAGGAGGAGGGGAGGAGGGGGCCACCATCCCTGGTCACTTAGTCACGTGCCACCCCTCCTCCTGCCATCCAGGGCCCAAGGACAGGGACCCCTGCCACAGGCCCTGAACCAGAACAAGGCTCTGCCATCCAGCCCTCTGCTCAGGAGGCCCTCTGCTCAGGAGGCCCTCTGCTCAGGAGGGGCCTCCAGGCCCTAAGCTGGAGGATGGGGCTGAGGAACCCAGGATGAACGGCAGGGCTGTCTCGCTCGGGAATTCCACACCAAAACACACCCCGGAACAAGGAGGTGTGGGCCAAGCAAAAGTATAAGGTCCTGAGTTCAAACCCCACTTCCAACACACACAGCAATGCAAACCAGCTTTTATTTTGTCAGTTGTGGGGCTTGACCTCAAGGCTAGTGCTCCACCACTCTGAGCCACAGTGCCATTTCCATATATATAAATATATATAATGCATTATATATGATACATAATATGCACATGTAATATATATTATATAATTCTGTATTACAGTGTTTGCTATATCGTGGGACTTGGCAGTATATAGCTATTTATATAATATTTATGATTTTAATTAGTTTTGCCTAAAAATGCTTAGACAATATAAAAATGTTAATTCAAACGTATTAAAAGAATATTAAGTTGAAATAAAATGCGGTATGTGTTTAATCAGCAGATGAGCGCTATACTGTACACAATGGAAATGGAGTAACCACTACCGCCTGTAGAGGTTTGCCTGTCTGGCTGGATACCAGCTTGTGACCGTTTTGCGGAAAGCAAGGATGTTGATGACGGTGACGAGGGTGAAGATGAGGATGACGACCCAGTGTTCTTCCCACCAAACCGTCCCCATTCGGTGCACCAGGGGCCGGGTGACCCATTTCAAAGAGGCGTTGGACTCAAGAGCTTTTCTCTGCATGGAGAAGCTGATAAAGCTGGAGCCAAGGAGTCCAAGGGTGACACATTCGAATCCACCGCTGAGGAAGAGGGCTAGAAGCCCGAACAAGTTTTTGACATGGATGAGACGAAGTCCGCCAGTGAAGAAGAGGAGGAGGCCCAAGATGAACCATCTGTTGGAGCAGAGACGGGGTTGGCCTGACCCTCAGTCGTCTTGCAGCCACGGTCAGGGGGACCAAAGAACGTCAGCCCGTGGCCGGAGGATGGCCCCAGAGGCGTGGCCCACTGCGTTCGTCAATGCAATCGCGAGTGGCAGGTCCGTGTATGAACACCTTCTCACTCGGAAGGAGAAGCAGCGCCAGGAGTGTGCAGAGCTGCGTTCACCACTCGGCTGAAAAGATCAGCCAGGACCTGCTCTAGAGCCGGGGGACAGGCTGCGGCGGGAGAGCTGCGGGCTCTGCTCGGCCCAGCCACGCCAGCCACGTCACTCGCGATCGCCATCCGTCCAGCGGGGCCGCAGGGCACCTCCCTGCTGAGCGCACCCCGAAGGCCACGTGTGGTCAAAGGACGTAGGGTTAAGGGTGGGGAGAGTGTTTAAGAGCATAGGAGGTGTGGGAAAGGTTTATAGGAGAATGGGAAGGGTTTATAAAGCCCTAGAAACATGTAAATAATAAAACACTACTATTTTGTGTATTTCCACTTATTCTAGCCTAGCGGATCCGGGTTCTGCACACACGGCTCCTGACCACTCCTCAGCACAACTTGCTCCAAACCCGCTGCCTTTGAACACAACGTGGTACCCACACACCCAGGCCTACCGCTTCCCTGCAGAGAAAGGCCCTGACCTTCCCCAGCCTCAGCTTTCCCATCTGTTAAATGGGCACAACTCTGTGTAGCTCCCAGGCTGGGTGTAGGGGTGGAATGGACAGGTATGTCCAGAATGATCACCGACAGAAACACCGCTGGGCAGAGACAAATGAGCCCATGTGCAGGGCGGGACAGAGCGGATGGCACCCTCCCATGCGGGTACCAAGTCCCCTCGGCCCCTGAGCTGGGTGCCCGGCCACGGCTCTGCTTCCTGTGCCTGGCGCCCGGGGGCTCCCATGGTCCACACGCTCCTCTTTCCAGCCTCTGGGGCGCTGAGCACCTGAAAGGGACCATCCCAGGGTCCTTGGTCCTGGGGCCACACTGTCCCTTCCGTGTCCACTCACCAGGCTGTGCCACTTGCCCTGAACGACTGGAACAAGGCATTGGAAAGTTACAGCTGGGCCTAGACCTGGTTGAATCTTGTCTTTAACCTCTCTGGGGAGCTGGCAGTGCCCACAGAGGCCCCGTCTCACCCTGTGGGGCAACTCTTCCCCCAGAGACTTCCCAGGTGGCCCTCCGTTCTCTCCTCTGTGTGCGGCGCTTGTTCAGGGGTCATGGGAGGACGTGCGTGCCTCCCCCACCACCACCACGTTCCCCCCATGTGCTCTGGGCAGGCAAAGGCCACTGAGGCACAGGCAGGCCCCGGTCCCCACTCCCCTCACACCTTCCCCGTCGGCAGATGGCTGCATCTAGCGGGAAAGTACCTTTAGCAGAAAGGACAGGAAGCTGGACCCGACTCCAAGACACACGGTCTCTGGGCGCAGTCCTCCTTCTGTGGAAGGCAGAAGGCACCCTCCACCCCACAGTGCCCAGGGGATGGCAGAGAGGACACAAGCGAGTCGTGTGCATGCCACGGGCCTCATGCCAGCCACGGCCACACTTCCCCCCCACCCCCCCAGCACATGGGACACAAAACAACCTGACTCACTTGGGGTGTGTGTGTGTGTGTGTGTGTGTGTGTGTGTGTGTGTGTGTGTGTGTGTGTGTGTGTGTGTGTTGGTACTGCAGCCTATGGCCCTGTCCTGAGCTTTTTTGCTCAAGGCTGGCCCTTGGCCAGTTGAGCCATGTTTCCACTTTAAACTTTTCTTTAGTTAATTGAAGATAAGAGTCTCGTGGACTTTTTTGTCCAAGGCTGGCTTTGAACCACAATCCTCAGATCTCAGCTCCTAGGTAGCTAGGATCACAGGCGTGAGCCACTAGCGCACAACTTATTCTGTTTCATTTTTAATCCACTCTGCTTTTTTTTTTTTTTTTGGCCAGTCCTGGGCCTTGAACTCTGGACCTGAGCCCTGTCCTTGGGCTTTCTCAAGGCTACAGCGCTACCACTTAAGCCACAGCACCACTTCTGTCCTGTTCTGTGTATGTGGTACCAAGGAATCGAACCTGGGTCTTTGTGCATGGGAAGCGAGCACTCTACCACTAGGTCCCACTCCTGGCCCCACTCTCCTTTCTTAGTTGAGAAAAATTATGCCAAAGAAGCAAAAGGGCCCCCAGGTGGTTCTGTTGGGGACAGAGCCAGGCCCGAGCCAGGGCTGTCTGGAGCCAGTAACTGCAACTGCCATCCCATCCCCCCAGCCCAGCCCTGTGTGTCACGCGGGAGTGATGCCATGGCCTTCCACAGGGAATGTCACAGCAAGGCTTTGGTGGATAGAGAGCTTCCCATTCCTGGCAAGGGGAGGCCATGGTAGGGAGAGCAAGGCCGTTGGCAAACTTGGGGTTAATGATAAAGCTGGGGGGGACCCAGCCTCACTTCCCTGCGGCCCTTATCTCCATGTGACCTGTGTGTGAATGCCAAGTCAAACCTCTCCAGGGCCACATCCTCTGCAGTGACTTATTAAAGAACAAATCCAAGTTTGCTCCCAGAGAAAAGTCAACACCCCACTCTCCCCGCCAGGCTGGGCCTGAGCTCACTTCCTGCTTCCCTGTTGACTCAGGCTGGAAGCCTAGATAAGTGACTGCACTATCACTCCCCGGCCCAAAGTGCAAACCTGGGGCTCTAGAGAGCCCCCACCCCAGCACAGGGAGCGGGCAGGGCACGGGGCGCTCTGGGAGCCTCCGGAGAGCCAGGAAGGAAGCAGGCACAGTGCTGTGGAGGCAGGCAGCTGCTGCTTGTCCCCGTGTCCCCAGCTGTGAGGAAATGGGTCACTTGCTTGTCTCAAACCCACAAAACCCCGGCTCTGTAGTCACCCCTGATGAGAGTTGAAGAGGGAAGAGACAGCTTTGGGCCTGACGTGGCAGGGAGGGACCCGGAGGGTGACGAGCCTCCACGCCAAGCTCGCCACGCGCGCGTTTTCAAAGAAACAAATAATAGGCAGAAGTGGGGCAGCGCTCGCGTCAGGTGAGAGCAGGAAACGGGGCCGCCAGCAAGTCCCGTGTGCAAGGACAGGAGCGAGTCTTCTAAATCCAGACCTGGGCTCTCCTCCGCCCCGAGTCCCTGCTGCCGCTCTCCCCTCTTCTTGGATACACAAGACGAGGTGGACTCTCGCTCTGCCTCGACTGCCCTGCTCTCTCCTCGTCCCCGAGGCCCGAGGCAGAACCCTGAGGCGAGCCGCCTGGGGAGGCAGGGAAGGACAGGGCAGCTTGCACCCTGCCAGCCTCTCTGCCATCCCACGTGCAGCCTAGGGGCAGCAAAGCAGAGCAGGAGCCCCGGCCTGAGAGACAGCCCTGCTGCCCAGGCCCCGGCCTGTGCCTGTGGAGGCCTCGCTGCCCAGCAGCCCCAGATCCATGGCATCCGGAATGCCACACAGGAAACGCCCACCGAAGGCTTCACGTGGCTTCCCTCGGCAGGAGGAGCAGCTGCATGCACGAGGAGCTCACACCCCCGGGTCTGGAAGTCGTGTCGTGAGACCACTTCTGCAGGCTACATGCAAGCACAACTCCCCTTTCTAGACGTGAGCACAGGTCTGGGGGCCTTGGCACCCCCGTGCCACCCAGTGTCCACCAAGGCACTGGCACCCACGTGCGGGAGATGTGTACACTTCAGAAAGGGGTTCTGGAACAGGATGCGGGGCTCACGTGGCAGAGCAGCACAAGGGCCCGACTCCAGTGCCCACCCCTGAAAGTGGCTCTTGCTCTATCTGTAGCTTTAAGACATGGGCAGTCCCTGTTAGTGCCCACACCTGATGGGCTGGCACTTCCTTATAACCTTGGGGACACTTGGGCAGGTTTGTTAGGAGAGGAGAGAGAAAGAGAGAGAGGAAGAAAGAGGGAAGCGAGATCTATTCGTGATGCATCTGGCTTAAAAGCAGATTAAACAAATATATCCCTGCCGAAGGGAACCTGCAGTGTATGATTCATTTTTAAAAGCTTGGGGATTTGGGGTGAGTTTTTAGAGAAGTAGAAGGCAAGCTATCAGTTTAAGGGAAACCCTTACAAATGTAAGCAAAATTCTGTCTTCTACGACTAGTTTTTTTAAAAAAAAAAATGACAAAGTCACAGAAGAGAGGAAATGAAAAGGGAAATTTTTAGACTTCGCATGGGTCCAGAAAGCCCCGGGCTGGGTTTCAGAACCCATCAGTGTAACAGCCGGCCTCCCAGCAGGCTTTGCGTTAGGGGCCAACCATTGTATCAATACGGAAGTACAATCACCAAACCACAGTCCGCCTCTTTTTTTTAATCCCCTCAGCCCACACGTTGCTTTAGAGGGTTTTAAAACAAGAAACTTTCCTGTTGTGGCAACCTATGACTCCACAGCCCTCCAGTTTACTCAACCTATCTCATCCCTTGCAGCAACCGTGGATATGAATTTCAAAAGCAGCCCCAGCCCCCCAGGCTGACCCCACACAGGGGCAACCTGGAATCCTCAGTTACCGTCTCCTGCTGCCAACTGCAGACTCAGGAAAGAAAAGTCTAGCTACAGTTACGCTCCGCAGCAAAGTACCAGGGCCAACGTGAGCCTTCGCTGACCTGCAGAGGAAGTGAACTCCACAGAACCGGCTCCACTGAGCCCGACGCGTTTACATATTGTGCACCACACATGGCTGATAAGAAGTCGGCACAACTCACAGGAAGCCGTAGTGTTGAAAACTTCTAACTACAACCGAAAGCGGCCCAGGCCACCAACAATCAGGCTGCCGTCTGGGCTGGGGGAAGAGTCCAGAGGGGCCAAAGCCGTGACCCATCTGCACAGGTCCTGGCGGTGCAGCTCTCTCCTTTGGGATCATGGGGAGTCTGCATGTGGGAGCTGATGAGCTGGCCAGGAAGGGTCTCCCCTTCCTGTCCTGCTCCGAGCTGGGGGAAAGCTCTGTCACGCCCCCAAACGACATTCCCTCGCCCAGACCTGAGGCTGAGGGAACTTCCGCCCTGGCCAGGGGCCACTTGGCCAGGCCCCCAGCACTGGCCATGCGCTCCCTGTCCCAGGCTGGGCTGGAAGCCGCCGCCCTCATAAAGCCGACCTGAAGTTAGCAGAAGCTTCCAGAAGGTAACTCCCATTGTGTGCTCGGTAATGGCCCAATCAGAGGGAAGGAGAAACCAGGGCAGACTTTATTCTGGAGCTGCAGCCAGTGACCTCTGAGCCCGCTGCACGGAACCACACAGCAATGATAAATCTAACAGACACTTTACCTAACTCACACTTCTTTTTTTTTCCGGGGGGGGGGGTGTGCAGGGGTGGGGAGGGGGTAGAATCAACACTTAGCTCATCAGAAAAACACTTCTTCCAAAAAAGAAGCTGCTCTCAATCTGAGCACATGGGTATTATGTTTTGTTTATCTTCCCCACCCACCTCCATTTTTTCTTCCTTTTTCCTTCCCCCCTTCTATGTCCCAGTAGGTTTTCCAGACCTGAAATGCTGAGACAGACATTCTGAGGCCATTGTGCTGAGATCTTTCATGTTTAGGGGAAAAGTTTTTCCAGACAAGCTCAGTTCATTGTCTCTCTGTCTCTCTGTCTCTCTGTCTCTCTGTCTCTCTGTCTCTCTGTCTCTCTGTCTCTCTGTCTCTCTCTCTCTCTCTCTCTCTCTCTCTCTCTCTCACACACACACACACACACACACACACACACACACACACAATGTGAACAAAGCCATAACAGGATCTGGAATTATACACTGGAGCACAATACACCCTTGCAGAGAAATATAATAACCAGAAATAGTTCCAGAGAATTCCACACTTCCCATAAAAGCCAAGTAGGTATTTTTAGTCACCGTACACATTGGCAAATAAGCTACCATGTTTGTGTGGAAAGCAGCCTGTTCTTCTACCATGTTTTCAAAATTGTGTGTGTGTGTGTGTGTGTGTGTGTGTGTGTGTGAACTTTTTCTCCTTGTGACAGGAGTGGGTCCAGAGCTGGCTCTGCCCCTCAGATGAGGACATCGGGCCCTGCCTGCCTGGGCTTGCTGGACAGCTAGCCAGCACCCTCTCTGACCATGTAGACCACGGCTCTCGCCTCTCCCCAGGGGACACGGCTGCCCAAAGGTGATGGTGCTCAGGCCCCACGTTGGCTCTGCCCCTTGCCTTCTTCCAGGATTGTAGATGGTGCCTGCTCTCCTGGGCTCTCCCACTCAAATACCAGCAGGGGCATAGGCAATGGCCACTGCACACAGTGGGTCTTTCCACTGCACACGGTAGGTCTTCCCAGCCCTCTCTCACCGAGGAAGTTCTCCACTGGGGGCCACCCATCACCCCTCCCACCCCCACTCAAGACCAACACACACAGAGGGAAGCCGGACATGTGAACTCTTCTATTTGGGTCCACACAAACCATTCCCTATTATACAGCTGTCTCTCAATTCCTTCACTCAGAGAAACAAAATACCCAGGCAGGAATGTGGTCCTGCTCGTGTCGGGTATTTATGGAGGCTACCTGGAAGAATGGTGTTTGTTTTTTGGTAATGCAAACAGCTGTCTGTGTGTTTATTCTTGAAGCCATGGCGCTGCCACTGGCAAGCATCTGACGGCACAGACGAGTCTTTGCAAGCTGGCCTTCAACTTCCCATGGAGAATTGCACGCACATCCCAACGGGAACACACACACAGCACGGCAACTGTCTGGGTACCCACCATGCAATTCCCACCAGGCTCCTGGGGTCTCCCCATCTGCTTTCCGCCTGCCTTGCGCACCTTTCTCTTTGCTAAAGTCCTTGAAACACCACCCAAGGCTTCGTGCCACTTTGCCCCTTCCTGCCATTGCACCGTGCAGGGGATTTCTTTACACAGAAATCCTCTTCAAAAGCAGTGCTGGAAGTGAGCTTTGTGGAGACGGGCACTTCCAGGGGAGAAGTACGTGGACTCAGAAAGTGCCCGATCTCCAGGATATCCAGAAAAACACTCGTTCTAGGAGACTGAGTCAAGTCACTCAAAGAGGAGATGGCAAGCGCTGGGCACAGTGGCTCATATATGTCCTCAGGTGGTTCAAAGCCAGCGCAGACAGGAAAAGTCCATGAGACTCTTACCACTAATAAACCACAAGTGGGGAGTGGTGACGCAGCTCAGGTGGTGGAGCACTGGCTTTGAGCACAAAGAGGCTCAGAGATAGAGTCCAGGCCCTGAGTTCAAGCTCCAAGACGAAAAAAGGAAGAGAGAGAGAAAGTGGGGGGGGGGAGAAGAAGAAGAAGAAGAAAGCACTATTTACAGACCATAGCTAGAGCAATCAGTACTATTAGCCAAGGAAGGTGAGAAGGGCGCGTGGCTGACGTGCCTGAGGCCAGGACTTCACAGCACCGCAGCTGTGCACCAGTGCACCCACAAGCAGCAAGGAAGAAAAAAGAAAAGAAAAAGATGTTAAAGGCAGAGAGAAATGACCCGGCTGGAAACGCACTGAGGCTGGTGAGCCTGCCGTGGTGAGTGTGTGTTTATGTTTTCCTAGGACCAAAATGAACTCCATGTGGCCTTGCTGGCTGGTGCGGGAGCGGGTCCCGTCTGGCTGTGGGGCCTCAGGTACTGGCTCCTGCTGCCAGCTCTGATTTTATTTGTAAATACTCCCCGGGTGTCTGGACCGCAGGATGGAGGGGAGCCTCCGGAAGCACACACAGGCTAGCGCCGCAAGCTGGGTGGGGGGGGGAGGTCTCTTAGGAAGGAGCTGGGACCAGGGTCACCCTCCCGGGCCCCCCTCCCTCACCCCAGCACCTCCCATAGCCTACATCCCAATTAAGAGGCCGCTCCTGGAAAGCCAGCGGGGCCATGAGGCAGGGAGCACTGCCGGGGTGCGGGGTGCAGTGAGGGGTGGGGCGTGGGGGACACGTTTGGGCTGACTACTCCTCGTGGAGACCCCTCTCTGTTCCAGGGAACCAGGTCGCTTTCAACCCCCCCGTAATACATTACCCTTTTGGCCAAAGGATAATAGAAAAAAAAAAAAAAAGAAAATCAGTCATTGCAGGCTTCAAAACAGGCTGCTGGGTTTCTAGAACATTCAAGGCCGTGGGTGGCTGAGGTACGAGGAATGCTATCCTCTTACACTGTGGTCTTCTTTGACGTCAGCAGAATCGCCCTCTCCCCTCCCCTCTCTCCCTTCCCCCCTCCCTCTCTTCCCCCCTCCCTCCTGCCCTCAGCACTTTGCCACAGAATTCAGTCTCAGAAAGGCCATGGTGGGAGGTGAGCAAATTAGAAGGCAGAACCACAGGCAACTCACTGCAGGAAGCCGGTGCCCACCCATTCCTGCCCAGCCTGGCCTGGTCTGCTGTCCTTCCTGTCCCCCGTCCCCCTGTCTGCCTGCAGCCTGTCCATCTGTCTGTCTGTCTGTCCGCCTGTCAGGGGACACCTGAAGTCCATCCCGGGGGCATACAGACTCCCGACTCATGCTAGGCCCAGCAGCCGGGGCTGTGCCCACTCCCTGACTTTGCCAACAGGGCCGACTTCTAGAACCAGGCCAGGTGAGGCTCCCTGCAGCACTAGACAAGGCTGTGCCTTCGAGTTGCCCCATCTTTCTAACAAGGGCAGCTTAGAACCCAGGGTCGGCCCGGCAGTCCCTGTGTAAGTGTGACCTGTCTTAGCAGCCAGGCTAGCTGGTCACTGGAGCAGGATGGCCCTGACGCTCCGGGCAGGACCCCTCCCCTCGTCCTGCCAGCTACAGACGGGCCTCAGGCACATCGTGAGCTCCCCTTCTCCCCTTCCTCCTCCCCCTTCCTCCTCCCTCTTTCTCCTCCCCCTTCCTCCTCCCTGCTGTGGTCTGGACAGGCCACAGGGGTTCAGCATGGAGCATGTCCTAACTCAGGGTCTCCCCACACTGCACAGGGGCGAGGTCCAGGGGAAAAGTTCACGGACAATGAAGAAAACACACATGAGCCAGCAGTGGCAGTTCTAGTTACTCAGAGGTCTGAGATGGGAGGGTTCTGGTTCAGAGTAAGCCGAGACCCCAAAGCTGGTGTGCTCGTAGCTAAGAGCAGTCTGCTTCCGGAGTCTGCCTCTCCACCCTGATGGTCACGCTGGGCCCAGGCCCTGAGGGACAGGGGTGTGGGGTGGCTCTGGTCCCTGGCAGATCACCAGGGGTGATCTCACGCTGGCAGGGTGGCTGCCTGGTGGCTTCAGGGTCTCCTCTGCCTGTGGAGGTGAGCAGGGACAGCTGTCTGCATGCCCCGGACGTCCTCGGCTGGAGCTCACCTGGTTCCATGCTGTCACCGCAGGACTCTGTCACTCCTGCTCTGCTGATTCCTCAGCCTCCCTCCAGGGCCAACGCGGCCCCCAGTCCCGGTGTCACTTCACCCCACAGCCCACAATGCTGGGGAAGACACTGGGCGCTGCCTGGTGTCAGGAGCAGAGCTGCTAAACACACGACCTCCACCGTCACCCATCTTCAGACGGCAGCATCACGGCCCTCACTGCTCAAAGAAGGTTCCTGAAGCTCAGCAGAGTCCCGTAAGTCGCCCCAAGTCACACAGCCAGTCAGTGACACAGCCCCAGGAAGGTGAGTTGGCACAAGCAAAGTGGGCTCCTTGTATAGGGCAGTGAGGAATAGATGCTACAGAAGGCTGGGGCTGGGGGAGAAGGAGATAACACAGGCTCACCCTCTACCCTGAGCAGCCAGCCTTTTGCCTGCCAAAGGCCCGTGTTCAAGGCTCATCTACTGCCCAGCTGATTTCTGACTTGGCAGACCCCCAGGCTGGGCAAGTAAGGGAAGAAATGAAGGACCCCTCAGGGGACGTTTCTTAGGAGGCTCCTACAGTGACAACGCCCAGTGAGCCAAACTACCAGGCCCGATGGGAAATCTGCCAGGCATTCAGAAAGTGGTGCCTTGATTCTAAGTCATCAGAAAGGGAGGTGAGAGGTGAGTCCATCTCTGCACGCAGACGTCCATTCCTGTCCTTTTTCCAAGGTCAAGCTGACAGGCTGGCTCAAGGGCATTGACTGGGAGAGAGAGAGAGGGAAAGAGAGAGACAGAGAGAAAGGGCCCCCCGTGCGTCCGCCAGCCCTAGACTGCACTGCAATGGAAACATGGGTGCGGGCACAAGCCGGGGTTGGCCAGGGGTTTGGGTGGTGCTCTGGACGCCATCCCTCTGAGCTTTGGTTTCCATCCCTCCGTGCTTCCCTCCTGCTTCTCCTTCTGGGCAAGGCAGCTCAGTAAAGCCAGCATCTATCTGGAGACGCAGAGGCCCTGAGCACCGCTCTCACAGAGCAAACTCTCCTTGCTGAATCAGACCCCATAATATATCAACTCTGAGTCACACATGAGCGCACAAGGGGCAGCTCAGAGGACAAGAAATGATGGCTGCCGTTCAGCGGCAGCCGAGTCTCAGCAAATGATGGGCATTGCGTAATCGCCGGTGAGACTCACTCCAGATCATTTCTCTGGAGCTGATCAGAGGAGAGGGTCTCTAACGGTCAATATTTACAAGAACCAGACACTTAACAACCAGGCCCCGTGGGTGGGTATCTCCAGGGAAGAGTCATGCCAAACCAAGCCTTTTATGCACGGGTCACTTGCCCGTCCCCACTGGCTAGAACTTGCAGGGAGGCAGCAGGTCACAGAAAACCAGGCATGGTTGTGGGCTCTGTCTAATGAATGAGCCAACATGTGTGAGATCAAAGCAAGGAGGGGAAGAGCAAGGGTGAAAACTGCGGTGGACAGCTTCTTGTGTTGGCCAGCCAAGGCACATGATTGGAGGGCAGACGCCAAGAGCCACGCTGGGCTCCACCTGTCCTAGCACACCAGGGCTCGAGCAGAGTCCACCTCAGCCCACGTGTCTGCACACTGGGCGTGCACAGACAACACGTGCCAAGGAAAGAAACACACGGCGGGCCCCGTGTGAGTGGCGTGGACACCCTTGGTCCCGTCAAGCACTGGAAATGGATTTCTGGTGTGGACACCTCCGGCGTTGGGGAAGCCTTCATGCTCCCCGGAAAGGGCGACCTAAGGACACCTAGAGTGAGGAGGCTGTGGGTAGTGAGCAGGGCGAGGAGGAAGAGGGCAGGGCGGAAGACAGCAGGGGAAGCCAGTGGGAGGAAGTGGGGCCCGAGGCGCAAACACAGTGGCTTGATGCCACTGGCTGTGCGGGCCCTGGGGCCATGGCTGGGCCCTGTGTCCACAGCAGCTTGTGCAACCTTCACATGAGATGAAGAAACGCCACCAGGCTTGGAACGCTGCTCTGCGGAGAGGAAAGTGACTGGCTTCGCTATCTCACCCCCAGCACACATGGCAGCCACCGCGGCGGGCTGATCCCAGCCCAGCTCCTGCGGGGACTTCAGACTGGCCACTCGGCGAGCTGGGCAGCGGCGGAGCTATTGAATCCCGGTTCCCTTTTTTAAAAAGTCTGTGAACTTGGGCCGGGAGTTTGGCCTAGTGGTAGAGTGCTTGCCTAGCATGCACGAAGACCCGGGTTCGATTCCTCAGCACCACATACATAGAAAAAAGCCGGAAGTGGTGCTGAGGCTTAAGTGGTAGAGCTCTGGCCTTGAGAAAGTCCAAGGACAGTGCTCAGGCCCTGAGCCCAAGCCCAGGACTGGCAAAAAAACAAAAACAAACAAAAAAAAAACCTCAAGACGTCCCAAGTCAGTCGCACAATTGCATGATGGAAACATCTCAGGTGGAAAATGGCAGACACCACAGATAACGCGGACTACAGAGCGCTCAGTGCTTCTCTGGCATTCAGAGGGGCCAGGCGGATTTCACGCTCAGGGACCCACTCAGACATCCGAAAATGACCCCATCGTGAACTGCGCCCATGACCCAGGGCTTGCATGGCCCGAGCATACAGTTAGCCATCATCTTCCCTGGGTATTCAGCTGGCATCAGCTTCAGGCACGAGTCCCGACCCACAGGCTCGCTGTCGGGGCCCTAGAGCCGCCTCGGGCTGGGAAGCGGGTCGGCTGCCGCATCATAACACAACCATGGCGGCGGGACCACCCCTGCCTTCCAGAGAGGCGCACGCTGCGTCCAGCAGTGGACCAGACACCTTGTCCTGGCCATGTGAGCTCAGTGCTCACCGCGGCAGGATCAGCAGAAGAAAGCGACGCTGCTAAACCTGCATCAGAGCACGTCCTCCCATTCCAGGAATTCTGGCTGCTGTCATCTGCCCTGTGGGGAGCCCACTTCCAAATGTCTACTCTCTGTTGAGGGTGGGGTGAGGAGGGAATGGGGCAGAAAGGCCCATTCCTCCTCCTGACTTCTGGCTCTAGGTCTAGAACATGGGCTCAGGGCCCATGCTCAGTGAACATGTTGAGATGTAGGACTAATGGGGGGGGGGGCGCTGTCTGAGACCACCGGCTTACACAACAGAGCCTTCTTCCCTCAGATGGTGGAGGTGCGGGCAGCTTCCCGCCTGCCTGGCCCTCTGTGGATGTCTGTCCTTCGTCTCCTCAGAAGGCTGCCCATTAGAGGTCCGGGTGTGGGGGAGTCTGCAGGCCTCGGGGTAACGCCATAACACAGGCAAATTGGGAAGACAGGTCAGCGCATGTGCAGAGCTTTACCCTGGATGTGGTGCTGTGCTAGGCAGTGACAGATCAAAAGCCACACCTCAGCGTGACTTGATGACGAAATGACAGCCTGGAACAAGTGGGTCAGTCGTGAATGACTCAAGATGGCCCAAGAGCCAAGAGGACACAAGGATGAGCCACCAGCTGGCACTTCCACTCAGGATGGGGCAGCAGCGAGGACTAAGGGTCACTGATCTTTGTCCAGGAGGTGTCCCCAGGTGAAATCCGGTCCTGGGGGAGCCCAGGGAGCCCCCGCCCACATCCTGGGCTTACAGCTGCCACAAGCTTCAGAGCAGAACTGAAAACCCCATGGACAATGCCTCAGGTTAGCTGTGCAGAGTGCTGGCAGCCACAGGCTACAACGGCTGCTGTCCCCGCGTAATGTCACCCTGTGAAGTGAGAGTGAGAGCTTCTACATCCTCAGTCTCTGTGACCTTCAGGAGGGGAAGCTGTGTCCCCGGGGAAGGACCCAGGAAGACAGACAACACAGAGAGGCTGCGACCTTCCGGCTAAGGCTCGGACCGCCACGTCACACACCACTGTTACTATCTGCACCCCGTGTGTTTACTTAATCTTCAAAGAGTTCCAGATGGGAATGAGGTGACTAAGTGAGGTCAGAGTTCCGCTGACACCAGTCAGAGCAGCAGGGGCCAGCTCGGCTGACTGTCACCTGATCATGACATGGCATGCAAACTTTGAACCCATTCCTGTTCAGTCTCTCTCAGACCCTGGAAAGAGCAGCCAGGCTGCAGCCGGTCCCTGAGCCGCCAGGCCTGGTCACTCACATGCCACTGTGCAGACTTCCCTGCATGGTGGCTGCCTGACCACCCACTCCCCGACATTCCCCTTGCAGTCCTCACACGGACCGTCCTGTGTCCCTCTCTGTGCAGACGCCTGACCCTAGTGGGGACTTTTCTGGGGATTTTACTTGCTTTCGTTTTGGCCATGGCTCCCAGCACCTTTTCTTCCCCATTATCTCACCATGCCTGCCCTCCTGCCACCTGCAGGCAAATTACCCCACAGCTGCTCCCTAGCTGGGGAGGAAAAGACCCTGTAGACTTTGGAAAGCCAGGGCTCTGAGGACAGGAAGGACCAGGCCCCTCACCTCAGGTCTGAAGAAGGCCCAGGAAGCGAGCATGGGGAGGGAACTTGAGGATTCTGAGGATTCATTCTCCAGTGCTCAGCACAGAACCCAAGGTGGGCTGCCACCAGCTCTGTTTCCCACCCACCTCCAGCACAGAGCCCACGATGCCAGGACTGGGTTCCTGCAGCACCCATCTCTCACCTCTGACAACAAGGCCACCCATTACCTGCCAGATAAAGCGAAGGTCTCAGGGAGATGACACTGTGCTGGCAGGACGGCACACCAGGGGGTGTGGAGTGGCCTCCCCGCTGTGTGCCCCGTCCAGGCCACACACCACCATTAGGTACCACTTGCAATGGATATGGGTGACAGACGTGAGTGTCCTGCTGGAGCTGGACCAGCCATCCTTCTGCCCTGATGGCACGAGAAGAGGAGGGCACCCAGGGAAGGGAGAGAAGCCCTTAGAATGTGCTAGAAGAAAACGATGGGAGGGCAGGAGGGCGCTGGGGCTCGAGAGGCTCAGGTCTCCCACAGGAGAGCTTCCTTATTGCCACGTGTTCTCGGGGAGGGGCCATCGCCTGCACAACCACGTGTTCTCCACATGGCTTCAGGGACAGTCCACCGAAACTCCTCACTGCCCACTGGGGTCAGATCCCCAGCTGAAGGGAGAAGTGGGCCCCAGGACGACGGGCCAACTCCTCTCATCACGGGGCCCCCCAAGCCCAGCTGTCCCTCAAGAGGACTTCCCAGATGAGGACACCCTGAGCTGGGCACAGACCCAGAAGCTCAGCCTTCCGCTTCCAAGGTGTGCCCGACACCAGAAAGCCTCAAGTCCGAAAGGCGGCCCCATCTGCGAGCAAGGCTCAGGGCAGCCCTCATCGGGAAGCCCACGGGAGAGCCCGCAGCCCCTTCCGACAGTCTCAGTGTCCATTCCACGCTCAAAGAATACAGCGAAAGCCACACAGTGCCTCCTGGCACCACCCTGAGTCAGAGAGGAAACAGATGCTCACTGAGAGTTACTCCACTTCCTCCTCCAGGCCAGAACTCACTTCTAAGGGACAAGTGAGTGCCCGCCTCCCAGAAAAGCTGGCGTCGCCAAGGAGAGCCACGGGGCGGGAAGGGTCCCCAGGCCTGGGAGGCTCCCACCGCCCCACCCTCTGCATGTTACAGAGAAAGGCTGCCTGGCTGCCTCAGTCCTTGCCTGTCCCGCCTTGACCTTGACTGTGTTATTTTTCACTTCCCTGTTCACAGCCCAGCCGCACTTTCCAAACATCATGAATCATCACCGCCGAGCAACGGCCAGGAAACCGCCGCGCACCAGACCTGGCTGGAGCAGACAGGCTGGCCATGGTGACACAAGGTCCCCACAGAGGTCCTGGGCAAGGTGGCCCCTCGAAGCACCCAACCTCCCACCTGCCCCCACCCCTGCACCCCAGGACGCAGGCAGCCCTGGCGTCTTCTGGTTTGCTCAAGCTTTTCTTGGCTGCGCTTGCTGAGGTGAAGCTGTCATTTTGCAACCAGCTGAGCAGGGGGGGAAATGGGCCCAGTGACTCGAGACCAGGGCCAGTTGGATTCGGCAGAGAACAGAACTGTGGACAGGGACGTGGGGCATCTCCTTGTAACCTTGCCATGAAAGGACAAGTGTCAACCCTGCCCTTCAAAGCCCTCTGGGAAGAGACCACGGGCCTGCAAGTTCCTGAATGCGATCCAGGCCAGCCACAAATCAAGCTCCAGTGAATCATTACATCCGCGCTGGCCTCTCCTCACCCCGGCCCTCTCTGAATAAGATGTGTCTGGACTCCCACCAGTCAAGGCTTCTCCCATAGCAATGAGGCCCTCTCGAATCCGTATTATTTTTGCTTCAAAGGGAAAAAAGATCTGAGAAATGCAAATCAATCTCACAGTAAAATATCAGTGTCACCCATCCGATTGGCCAAGCCATTAACTACTGCTGCTGCCGACGTGGCAGTGTGGGGGAAATGGCACCGCGCTTTCCTGTCTGCGAGGGGAGTGTCACATGTTCTCCTGAGGGATTTGACTCTGATCCACCGTTATTCACGAGGCAGTCTGGCTCCTGAAGCTTCTAGGAATTCATTCTCAGGTGAACAGAATAAACAATACGGGGGGGGGGGATGTAAGCACAGAAATGATCATCACAACAGTGCCCTGGAAAACAGACCACGTTCTCACTTCCAAAACAAAAGCAGCACAACTCTGGAAGGCCCTGGCTCCCTGAGGGGCGATAGATGAGAGCCCCACCTCTACGGCCGGCTCTCTGCTGGCTAAGTGGAGATCAGAGCCCCCCAAAACTTTCCTTCCCAGGACAGCTTGGACATGGGCTCCCATACCTCACTCAGCCTCCTGAATGGCTGCGATTATAGGCGTGAGCCTCAGGCGTCCAGCCTGGCCCTCGGCCCACCCCAGTGCCGCAGACCCCTGCCCACTTGTGACAAGGCTGGGCAGAAGTGGGAGGCAGACAGGCTCGGCAGCCACCTGCTGGCCTCAGGTTGGGTGCATGAGACAGGCGTGCTGAGTGACAGCGCGGAAAACACGGGACCTCTGTCTGTGGAACTGAATGCCCCTGCCCACGGCCACCGCAGCCCCAGCCTCTTCTCTGCAATTCCTCGTGGGGCCCTGCACGCGCAGATGCACCTCTGGGCTATCTGTACATGGAGGGGGCAGCAGGATGGGCTCTTGGCCAGGGCAGAGCCCAGGGTGCTGGTTCCAGTCTGGGCCCCTGTCCCCACCCAGAGACCACAGAGGTCCTTCTGTTGAGACCTCTGCACACCTCTAGGGGCCTCGGGAGGAGGGGGGGAGGGAGGGGTCGGCGCCCTGCTCTTCCTGTCTCGTTTTATCAGGATCAGTTTCCCAGACTTCTTGTGGAAAATCACCGAGCAGGCCACTTCCTGTTTTTATTTTGATTTCCTCTCCCACTGCTGTGCCCTTTGACCTTTTGTCCTTTGTCACCCTTTTGCACTTTGCACTGGGAAGCAGTACACAGGCCAGGCGCAGTAACTGGAGTCCAGCAAACTCATTCCCAGCCCTGCCACTGGGAAGACAGATTTGGTTTGGGCCAGGCTCGCCCGCTGTGGATGCAGTGAAGTCAGAGGGCTGAGCCTTCCTGACCCACTGGTATTTGGAAGAGGTGGGTTCCGCCTCGGGGGCCTGCCAGGCCAGCACGGTGTGCCCTGTCCCCGCTTTTCTGTGGGACCCCATCTGGCACACCCAGCTGGCTTGCACAGAGCAGGCGCTGTGGGAGTATCTTCTCCGCCTCACAGGCCTTTGATGTGTTTGTTCCACGTTTCCCACACCCAGACCGGGACCAGATGTGGCCGGAGCGGGGCTCTGGGGGTGCTGGAGGGAGAGCCAGGGCCCACGGCCTGTGCACAGAGAACGGCCAGGCAGCCCACGGAGGCTTCCCCTTCTCCTGGGCTTTGACGCGGCTTGGCACAGGCAAAGACACAGGAAGGAAGAAGACCAACCCGCCCGCCGAGTCCTGAGCAGGCCCCTCCTGGAGGGCCTGGGCGCCCGTCCTCACAGCTGGAGATTGCCTGCTCGCTCGGCTCCTTTCACAGTTTCCCAGCAGCCATGCCCAGCGAGACCTGTCCACACCACTGGTTCTGCACAGAGGCAGTGCAGTGGAAGGGGGGGAGTGGCTTGGGGGGATGTGTTGCTGTGGTTGTGGTTGTGTGCTAGTGCTGGAGTTGGAACTCCGTGCCTGAGCAGCATCCCTGAGGGTTTTCACTCCAGGCTGGCTCTCCTGAGCCACGCGTCCACTTTCAGCTTTTTGGTAGTTAATTGGAGGTGAGTCTCACTGACTTTCCTGCTATGACTAGCTTTGAACCTGGAACCTCAGACCTCAGACCTCAGCCTCCTGAGCAGCCAGGATTAGATGTGTGAGTAGCCGGTACCGGCCCAAGTGCACTGTTTTTGAGATTCAGGGGAAGACCAACTGGCGCGTGACGGGTGAGACATCTGGAGTCTGCTCCCGGCTCCAGCTCATGGCCACACTGCGAATAAGCAAAGAGTTTATTTCCCCTCCTCTGTTCTATAAACACCAGGTGACGAGAAAGCTTTAGTATTCCGTCAAAAACCACTGCTGGCATTTTAAAAAGTAGAGTGGACATAAAACAGATGGCCTTGCAGGAAAACCTCCAAATCAACCATTCCCTAGATTGCCTAACACATGTCCACTCCCTGGACAGAGGGCCCTGGCCGAGCAGTAGCGAAACACAGAGACCGCAAGAACGGGCCACAGATGATCAAACCACTGCACCAAGAATGGCTAGGACAGCAGAGGCAGCTAAGGGGAGACACGGCATAAAATTCACAGGTCTCATTGGACCCCACATCCCCCATAGCACAGTTTGCTAATAACCAACCTAAATATCCACAGGGAAGATAGTCTTGCTGAATTCAGTGTAGACAGTCTAAGGAACAGTACTTAGCCTGGAAAAAGGAAGTCTGACAGCTGCTACAATGGATGGACCTTCCAGACACAGTGTTGAAATGAACCAAGGGACACAAAAGAGCCAATACTGCCTGATGCTGCTTGCAGGAGGGACCAAGAACAGCCAGGTTCAGAGCCAGAGAAAGTAGAATGGTGGTTTCCTGTGCTGTAGGGAGAGGGGGAGGGGGAGGGGGGGTGGGTCAATAGGCACGGGTTCCAGTTTTACACAATGGAACCCAGGAGTCCCAGAGTCAGACTCGCTCAAGCCCAATCTCTGGGTCTGAATTAAGTCAGCAGGCCTCAATGGGCCTCAGTTTCCTTGTGTTAACCAATGGCAGGTTAGCTCCCCTTCCACCAGTGCCTGTGGGGACCGAAAGAGTCTTCCGGAGATCCCTGAGCTCTGAGGGCCAGTGGTCAGCCATGGCCTTTGCAACTTCACCATGGCTAATGCAGAACTCGCCCTCCAAAGCCAGCAAAACTCCCTCCCACAATTTATCCAGGCTTACCCTCACACGGGGATACATGCATTAATCTCAGGTGCCTGAATCCTGCACACACATGACTCACACGTGTAATTACTATACATGCTCACCTTTGTAGTACACACACAAGCATTCCTAGCATATTTCACATTGTAGAAAGAAGAATTTGAGACATTCTAAATGTCTAGCAGTAGGTTAAATCAGAAGTTAGTAAACTATGGCTTGTAGGCCAAAACTTGTCCTAAGTCTGTCTTGTCAATAAAGTTTTATTGAAACACAGCCACACACGTTTGTTTACATTTTATCTTTGACCACTTAGGGAGCTACAATAGCAGAAGGAGTATTTGTAACAAGAACTTCTGATGTGTGAAACCAAAAACATTTGCTGTCTGTCCCTTTACAGGCTGTGTTGGGGAACCTCTTGATTTAAATCATGAGTCCTGTCAATGCAGGGGTGTGTGTGTGTGTGTGTGTGTGTGTGTGTGTGTGTGTCTTTCTAAGGCCTGGGTATTGTCCCTTAGCCTTTTTGCTCTAAACTCTGTTACTGAGCCGCAGCTCCATTTCCTGCTTTTGGGCGGTAAATTAGGGATCAGAGTTTCATCAATTTTCCTGCCTAGGCATGCTTTTAAACTGTGATCCTCAGACCTCAGCCCCCAGCCCCCAGCCCAATGCACCTCTTAAGCAGACCGTATTCGTCTGTGGAAAGCCGTTGATCAGTTGTTACTAAGAAAATCAGTCAAAGAACGTTGACTTAACCCTGTTCTCATAAAAGGAAACCGTGACGTGTCACAGAGAAAGCATGCACTTGCTCACGAAAACATGTGGATTTCCTCTAGAAAGTTAGGTGGGGAGGAGGAGAAAAGGAGGTTTCAAAGAATTGCTTCCTTCTACTTTCCTTTTTATGTTTCTTTGGGTTTAATGTGTACACTGTTAAATTCTTCTCACTTTGGAAAAGAAGACTAAGCCCCACAGAACTCATCACCTGCCCCCATTGCATCCGGGCTTCTATGGTAGCACAGAGAGGTCGAGACACCCAGAAGACCTGGGGCCCAGCCTTGCAATTGGCATCTGGCCAGGTCTTGGCACTCTGGGCCCCCAGCCTGGTCTGCAGGGCGCCGGCCTGGCACAGGAAGCTTTCAGAGAAGCTGGTGGCTCTGACTCAGCTTGGAGGGGCATACAGCACCTGAAACGTGAGTGCAAACATGAATGGTGTATTTTTAGCCACCCTAGCCCTTTGTCCTGGCCCCTGTCCACAACAGGCGGCACATTCTCTTCAACTCCATTGTCCACATAGCACCCTGATGCCTGGGAGCATGGGGGACCCCTCCAAGCTGTGGTGACCCCCCCCTTCCATGTGCAGCTGCTTTCAGAAAGACAGAGCTGTTCCCTTACCCGCCCAGACTCTTCCATTCCACCAGAGACCCCATTCTCCCTTCAAATGTATGGCGCCCATCATTTCCCAGCCAGCCCCCACCAAGTTCTAGGAGAGTGGAGGCCGCCTGCCCCTTCCCATCCCCCTCATGCAGCCACGGGGGCTCAGTGCCCCCATCACAGCCCTCCCCACATCCGGGCCTGCTCCCCAGCGCCTCCCCGCTGCCCCACACATGAGGAAGGAAGGAGGTGCTGGCCAGAACCTGGAGGCCTGGAGACGCGTCCTCAGCCCGGCCGAGGGCGAGCGTCCATCCTCCCTCCGGCCCTGCACTCCCGCCCTTCCCCAGGGGCAGGGCACAGCTGTCCTCCCCAGCTGTCCCTGGGTGAGTGACACTGCAGGTGGCAGTGATCCCACCGTGAGGACCCAAGGCCCGCCTGCAGCCAGAGGCGCCATATCCTGGCGCCTGGCTTCTCCACCTCCTGAGTGCCATTCCTCCCCTTCTCCCCCCACCGCCAGTCTGGGCTCGCTAAGCAAGGACTGGAGCTACAGTCGCCCCTTGTGCTGTCACCAGGCACAGTGCATCAGCCTTTATCACACCCCATAAAACCGGGGCTCCGTAGGGCCACCTCCCCCTCACTAGCACAGCAGCTTGCCCTGGAGAAAGCCTTCCAGGACGCAGAGGTGGAGACCAGCACAGAGTCCTCCCCACAGAGAGAGCCAGCTTTGACTCCAGTGTGCCTGGACCCCGGGCTCAGCCAGCTGGGGCTCCCCCTGCGCACAAGGCAAAGGACTTCACACCACCAACAGGGAAGCAGAGCCTGTGGCTCACGCCTGGAATTCTAGCTCCTCAGGAGGTGAGATCTACGGATTGGGGTTTGAAGCCAGCCAGGGCAAAAAGTCTGTGAAACTGTTATTTCCAATTCACCAGCAAAAAAGCGAGACGTGGGCCGGGAGTGTGGCCTAGTGGTAGAGTGCTTGCCTAGCATGCATGAAGACCCGGGTTCAATTCCTCGGTACCACATACATAGAAAAAAGCCAGAAGTGGTGCTGAGGCTCAAGTGATAGAGCTCTAGCCTTGAGAAAGTCCAAGGACAGCGCTCGGGTCCTGAGCCCAAGCCCAGGATTGGCAAAAAAAAAAAAAGAAAGTGAGACGTGTGGCTCAAGTAGTAGAGCACCAGGCTTGAGGGAAAAGGCTGAGAGACTGAGCCCAGGCCCTGAGATCAGGCCCTAGAGCCAGCACTTCTGTGTGCACACGTGCACACCTGTACACCCAGGTGTGCACACACACACACACACACACACACACACACACACACACAGTCCATGTCTTCTCTTTACCAGGCTTTGGTGGGGAAGGGGACAAAACTGTGGCTTGAACTCTGACCTCACCCTGGCTAGCCAGGTGCTCTGCTTGTGTCATGCACCCAGGCCTGTTGCTTCAGTAATTTCCAGGTCAAGCTTTGGCATTTTCTGCCCAGAACTGTCCTCAAGAGGAGTTCCTCCCGCCTCTGCTTTCTGAGTGGCTGAGGTTAGACGTGTGCGCCACTGCACCCCGTCTAACCACCTCTTCAGACTCAGTTTCCTCATCTGACCAGGGGCCAACTTGGAACCAATACCTGCCATGTCTCCTGCTGCTAACATGTATTAAAATGACAGTTATCTGGATTTCCATGCGCCACGGGAACTCAGAACTCACGCCTACAGGGGCCTCGGACTAAAATCCCTGTCACCCAACCCCCGTATCTTAGCCTACAGTCACCCATCTCCCTCGAGCAGACTCCACGAGTCACCCCTGAAGATGGAGAGCAGAAGCCCAGGCCGCTTGGTGGCAGAGCCGGGCCCACAGCCTGAACTCGTGACTTAGCAGCGTTCCACCACTTCTGTGTGCATCCACACGTCTGAAACAGCCGGCCTCGGCCTGGCGCCTGAGGAAGGCGGCGGCCCGGGCTCCTCCACCCGCTCAAGGACAGGCCGGCTGCATCATTCCCAGCTGTAGACAACTCAGAAGTCATCCAGCTCGTGGCCTTTGTCCTCTGGGGCTCTGCTCTGACCCTCAGAAGGCTGTCAGTTCAGGGCAGACACATCAGGTCATTTGTGCCACCTCCTCCTCCCTGCCACCTCGCCACCACTGTCACCTAAAAGGACTAAGTCTCATACATGATGGGCCAGGAGTCAGAGAGGAGGGCCACCCACCCTGAGGACCCATGGTCTCTTTAAGGCATAGGAGCTGTGTGTGGGGTAGAGGGCGCTGGGTTTGTCAGGGCCAGAGTGCTCCAGTACCTGGGGACGCTGCAGTGTCCCCCCCCCCCCCACACACACACAACCACCTCTCCACAGGGCCTGGGTCCCTGCTGTGGCTCAAACCAAAGCCTTCTCCAAACATTTACATTCCCGCCAGGCAGATTCATGTGGCTTGAAGGCCCAAAGTACACAGGTTTTCAGGGGAAGATTAAAAGCCACCCGGCCTCTTCCAGGGTCACTGGGGGGGGGGGGAGACCTTGCCTCCCCCACAGCCTCCTGGCCACTTCTGGCGGGGGCTTCACCACACCAGAGAAAGAGCAAGGTCAACCCTGGCCCTGCTCTACAGAGGATGCAAACATGACCTCCAAGGGCCCGAGACAGACCTGCAAGACATGGACAGAGGTCCCGGAGCATGGAGGGCCCCAGCGGAGCTAGAGGCATCTCAGAGGTGCTTCCTTCAGAAGCACACGCGCGTGCACGCACACGTGTGCACACGTGTACCCCGGCATGGACACAGCCTGGGGCCCTGGCACCAACAGGAAGAACAACTGCTATCGCTCACAGCTCAAAGCACAGCTGCCTGTGAGGCACCCGGACCCGGGCGACTCAGGAGGCTGAGATCTGAGGATCGTAGCTTGAAGCCAACTTGAGCAGGAAAGTCAGAGGGACTCTTGGCTCTAATTAGCCGCTGAGAAGCTGGAGGCGGAGCTGTGACTCAAGTGATAGAGCACTATCTTGAGCAAAGGAGCTCAGGGACAGCCCCAGGCCCAGAGTTCAAGACCCAGAACTGACAAAAAACAAAAACAAAACCAGCGGTGATGGTCTCTGGGGAAGGGGAGTGGAGGGGGGGGGGTCCCAGTGATTGCACTTACATGTGCTTCTGAGATTGCCAGCTGTGAAGCAGAGGCTGAGACTGGAGGGAGAGCCTACTGAGGGAGGGGGCTGGGGGAGGGGGGGAGGGGGCGACCGGGAGCCCTGTGTGCCTGGAAGTAGGAGTCTGGGGGAAGAGAGCACTTGTGCCATATTTAACAAAGTGTTTGTGGCATGACACAGAACGTAGCTGCCATCCTTCCAGGCCAGCCAAAAAAAGATTCAGGAAATGGCTTCAGAACCCACAGAAGTCTAAGATGTGGAGAAGCCAGAGCCCTGTGCGTGTGGTGAGGCCTGTGCGTGGAACAGACACGACAGGAAACAGCGTGGTGGCTTCTCAAGACGTAAGCACAGGGTGACTGCATGCGCTGTGACCCCGGGACTCCCAAAGACAGGACAAAAAAAAAAGGGAGTCTCACAGGAATGGGGGAAGAGGGCACAAGTATAATCATTATATTCATTGCACGCCATGTAAAATTTAAAAAAAATGAACTATGTCACTTGTGGGTAGGGACAGGAGGGGAAGTGGGAGAGGAGAAGGAAGGGGTGGCACTGTCTAAAAAGGATCACACTCATAACATGACTTACGGAACTGTCACCCCTTTGTGCCACTACTTAACCACCCACAGCAATAAGGAAAAGAAAATACTGGTGAGATGCTCATGACTCACACCCGAGATCCCAGCGCCTCAGGAGGCTTCAAGTCAGGCTAGGCGGAAAAGTCTTCAAGACTCTGTCTACAATTATCCAGCAAAATGCCAGTCTAAAGGTGTGGCTCAAGTGGCAGAGCACCAGACCAACAAGCAAGCTGAGCAAAAGCTCGAGGCCCTGAACGCAGGAAACTCTGACCCAAAATGCAACATGGCTGAGCCTGGGATGTGAACTCCACCGGTCGTAGGAGTAGAAGCAGTGGGCACTCCCAAGCCGGGGTGGGTGTAGAAAAGGAAGTAGGGAGGCGGGTGCAGGGGAGAGCAGGGTGGGGGGGGACGTGTGTGTGTATGTGTGATGGGCACAGAGCCTCAGCTTCCCAAGATGCAGAGATGTCCAGAGAGAGGCAGCGGGATGGCTGCCAACACCCTGACTGTGGGGAAAGCTCTGATCTAGGAGTGGTCACGACGTCATGTTTATGCAGTGTCACAGTGTTTTACCAGTCAGGACGGCCATGCGTGCATGCTGGCGTGCGTGCCCCTGTGTGTGCAAGGAGGCAGCGTGCAGGAGGTATGCCCACCTCCCTCAAGCCTCCACGTGAAGGACAGCCCTGGAAACGCCCTTAGCCCACGCTGTGCCAACTTGGCTCTAGAAGCCACGGAGCCTTCTCCAGCAGCAATGCCAGCTCCTGGCACCCAGAGCTGCAGCTCCGGCCCCGGGCGATGGCCCAGAGACACTGCCTTGGAGGTCGGGAGGAACAGTGCAGCTTGTGGGAAAGGATGCCAGCGTCCTCCCCTCCCACATCTGCTTCCTCGTGCAGCCAGCACCCTGCCCACCCCAGCCGCGCTGTGGGCAGGGGCTTTCCGTCCTCAGGGAGCCCAGAACCCCGCCACCCCGCCAAGTGAGGCTACAGCACTCAGACCACATCCCAGGCCTGGTTGTGCTTTAGTTACTTCTTCTCAGGCAGGGTCTCCTGGTTTTGCCTGGGCCAAGCTCCCACCACAGCCCTCCCAGCAGCTGGAAAGGCTTCTGGCACCACAGCCCCCTCGTTTGTGGAGACCATGTCCTGTCCAAGCGGGCCGTGAAGCCAATCTTCCCAACCTCCATCTCCTGTCGGCTGGGGTTACGGGGACGGCACCGAGGCTGGCCCTGCCTCTTTCTGTAAGAACACGTATCACACGTGAATTTTCGGGGTCATCTCCACACACACTCTTGAGCTGAAGTCTTTGTGCAGTGCTGAGGAGGAGATGTGAGACGCTGCGGTCACAATTGCACACAGCCTGGCACTTCCCCAAAACATCAAAACAAAGCTGCCATTATGACCCAGCAATCTCATTTCTGAGTACGTACAGGAAAGAATTAAAAGCTGGGTCTCAAAGAGGCACACGTGCCTCTGACTTTCCCGTATGCCGTTTGCAATATCCCCAAGGAAGGAGCGCCCTACGTCTCCATCACCGGTGAACAGATTCACACACCGGCTCCCAGACCCACCGAGGTAACTTCAGCTCAAAAGTCCAGGACATGCCTGGGCTGTGCTCACTCCTGCAATCCCAGCTATTCAAGAGGCTGAGATCTGCGGAGCAAGGTTCTAAGCCAGCCAAGATAGGAAAGTCCATGAGACTCATCTCCAGCAAACCACCAAAAGCCCGGAAGTGGCACTATGGCCCAAGCAGAAGCCTGACCCCACCAGGCCCTCGCCCCTGCCCCTCCCCTCCTGCTATCTGTCTGAAGCGCCCCCCCCCCCGCCCCGGAGTTTCCAACATCTTTAAAGAATCCCAAACAGGAAGGTTCCCTTTCACCCTGCACACAGCAGTTTTGCATGCCTTCACCAGGGGAAAGGTGATAATCCAAACTTCGGTCTGTGGGTGCCTGATAGAAACAGGGGGTTTTGGGTCCTTCCCACAGCCCTTCAGCCCTGGGGTTCCCCCACCCCTGACTCTTCCCCCGGTACCTCTGTTCCCCGCTCTCAGCCAAGCAACTGCCTGCCTCTTGCTCCCCACTGCAGCCAAAGTCAAAGCTATGCCTTTGTCAAGGCCCCGCAGAGGGGTGTGGTGGGGCCCCAGAATCTGCATTTTCTAAAGCAAAGCATCTTCCCTCCCCTCACCCCCACACAAGGGGCCTGCATGCTCAGAAGGCCCCAGCCCTGCAGGCTTCAGGCTGTCTGCTTCTGACTCTTATTCAAAGCACGGCCCAAGCAGCGCACCCACTAGCCAGGTTCAACTCAGCCCCTCCCCGCTTCCCATCCCCACGGCACATCTACAGGGAGCACCGAGAGAAAGAAAGCCGTTGGGCCCCAGTGAAGGTTATTTTTAATGAAAGTGGCGCGTTTTGACTCAGTGTCGAAACCAGATCCTAAATGAGTCACCAGCAGATCGACCACAAAGCGCCTCTGGAGGTGAGCAAATCAGCCGTGTCGTCGTCGTCGTCGTCGTCGTTCCAAACCTGTCAGATCCAGCCACCAGCGACCACGTCAGCCCTGAGGGATGCTGGGATGTCACCAGCAGGACTCCCCAGCCTGGTAGCACTACAGTCACACCCACACAGAGGCTGTCATCACCCAGCCACACCTGTGATGACATCAGGTGACAGGTATGTACCACAGAGACAGAGGCCCCGGCCTCCCCTGGGCCTGGGTCCCCACTGGGCAGGGGGTGGCGGGGTAGATGAGCGGGGCTGGAAGTAGGACAGCTGGAAGAGCAGGTCAAAGATGACCCCAAAGAACGAAGCAAAGCACCCCCTCCCCTCATCACCTCCCGGGAAAGGAGGCCCCCTGGCTCCTGGGCCCTCAGAACTGCGTCTGAAGGGCTTGGGCCAGGTTCGAAGGCACACCTCCTCTTTCGCCCCCATGAGGCTCTGTCCCCAGTGGCCCTGCAGGAAAGGACTGGTAGGTGGCTGGCGAGGACGTCAGGGCCCCTACCCGCTGCTTGGAACCCAGAGCTGCTGCCTCCACAGGGGGCAGGAATGTGAGGCAGAGAAAACCCTTGACAAGCTGGGCACAGGAGGACCAATTCTGCAGGACAGGGAGCCACTGACCAGTCCAGCAGCCCAGAGCAGCCTGGAGAAGTGAAAACACTGTCTAGAAAGCAGATGAGCCACCAGCAAAGCCATGTGGGGTAACTAGGTCACGTGGCCTGCTGGTCACCTGATGTGGAAAAGTCCCCCCAAAAAAGGCAAGGAGCTGCCTAGATATGCACAGCAGAGAAGAGGAAGCCACTTAACGAAGCCAAACGACCCCCTCTTCCGTCCCTCACAGATGCAGGGCCAGGCCTGGCAGTAAGAGGAAGAGAAAAACGCAAGAGCAAAACAAATGTGGAGAATCTGACAAATCTGAGCTTGACTGATGGTCTCCCTTTGGCAGGTTCCAGGCCTTGGACAGGCTGAGTGCTGCCCCCGGGGCCTCTTCCCAGGACTGCTGGAGTCCAACCTGCTGGCACCTACCCAGGCCTGCCACCCAGAAAATGGTCCACAAATGAAAGTTGCAAGACCTGCCTCAAATGCCCATGCAGACTTCTCCCCGTCGGTGGTGGAATCTCTTCCTGTGCCTTTCGCCTGGGCCAGCCTGGGACTTGCTTTGACCAGTGGAGATCAGGCGCAGAAGCAACAGTGCAGGCTCCCAGCCCAGCCCTTGCTGGCTCCTTGCTTCTGTCCTCTCGGCATGTGCCCTGGCTCCACTGGAATGAGTCCAGCTCCCAAAAGGAAGGCCGGACAGGAGAGAGAAGTGAGGTCTCCAACCAGGCCCCACCACCAGCTGCCACACTAGAGAAGCCACCAGGGACTCCTGCGTCCCTGAGCTAGCCCAGATGGAGCCAGAGAACGTTTGACAAGGCATGGAATCAGGGAAAATGATAAGCCCTGTGTTTTGCGGCACAAACCCTGAGCTGGTTTAGCATGCAGTGAACTCTACCTGAGGCAACTTCTGTCAGCTCTTCTCTAACACCCTCTCCTCCCAAGAAACACCCCCACCCTCTACCATGGAGATCAGAAGAATGAAAACAACAAAGGACCCGCACTGGTGGCTCACGCCTGTCATCCTAGCCACTTGGGAGGCTGAGATCTAAGGATTATGGTTCAAAGCCAGCCCAGGCAGGAAATCCATGAAATTCTTATCTCCAATTAACCACCAGAAAACTGGAGGCTGTAGCTCAAAGTAGTAGAGCACTAGCCTTGAGAAAGAAAAAAAAAAAAAAGCTCAGGGAAAGCACCAGGCCCTGAGTTCAAGCCCCACAACATAAATAAGTAAACACAGGACTGGAGCGGTGACTTAGTGTTGGAGAGACAACCTTGAGCAAAGACGTTCAGGGACAGCACCCCGGCTCTACATCCAGGCCCCAGTGCTTACTGGCACCTGCACTGGCAGGCACACACCAAGAAAATGGAGGGAGGAGTGATGAGGGGCCGGAGGCCACCATCCTGGTTCCTGCTCTTCATCCACCGTCCTCCCCGCCCCCGACCACCCCACCCCTTCCCTTGGGCTCACATGACCACTCTCCAGGGCAAAACCACAGGGACTTTTTCTTTACTCTATTCATTCATTCAGTTGACAGAAATTTACTATTCTGAGCACAAACATCCTATCTCCCGAGTTTTACATTTAGCTCCCATTTGAAAATTTAAATGAAAATTAATAAATATCTGCTAAGTGCCAAGGAAAAAGATGAAGCAGGAAAGGTTTGGTGAAGAGGTAGAGTGGGAGCGTGGCAGGGGGAGCTCTGCAATTCTAACCTGGGAAGCCAGAGAGGACTCCAACCAGAAGGCTACCCTGACCCCAGCAGGAGCACAGACGCAAATGTCCAGAGGCAGAGCCATTCCTGGGCATTTCCTGGTAGTATGGAGGCTGGCACAAGAGGCAAGGAGAGCATGAGTTCAGAGGGTGCCAGGAGGAGAGAGCCACGGTCAGAGCTGACGGAGGAGCTGCGTCCCGCTGTGGTGCTGTGGTACTGCTGCGGCTCACACAGGCTGGCTTCTGAGATGATGCTTCAAGCACATTGCCTTTTAATGTTCCCTAACTCCAACAAGAAAGCAAAGACAACACAAGGAAAGGAGAAAAGCAAAATCAAAACTGCATGCACCAAATGTACCATGGAAAACCCTGGCTTTCAAACTGTAAGTGGATGTAAGAGACAAACCACCAACAGACGTGAGACCAGGGTAGTTCACGGGGGGAGAAGCAAATGAGGAGCTGGGGCCAGTGACAACCCTAAGAACCCCCAAACGACCCAGGGGACCTGGTGGCGAGCTGAGAGTGGATTTGAGGACAGCAGCCAATGCTGAAAAGGCTTTGGCTTGGGAAGGCCTGCAGGCAAGTGCAGCGAGGGCCCAGCTGTCAGACACAGTCCTGTGAACCCCAAAACTAAACCACCACAACTCCCACCAGGGCCAAAGCCTACACTGCACAGAAACCATGGCAGATGGCCAGTACCAAGTGAGAGAGACAAAGGAGAAAAATGAAGGGGCCATCTAAAAGAAGGGCCAGAGAACAGAGCCTAGAAACCACAGAGGGAAGCCGCCAGATTCTAGAAAGTTCACAAAAAAAGCAGATCAGGGGCTGGGAGTTTGGCCTAGTGGTAGAATGCTTGCCTAGCATGCACGAAGACCCGGGTTCGATTCCTCGGTACCACATACATAGCAAAAAGCCAGGAGTGTTGCTGAGGCTCAAGTGGTAGAGCTCTAGCCTTGAGAAAGTCCAAGGACAGTGCTCAGGCCCTGAGCTCAAGCCCAGGACTGGCAAAAAAAAAAGCAGATCAGGGAGGCTAGAAAAGCCAGGTGGGCCAGAATCTTGTAGAGGGTCAGAAAAACAAATTCCATAGGTATGTTTTTATATCGGTATATATACATATATTCCATATATATTTCATACACACACACACACACACACATTTTTTATTCAACAAAAAAACTACTCAAGTCAAGGACAAAAGACAAAATTGGCAGAATCAGCCAAGCACTGATGTAGCATGCCTGCAAACCTACTAGGCAACTTAAGAAACTGAGATCCTCTCAGGATCGTGGCTCAAAACCAGCCTGGGCAGAAAACTCTGGGAGACTTCTTCTCTTTCCTATTGGTCATGGGGATTGAACTCGGGGCCTGGGCACTGTCCCTGAGCTCTTTCACTCAAGGCCAGCACTCTACCACTTGAGCTACAGCTCCACTTCCCGTTTTCTGGTGGTTAATGGGAGATAAAAGCGTCATGGATTTTCTGGAAGTCTGGTGTGGGGGGCGGGGGGAGGGCCGGATAAGAGGAGAAAAGGGGACCAGAGAAATGTTTCCATCCTCACCCTGTTCCCACCTTGGAGAAGGACATTGGGGAGCCAGAGCTGGAAGCCTGGAGAAGGTCGGACAGCCTCGCCAGGCCCCAGCCAGGCCTCCAGCTGGAGCTTGGAGCGGACCAGGACATTAGGGTCCACAGCCTTGACTAATACCTTGGCGGACACTGAAATTCCAAATGGAGACTGTTTTCCATTCAGAGCAGCCATCCAGCGGGCAGGCTGCTTCCCAGGGGGAGCAGAACTGAGAGGGTCTGCTCGGGTTGTGATCCCGGCCAGCGAGTCAGACTGAAGGCGTGCCCCATAGCACCGCGCGGGCGAGAGGGGCGCTGGGCGCACGTGGTCAGCTCCCATGAAGGCAAAGAAGGCTCGTGGGTGTGGGCGGCCACCGCCTCCCCAGGGCGGCCCATCCAGACCACTGGCATTGACGTCAGAACTTCGCCCTATCACGGCAGCTGCAGCGCCCGGCCCCCAACACAGAACACACGGGCTTTGTTTCATGGAGATTAAAAACATTTGCTGTCTGGGCCATCACTCACAGGTCCTGTTATCACTGTGGCCAGGAATACCAAGCAACAAATACTCCGCCCACATCAGGACCAGGGGAGACCCGTGGAGGCGCCACAGACCCGGGACCCTCCTCGGCTCCACTCAGATCCCCCGCTCCGTCCTGGCTGGACGCTCTGCAGACTGCTCTGAACTCTGCACATGTGTGGGTGTGAGTGTGTGTGCCCTGTCTCCTGCACGCCAACCCCCAGTGGGCGCCCCTGCCCCTCTGGATTCCGGATAGACTGGCAGCGTTCTGGCAGGGACACAGCCCGTCCTGGGCTTTCTGGTCCTTTCCGGCCTCTAGAACAAGCCGTGGCAGCAGAGTGGAGCTGTGGGCGCCTTGCTGGTTGGGCGAGCGGTGCATCTGCACCTGTCCACAGGGTGTCCACAGGGCAGGCCCCTCGAGGACAGCTGTGGGAGCCCACACACAAGACAGGCTCTCTCCCAGGCAGCGATATCGGTTTGTTCCTTCATGTGCCAGCTCTGGGGCTTGAACTCAGGGCCAGCCTGGGTACTGTCCCTTGGCTTCTTCCACTCAAGGCTGGCGCTCTACCATTTCAGCCACACCTCCACTTTTGGCTTTTTGCCGGGTAATTGGTAACCAGCATTTCATGGATTTTTTTCTATCCAGGCTGGCTTCAAATCACGATCCTCAGATCTCAGCCTCCTGAGTGGTGAGGATGACAGGCTCACGCCACCGCGCCTGGCCCAGGCAGGGATGTGGCCTGCAAGGAGGGGACTAGGAGTGGGAGACAGCTCCCCACCCAGAGGGCCCCTCTGAAGGGCAGTGGGAGCCGGGTGTGCCCCAGCCTGGCCAGGGAACACCTCCCCGGACGCCAGGGCCACAGCGAGGGCTGCGTACCGGAGGCCGGGCCCCAATCCTGCCCGGTCAGTGCGAGTCCTGGGCCATTCCGGGTGCAGCAGTGGTTCAGAGCCTCTGCCCAGGGCCTCCCCTGCCCTAACGCCAGGGCCCAGCCTCAGCTCTCACGGCCTCCCCCATCACAGAACACTAGGGTGGGCCCTGGCACCTCCCACGAGACGACAGGAAGCATCAGACACACAAGATGAAAACATACAGAAGAAGCCGAGTCAAGCCCCCACCCCCACCTAACCCGCAGTCTCACTTTCCACCCTGAGTTCAACTACGGTTTGGAAAATCCCAGAAATAAACAGCTCAAGGGTTTGACTCCCAGTGACAGGACAGAATCCTGCCCCACCCCCACACTCCAGCCTACTTGCTAACTCCCTCCCTCTGCCTGTCCATCCCTTAGTCTGCCCTGTAGATGGCACCCAACCAAGCACAGTAGGATCCTGGGGGCCACGAACCTTTTGTCATTTAACTGAGGCCCACAACACAGCAGCATGACGCTAGAGACTCAGATGCACAGGGGAAAAGCACGTCCCTCCTCCAAATCTCAGAAGGAAACCTCGAAAACCGAGGTGGCTGAGGTCAGGGCGTCTCTGTGGTGACACTGCAAGGGGCCTGATTTATAAAGCAGTCCCCGTGCGGGCAGGGGAGCCCTGTGCCCTGTGGTTTCAGGTGCCCAGGGGGCAGGTGAGGGGCTTCTCCCGCACCTGTGCTGTTTCGCTGTGCTCCTGTTTGTCCGTGGCAAGGCTGGCTCACCCCGTCTTCCTTTGGGGGCCTGAGGACACCCAGTGGGTTGTGTGGCTCCACCTATGGCCGGCTTGCTCCCAGCCGGGGACTTTCCTGGGGGAAGACAGACCACAGAAAGAGAAGAAAAAGGTGGGTCTGTTGTGTTTGCGTGGGTCCTGAGACTTGAACTCAGGACCTGGGAGAGTCCCTGAACTTTGCTACCACTCAAGGCTGATGCTCTACCACTTGAGCCACAGCCTCCCCTCCTGCCTTCCTGGGTAGTTAATTGGAGATGAGAGTCTCATGGACTTTCTGGCCCAGGCTGGCTTTGAACCGCCATCCTCAGATCTCAGCCTCCTGAGTAGCTAGGATGACAGGCGCGAGCCACCAGCACTGGGCCACAGTCCCTGCCTTTTGCCCTCCTCCTGCTCCTCCTCCTGCTCCTGCTCCTCCTCCTCCTCCCTCAGGGTTCCCAGGCCTTACTGATGTCTTACTGCCTGCCTGCCAGGCCGTCACTGCCGTCGTGCTGGCTCCACAGACCAAGGCACACACATGATTCCTTCAACAGAGAGAGCTGCTTGCCAAGAAGGCCAAGTGTTTTAGCAATCAATCCATCAAGCAGGCGGGCAGGGGGCCTCGGTAGACTTATGGGCACGTGGGCAGGTGAGTCACCCCCACTTCCCTGCTGCGGGGTCCTCCGTTCAGTTCTGCAGTCTCTACACTTTGCATTTCCTCACCTGAACAACGAAGGGGCCGCATCTTCCTGTGTGTGGCTAAGAAAGAGGCCCTGACCCCTGGCCTCAAGGCCAGCTTGCCCTGGAGGGAGGGAACGCGAGGAGCCTGGGGGCAGGGAAACGGGCCAGGGAGGGAGGGAGGGAGGTCACAAGACGAGGACGGGCAGCTGAAGACTTGGCTCTGGGGTGATACAGACCCGGAGAGTTCACATCACAGCATCAGCACGGGGTGTGGGGTCTCCCCCCGTGACCTCAACCACCCAACAGAGACCAGCCTGGTCAAGAAAGCTCATGAGATCCCACCTTGACCAGTAAGCCGATCTCGGTCACCCAGCTACCCAGAAAACCTAAGCAGGAGGACCTTGGTCCCAGCAAGCTAGGGAAAATTACTGAGTTCAAGCCCCATAACCAGCCAAAAAGAAGAAAAGAAAGAAAAAAAGGAAGGGAGGAGGAGGAGGAGGAGGAGGAGGAGGAGGAGGAGGATGGAGGAGGACAACGATGGAGGGGGAGGAGGAGGAGGAGGAGGAAGAGGAGGACGGAGGAGGATGGAGGAGGAGGATAGAGGAGGAGAATAGAGGAGGAAAAGGATGGAGGAGGAGGATGGAGGAGGAGGATGGAGAAGGAGGAGGATGGAGGAGAAGGAGGATGGAGGAGGACAACGATGGAGGGGGAGGAGGAGGAGGAGGAAGAGGAGGACGGAGGAGAATGACGACGATGACATTGTGGAACCCCACACTGATGTCTTAGCTAGTAAGAAGGCTGAGAACCGGAGGATCGACATTAGAGGCTAGCTCTAGAGGAAAAGTTCCCGAGGCCTTTCCTCAACCCACAGCCGGGGCACCGTCTGTACAAGCCACCTGGGGGAGACGAGCCTCCTTTTCCTCCTCTGGGGGAGACGAGCCTCCGTGTACACCCCTGGTTTAGCAGAAGGCAGCACGCGGCGCAGCGGGGAGGGGAGTAACCGTGACAGGAGCCCCCTCAGGCGGTGCAGCGGGCCAGGCTGGGGAGCCTGGCACCACCATCAGAAGCTCCTGGGACGTCCGCAGAGCCCCAGTCTGCAGGGGAGCTTGGCAGCAGGCGTGTGTTGGATCGGATGACCTGTGTATGGGCACCGCCCTGGAAAACAGGGAAGGCCCAGCCGAGGGGAGGTGTGAGCGCACCTAACCTGCCTAACTGGTGGCAGCGCCACCTGACCTGGCTTCAAGATCAAGGCCAGCCAGACCATCCTCAGAGCAGCGTCCACTACAGGTCCTGGGGCCGGGGCGGAGAAGCTCTGGGTTGACGGCCTGAGCCTGCCTGTGACTAAAGCGTGGCGTGGCGGCCAGCCGGGGGCGGGGGGACATGCTGCAGCGTGGGCCACGGGCCAGTTGTCCTCTTGGGCCATCAAGGGCTACAGGAACCCCAAAGACCAGGGCCCCGGGGGTTCACCATAATTCACACCTGCACACACACACACACACACACACACACACACACTCCCCTAGGATCCAGACAGTGCGAAGATTCCAGAAACGAACAATGTGTAAGTTTTGAGTTATGCGCTGTTCTAAGTAGCAAAATAAGAGTCTCTCGCTGGGCACAGGGGCTGGCACCTTCATCCCACCTACCCAGAGGGCCGCGATCCCAGGACCATGGCCCAAAGCCAGCCCGGCCCCAACGTTCATGAAACGCTTATCTTTAATGAACCGCCAGAAACAATGAGAGTGGTGCTGTGCCGAGAGCGGTGGAGAGCCGGCCCTGAGCGCGCTGAGTGCAGGATGGCACCCAGGCCCTGCGTTTAAGCCCCACAACCAAAAAAATCTTTCTCCCATCCCACGTTATATAATTTAGGGTGTAAATCAGCCTTGGTGTAGTTTACCCATCACTTTGCAGCCAACTCCCAACATCCCAGAGCCTATGTTCAAACACAGAATACGTTAAACTTGCCCTAAGCAAGCATATATTGAAGAAGGAGAGGGGAGGGGAGGAGGTGGGAGAGCTGGGGGCCACTAGACTCCATCCACAAACCCAGGACATAAATGAGAGCTCCTCTGATAAAGTCTGTCTACTCTCAACACCACACGGGGCCCAGGGAAAAACATGGTCGGCAACAGAAGATGAAGAGGCAGAAGTAAACACACGCAGTTCTAAAGAATCCAGGGACCCACTGGTGTGGGCTCAGTCCAGGGGCCACGCACCAGCTGCCATGTCTGTGCCCAGGCTTTTGACCCATTTCCACCCACAGTGTCTCACCCCGGGCCATCTTCCTGGACACATGGCAGAGTGACATGGACAAAGGATGTGGCCCATGGAATGTCACCGCTCAGCAAGTCCCACTGATGGCACAGACCAGCCTCCACCAGCAGCAGAGCAGGGACGGGCGGGCCACCTGGCTCCTGTGACAGACTGGCTGGTGAGAGCCAAGCCCAGCCTTCCACGAGTCACCCAGGCTGGGATGAGCTCGACGGTGGAGGCCTCTCCTCTTCTCCAGAGCTGCTTTGTGCTTGAGGGCTGTCAGAGTGGCTCTGCTCCAGGGCCCTGTCCCCTTAGCAGGACGGCTGGAGATGGCCAGAGAAAAGGAAGCATCTGCGGTGACGCCATGGCTGCGGCCCCACTTGCTGGAAGCGTGGGGTGAACCTGAGCCCTCAGAAGCCCAGCCTCCTCTTCCCAGGCCCCACTCAGGTGCAGAGGAAAGCCAAGGGAGGGGCCGGACAAAGGAGCAGCTGTTCCCTCCAGAAACAAGAAGCCCTGTGTGCAGAGCGAAACTGCCTGGAAGGGCCTGGAGCCCAGGTGACATCCTGCCGTCCCCTGGGTGGCAGCAGGCTGGAAGCCCTGCCCAGCTCTGAATCAGGAGCAGGAAGAGCAGTTGCTGCTCCCGTGTGCCGTTCCCACCGTGCCAGGGAGTGCTCGCTCCCACGCCCCTGGCTCCAGAAGCTGGTGTGGTCACTGAGGCAGGTGACACCAGCCAAAGACATTCCGGCTTCCTCCAGTCCCATGGTCACAAGCACTTTCTGAGGCCACATTGCACCTCTCCGTCAGTCTCTAGTGACTCCTCCGAACCTCCCCCTCACTCGTGAGAGCACACCCAGCCTGAGAGGCCCAGGAGTCTGAGGGCATCATGGAGACCTCTTCCAGGGGGCTTTGTCTGCTACCCGCACCAGATGGCACCGGGGCTGCAGCAGTCACGCAGCAACGGCCTGCACCTTCATCTCTACCTCACTCACCTGCCCCATTCACCCATCCATCCATCCATCCATCCATCCATCCCTCTATCCACACATCCACACATCCATCCATCCATCCATCTACCCATCCATACATCCATCCACCCATCCATCCCTCCCTCCATCCACACATCCACACATCCATCCACCCATCCATCCCTCCCTCCATCCACACATCCATCCATCCATCCATCCATCTACCCATCCATCCCTCCATCCACACATCCATCCATCCATCTACCCATCCATCCATCCATCCACCCATCCATCCATCCATCCATCCCTCCATCCACACATCCACACATCCATCCATCCATCCACCCATCCATCCACCCATCCATCCATCCATCCACCCATCCACCCATCCACCCATCCATCCACCCATCCACCCATCCACCCATCCACCCATCCATCCATCCATCCATCCACCCATCCACCCATTCACCCATCCGTCCATCCGTCCATCCACCCATCCATCCCTCCATCCACACATCCACCCATCCACCCATCCACCCATCCACCCATCCATCCACCCATCCACACATCCACACATCCACCCATCCACCCATCCACCCATCCATCCATCCACCCATCCACCCATCCACCCATCCACCCATCCATCTATCCATCCATCCACACATCCACACATCCATCCATCCACCCATCCACCCATCGATCCATCCACTCATCCACCCATCCACCCATCCATCCACCCATCCATCCATCCACACATCCATCCATCCACCCATCCACCCATCCACCCATCCATCCACCCATCCATCTATCCATCCATCCACACATCCACACATCCATCCATCCACCCATCCACCCATCGATCCATCCACTCATCCACCCATCCACCCATCCACCCATCCATCCACCCATCCATCCATCCACACATCCATCCATCCATCCATCCACCCACCCATCCCTCCATCCACACATCCATCCATCCACCCATCCATCCATCCACCCACCCACCCACCCACCCACCCATCCACCCATCCATCCACCCACCCATCCATCCATCCATCCACCCATCCACCCATCGATCCATCCACCCATCCACCCATCCACCCATCCATCCACCCATCCATCCATCCACCCACCCATCCACCCATCCATCCACCCACCCATCCATCCATACATCCATCCATCCATCCATCCACCCACCCACCCACCCATCCATCCATCCACCCACCCATCCATCCATCCACCCATCCATCCATCCATCCATCCATCCATCCATCCATCCATCCATCTACCCATCCATCCATCCACCCATCCATCCATCCATCCACCTATCTGTCTATCCATTCATCTACCCATTGATCTCTCCATCCACCCATTCAGCCATCCATCCATCAACTCACTCATCTAGCCATCGATTCACCCACCCATCCATCCATTCATCATCCATCTATTGTTCATCTATTTTTCTATGCTTCCATCACATCTGTCTGTCCATCATTCTTTCGTCCATCTCTCCATCTATCTATCATGTGTGTCCATCTGTCCATTGTCTGTTCTTCTGTCTATTCATGCAAAGGATAGAGTCACTGTCCCCAGTCCATAGCTCTGCACAAGGTGTGAAGGGCTGAATGGTTCCCTAAACCAGGCAAGATGTCCTCTAGCTCTCACGAGGAGAAGCACCAACACCAAGCAAACAAACAGATACACAGGTATCTGTGGGCCACAAATGCTGTTGGAATTAGAAGATGGTAGGGAGAGTGCAACGTGGAGAAGGTAAAACTGGTGAGCGGTGAGCGCTCAGAGAGCATCCTGGTAATGGGCAGATGGTGCCCATAGGTCCAAGCATGGGTAATGGCCTTTGAGTTTCCCCTCCAGGGCCACAACCTGCTGAGGTACAGCCACCACGGTGGAAAGCTCCTACTCCCTCGCCAGGCTACATGTGGGGACGCCGGTGGCTCAAGGTTGACATGAGTTCTCAAGTGACACCAGAGGTCAGGAGCTGCGAGGAGCTCTGTTCACGTGGCACATAGTCCAGGAGACTGCAGCCCGTCATGCTGCCACCAGCAGTGCAGTGTGCCAGCGCTGCCCACCCAGGAGTGGACAGAACACCCCTCCTGGCCCGGGGATATCTGGGTTCCCTTCTCCACACAGGGGCTGTGCAGGCCTGGCCAGGCGCCCAACTCTAGGCGCCAGGCCTGGCTGCCTTGCACAGCCTGGTTTCCGGACGCTTCCTGGGTCCCACCAAATGGGACAAGGCCCAGGCAAAGGTGGAGCTTAGGCGCTGAGCCCCAGCTCCTTTGGCGTGCTTCCTGGGTGACGAACGACCTTGATTCACATTGGTGAAGTAATGGCTTTCGGTCTCAACCTTCTCAGCCATGTTGCAATGTGGCCCTGGGAGTGCAGAACCGGCTCCCAGGTGCCAGCTCAGGGCACTGCTGACACCTCCCAAGCTCGCCTTACCAAACGCACTGACACTCCATCCATCCAGGTGCCAGGAAACACTTGGCCTGGTGCCCGAGAGGCTCAGGAGCCTGGGAAAGTGTGCAGGCCAGCCCGGGGCCGCTTCACCCCTGCTGTGCTTTGGACAAATGGCTCGCCCACCTTAGCACTGTGTCTCCACATTACAGTAACCACAGCCGGGGGGGATGAGGGAGACATTCCAGGATTATCCTACTGTCTCGATGGACAGAGCAGGGAATGGAAATGGAGCCAGGACCCTGGGCCTAGGAGACAACCTGCAGGAAAAGCCAGAGTGAGTGCACTTCTGCGTCCTCACACAAGTTCTTAGGGTGTGAAAACTGGGGTCCACAGGAAGGTAACCTTCCAGCGCCCCAGAACCGCAGCCAACACTTCTTATAAGACCCACACATCGAACCTCGTGGTGCTTCACGCAACTTCATAATGGACAGCCGTGAAAGCCCAGTGGGTGCGAGCAAAATACACCCCCAGTCGCCTGGGACCCGGAATGGGGCACACGACCTCTGGGGCTCCTGGACCCTGCAGTGAGCCAGGCACCCAAGGAGAGGCGAGGCGGGCCAGCCTCTCCTTCTCTTGATTGCAGCAGCCATGGGATTTCTGGTGCCACAGTTCCCATCAGTGGTCCTTGTGGTCCCTGCCCACGGGCGGGGGGCGGGGGGAGAGCACAGACGAATGGCTTTCGGTGCCGTCACGGGACCATCAACTTTTGCCATTCCATTTTATCGCCCCGCAGAGGGGAAGGCTCGGTCCCCAGGGAGAGTGCCCAAGGCCACCGGGCCGGCTGTAATGAGGGGCTGGCAGGTGGGTGGTTGCCTGCCCTGGTCTCCTGCCTCCACTCCCACGCCAGTGTTGGCAGGACCTCTCCCCCGATTCCGTACCCCGAGCACAACCCTTGCCCTCCTTGAGAAGAGACAGGGTTTGATTCCATCACCAGCTCAGAGGCTTCCTCAGCCTCTTCCCCGACCAGCGAGGACACACACGAGAACACGTACGCCGTGCACTCTGGCCCCTCCGCCACACCAGCGGCTCCCGCCTGTAATCCTAGCTGAGGTCTGAGGATCAAGGTGTGAAGCTGCCCAGGTGGGAAACCCAGTCAACTATACCAAAAAGTGTAAGTGGAGCTCTGGCTCCAGCTCAGAGCACTAGCCTGGAGCAAAAGAAGCTCAGGACAACACCCGTGCCGGAGGTCAAGCCTCTGTGCACGCACACGCACGCGCGGGCACGCGCGCACACACACACACACACACACACACACACACACACACACACACAGCCAGAAGTGCAAGTGTGCTCAAGGTAGAGCACCAGTCCTGGGTGGAAAGGCTGAGGAGAGCGTGAGGACCTGAGCTCCTCCTCCTTCTCCTCTCCTCCTTCTCCTTCTTCTCCTTCTTCTTCTTTTTCTTCCTTCTTCTGCCTCTCCATCAGAGCCCACAGGGAAGAGAAGATACCCACGGGCCCCTCATCCCTCTCTGCTCCCACAGGGCCTGGCTCCAAGATGGCCTCCCTGAGAACCTAGGGCCAGCCGGGGGCTCCTACCCAGCCAGACTCCCGTGACACCGCCGTGTTCTCTCTCCCCCATCCCGGACACTGAAGTTGTCCCTGGCCTCCTGCCCTCCCTTCCAGCCCATTTCTGTCCCCTTGGGCTTTGTCCCTGCCCCTGTGGCCCATGTCACCTCTGACATGGCTGCTCCCTAAAGCTCTGTGGACAGGTCTTCCGGGAACCCCAGGCAGGACGGCACCCCAGGCCCGCGGTGCACCTGTCTCCTCCACACCACGGCTCCAGGTGAGGGTGGGGGTTCTGAGCGTCATCGCTCACCCCAGAGACTGTGGGAACATCACCCATTTCAACACCAGGATGGCAGTGCCAGGGCGAGTTCCTGCGCCCCCCTCTGGCACAGCCCCCTCCCCGGGGGAGCAGTGAGCAGCACAGCGGGCCCAGCGCCAGTAGCCGGGCAGCAGGAAGGACAAGCACTCTGGCGTCCCCACCCCTAAGTCAGGACAAAGACTTGTCACCCCACCTACTTCTCACAGGCTTGTGAAACAACCGCTTGCTGGGGAAAACACTTTGAGCAACTCGGGGAAAGGGCCCAGAGCCCAGGTGACACCTGCTGCGTCCCTGGAGGCCAGGGAGCTGCCCCCCGTCCCCACCCCGCTCTGCTGGGCACCACGCCCAGGGCCCGGCTCTGCTCCTCGGGCCTGCCCAGTGGCGGGGGCATCCCTGGACCCCGGCACCCAGGCTCCCCTCCCATCGGCTTCCAGTCACCGAGGGCGGCTAACTGCTGCCTCGGGCGGGCGGGCCTCACCTGCAGGGCCCTCGCAGAGCTCCAGGGCTGAGTCCACAGCAGAGGCCGTGACTGTCCCACTGCCACGTCCACCCGGCCCTCCCGCGAGGGGCCAGGGTCAGAGCTGTCTCCCCCATTCAGCCCCACAGCCGGGCAGAAGCCCAGAGGGTCATTGCTTCAAAATAAGCCCACGGGCGCTTGTTCAGTCCTCAGTACTGGACGGGAAGTGCAGGCATCTGCCCGGCGCTAGTTACAGCTACTCTCAAAAGCGGAGGGAAGCGGGGAGATCTGAAGATGGGTCAGGAGAGTGTTACGAAAGCAGGAATGCCACCACCTCTCAGTGGAAAACCCGAGGCTCGGGCAGCTTCCTGGCGCAGGCGCGCCCAGCCTGAGCTGCGCGCACCAGAGGCTGGGGGGAGTCAGACCTGGCTGGGCCGCAGGCAGGCCGCTTCACCTTCCCTGGGAGGTGGCGCCCCCAAGCAGAGAAAGGAAACACACGCTGACCAGATGGGCAAGGGGAGGCTCCGTCCTCAGCTGCCATCCAGCCCTCGCCGCTAATAGCATCAGCATGGGCAGGAAAGTCCTCCAGACTCCAGCTGCATGCTCCAGCTGCATGCTCCAGATCCAACTCCATGCCCTGGCTCCAGCTCCATGCCCCAGCTCCATGCCCCAGCTCCATGCTCTAGCTCCATGCCCCAGCTCCATGCCCCAGCTCCATACTCTAGCTCCATGCTCTAGCTCCATGCCCTAGCTCCATGCCCCGGCTCCATGCTCTAGCTCCATGCTCTAGCTCCATGCCCCAGCTCCATGCCCCAGCTCCATGCTCTAGCTCCATGCCCCAGCTCCATGCCCCGGCTCCATGCTCCAGCTCCATGCTCTAGCTCCATGCCCCAGCTCCATGCCCTGGCTCCAGGTCCATGCTCCAGCGTTATCCTCCAGCTCCAGCTCCATGCCCCAGCTCCATGCTCTAGCTCCATGCCCTGGCTCCAGGTCCATGCTCCAGCTTTATCCTCCAGCTCCAGCTCCATGCCCCAGCTCCATGCTCTAGCTCCATGCCCTGGCTCCAGGTCCATGCTCCAGCTTCATCCTCCATGCCCCAGCTCCATGCTCTAGCTCCATGCCCCAGCTCCATGTCCTGGCTCCAGCTCCATGCTCCAGCTTCATCCTCCAGCTCCAGCTCCCACTTACACTTCATGCCTGGCCTCTGGCCTCTGGCCTTCCACATTCTGGGACTCTGGTGTTGTGTTCTCCCCTCCCCCAGCACTGCCTGATCAAGACGCAGACAACCTGCTCCGTGGCTCTGTGGCTCTGTGGAGTGCCTCGGTGGTTAATCCCGGTCACCAGGCCTTTGGAGATGAAAGCCAGTGTGACAGAGGCGAGGACGACACCTGCCCCAGGTGCGGCCTGCATCAGCAGCACGGCCCCCAGTGGGCCTGGGCCCTGCTCACGGTGGATGGGAGGGGTGTGTGAGCACTATCCAGAGGAGCCAGCGTGCCTTGGCAGCCCTGCCCGGTGGGCCTCAGTGCGTCTGGCAATTGTGCCCTGAGCAGCCCTCCAGGGACCCCGGCCTGCCAAGGAGAGGCGCGCACGTGAACATCCGTCCAGACAGGCTTTCCGTGTCATTGTTTGCAGAGAATGCTTTTCTCACAACAAATTCCTCCCACACCACGGCCTGCTCTGTTTCCTGCCTCTGGAGCCCAGGGAAAGTGAGATGGGAAGAGGGCGAGATGCGGAGTGGAGGCCTCTGTCCCCCTGGAAACCAGAGGCCACAGCAGGGACCTTTCCAATCCTGCCTGCCCTTGACCCCAACAAGCATGATTCTGACACAGCAGCCTGAGAGGCCAGGGCAGACTTCAGGGGATCCCTCACCCCCTGCACCCCTGCACATTCCTGCCATTCTTAGCACCCCCTCTCAGCCCCCAGCTAGTGCTTCCTTCTAGAAAACAAGCCATGGGCCAGAGGATTCCTGCACTTCTGCTTTCTGTTGAATTCCAAGTTCTTGTAAGTTGTTGTTTTTTCTTTTTTTCCCAGAAGGAACGAGCTCTAGAACCCAGGGTGGAAGGCCGGGAGCCTTGTGCAGAAAGAGGACAGGGGACAGGGGACAGCTAGACCTTAGCCTGGGCAGGCGGGGTGGGAGGAGGGAAGGCGGAAGCAGTTGTGGGTCGTTCAGCTTGGAGGAGGAGGGGCGGAGCGAGGCAGCTCTGTCTTTCTCAGCTCTCCAGTGCCATCAAGTGGCTTGGCCAGCAGGTGCAGGGCAGTGCCTCCTTCTGCTCCCAAGTGGCCAGGCCGTCCTGGACCCTGAGCTGCCCACAAGGTGGCCGAAGCCACTGTCTGGAAGCATCTACGGGGAGATGGGCCAGCAGGAGAGGTGGGTGATGAGTGCCACAGGGACTGGAACCGACCAAGCACGGGAAAGGTGCCGTCCTGGCATCTCTGGCGGGGTCTGGACAAAGCCACCATCCTGAAGAGGGCCAAGCTGGGAGCCCTGGGGACAGCAGGTGCCCAGAAAGCTGGCTGTAACCAGCCAGGAGCCCCTGCGAGCAGGCACTGAGTGAGTTCTGCATTCGGCTTTCGGATTGTGTTTTTATGGGGGTTGAGTCTGGCGCCTCACACTTGCCAGGCAGATGCTCTGCCATGTGGCCAGGCCTCCGGCTGGCTTCACTATTATTTTAGGAGAGTCTCCCTCCCCACTAGCTTTGAGCCTGAGCTGTGATCCACCTGTTCTAGGCTTCCCAGCATTCCCAGGAGCACAGGTGCATGCCCCACATCCTGCTTCCCTCTGCGCAGACAGAGCATCATGACCCACAGCCACGATTCTCCTGATGGCAGCCCCCACATCTGATGGCACGTGCCGCTGCGCCCAGCACTGGGGAGGAGGAACCTCATAGACTTTCCTGCCCAGGCTGGCCTTTCTAGAACCCCTAGCCTCGACCTTCCAAGTAGCTAGGATAACAAGACAAGCAGCCAGTACCCAGGCATCGCAAGTTTTCTACTTCTTCCATTCAAACAACCAGTTCACCCGGGCTCATACCTGCAGTCCCAGGTATGTGAGGACGTAGATAGGAAGACTGAGGCCTAGACCAGCAGCGGGCAAAAATGTTGAGACTGGACCTGAAAACTAAAGCAATAGAGGGTTGGGGGCATGGTTCAAGTGGTAGAGTACCTATCTAGCAAGCAAGAGACCCTGAGTTCAAACTTTAGTACCACCTAAATAAATGCCAATCAGTTTACCTGAGACACATAGAAGCTGAGACAGGCCAAGGCCCCAGGCCAGGGAGCTCAGGCGGGGCTGTGGTACCAGAGATTACCCTTTATTCAACTCCTGTGCCTGGCAGGAGCCTCTGCCTGCCTCCATCCTCAGTGATGCCTACGCCTGAGACCTGCAGCCCAAGCTCGGCATTTCAACTCCACCCCCAATGCTGTGAGTGACACCTAGCTGTGCCGACCCCAGGGCCTGGCTGATTCCCAGACCCGAGCAGCTGCTGCCGGAGCCTGAACCAGCCACATCCCTTTGGGCTGCTCCAGGGATCCAGTGGCCCCTTCCCCAGCCCGTCCTGTCCTGAGGCCATGCCCTCATTTCTCTTAGGCCTGTTCCTGGGGGCCTCCGCTAAAAGCTTCCACACCAGGGACCTAAAGTCCTCCCAGCCCTAAGAAACAAGTTCCCTGCTCCAGCCCTGCCCTAGGACAACACGCCAGCACCCCCCCCCCCCACCCATGGGGACCCCTGGCTTCCAAGAGTGATTTCTAGATTCTATTTTATAAATGAAAATGCGTAAGTACAACGGATGCAATGAGCAAAGAAACACTAAAACTATCCCCTCTGGCACTGGCCTGGTTGAAAGTTGTATTTTTTCCATTGCCATGAATCATTATTATTATTGAGATGGGGGTCTAAATATGTGATTCAGGCTGGCCTCAAATGAACCATGCTCCTGCCTCAAGTGCTGGCATTACAGAACCTATGTGCCCCACGCTAAGCCCTTACCATGGAAAACATCTTTATTTGAAAGGCTTGTATTGTTCATGCCAGCTTGGACTGCCCCGTCCACAACACAGGGTGCTTTCCTGGATGCTGATTTGTCCGGAACTTTCTATATGAGGACTTGGGCTCATGGTTAGTTTTTGAGATGCTCTGAGATTTCACCAAGACACGTGAGAACTCGGTTCCAGCGCGTTTCCCTAGCTTGGAGGGGCCCCGAGCCGCTGGGGAGGCACTCGGTGGAGCTTCAGGGAGGTCTGGACCACAGGCACAAGTGTGGGGCACACTTGTCAGGGGCGAATGGCCACACCAGCTGCTTCGCAGATGTCTTCCCCGGCAGCAGAGCACCAGCTGCGTGAAGGCCAGGAGTTATTTGGCAAAACCCAGTGTCAACTGCACAGTGTGTGTGCCCCCCTCTTGTGGGCACTTGGCTGGTATCTCCGAAGTGCACCATGCCACCCCACCCCGTGTGGACCCCCACCTCCCGATCAGTTGGCCACACTGATTCTGGGCACACAGCAATCAGCACATCACAGCCAGTGTGTCGTCCACCAAAACGCAACGTGATCCTAGTTACGCAGGAGGCTGAGAGCTGAAGAATGCGGTTCAAAGGCAGCCCAGGGCAATATCTCCAATTAAGCACCAGAAAAACCAAAAGTGGAGCTGTGGCTCAGCTTTGAGGGGAAAAAAGGTCAGAGACAACACCCAGACCAGGCCCTGAGTTCAGGCTGCAGTACAGCCACCTCCCCACTGCCCCCCCCCCCGAATGTGGTGTCCTACAGCAAGATTTGGGGTACAACTATGCCTGTCGTGACCACTCTGAACATATACGGGGGAAGGGGGCTCAGGTCAGCTTGGCAGAGCTGAGCCTGCTCCAGCAGCTGCAGCTCAAGTCCTGGCCTGCCTGTTGCACACTCAGCTGCCTGCAGTGTCAACTGGCCCTTCACTGTGTGCTTACAAAAACAGCACTGACCACTCAGGAGAGCTGGGGGTGTCTCAGCGGGCCGGCCCTAGCTTTTCAGGCAGCACAGGGCCACAGTGAATGGACATGGGAAACCGATGGATATGGGTGCAGCCCCTGGCACAGTGAGTGCCAGCGCTCCTGGCTCTGGTCATTCCCAGCCCCCACATGGCCTTGCATGAGAGCTTGGAGTGGGGAGGTGAACAGGAAGGCAGAGGCTAGGGGGCAGCAGGAACGGGGAGCCCCAGGGAAGCTGTTGAGCACATCCAAGCCAGACCAAGGGGTGCAGAGACAGCACAGCTGGTGAAAGTGGGGGTGATGGGGAGCCTGTCTGCCTGTGGTGGGTCAGGGACTATTGTTGTGAGGCCCACAGGCCCCGAGAGGCAAGGACGCCGAGCTCTCAAGCCCACTGTCTCTGGGGATGCTGCCCCTCCCCTGGAACCCTGTGGATGACAAGAATGTGAAGGACTAACCTGTGGCCCAGGAAGGGAGTTTGTTTCTCCTTCCCGCCTCATTTCTGGACGTGTGTAAGACTATCCAGCCCGTCCCTTCTTTTCCTAACACCACCAAGGAAAGCTTAGCTGGAGGGGCAGGGACAGAAACTCTCCCCACTGGAGTTGGGAAGCCACAAACTCGGGGACTCTTATCCCCAGCATCTGCCTGAACACTCAGCCTCGAATGGAGGAGAATCCTGTAGGAGCTAGGGAGACAAAAAGTGGGTTCTGGCTAAGGGGAACCCCTCCTTTGCCCCAGCCTCATCACGGTCTGGGCCTGTTTCCAGATTTGGCAGAACCAGTCATAGCTGACCAAGCAGCTGGGGACAAAGCTGTGCTGGCCTCTTCCTGTGGGAAGAGACCCAAGGAATACAGGAAAAAGAACCTCACCCCATTCAACCTCAAGGCCAAGTGCCCCAAATTGCTGTGAACGAACCCCAAGACTAGGTCACTGCCAGTGTCCAAGTGGTGGAGGCAGGCTGGCTCAGCTCTGCCCAGGAACAGGGAGGATCCAGTGCTCTGCCTGTGCACTTGGGGCAGCCAGGAAGCTCAGCGCCCTGAGCTGGGGAGCTGCCAGGACAGGCCTGACTGGGCCTGTAGTGCCAGGGCGCAGCGGCCAGCGGGAGTGCCCTCTGCACATCTGCGCCCCACGGGCCAGGCCGGGGAGGAAGCGGCTCCTGGCTCTTCTCTGTTGAGGTCTCTCGGAACCAAGTCACCCAAGCAAGCAGACCTGGCGAGCATGGCAGCTGCTCCGCAGTCGTACCCGGGGCCGCAGGGAGAAAGGAGGCCGTCCGGCGCCACATGTGCATTGGGTAAGGTAGATCTTTATTCAGTTCTGACCGGCGCAGGAACCCCCCCCCCCCCCCCCCCGTCACAGGCACCACCACAGTCACCTTGAGGCACTGGGAACCAGCACGTTTACAAGCAGTGCTTCCTGAAGTGAACTGGTATACAGAAGGTGCCAACTTCCCAACTCCAGGGAACACCAACCAGGCAGCAATGCCAGCAATCGTCATGACAACAGGTAGACTGAGCCCGAAGCACTTCGTCAGGCAAGCATGCAAACCTCGGGACATAAAGACTAGGCTGGAGTTTCTCCAGACACGCGGAGGGTCAGGTGTGCAGCCCACGCTATGGACAGGTAAAATACTAGGAGACGAGGGAGGCCACTCAGACACTTCCCCGACGCCTCTGCCTTACAGTGGAATCCTGGGTGCTTCTAACCTAGCTAAAGCACTACCATTACATGGACATTCTTAAGGAATAAACGAAACCCGTGATACTTTGTTAACTCAGTGTATTTATAAAAGGAAAAGCTCTCTATCAAAATACACTTCACTGGGAAAAATAAATAAGAATGGACAAATGGATCTACACAAAGCGAGCTTTAACTTGGGTAGATTTCGGTGCAGGACAGTCTAGGACAGGACTTTGCCCTTACTCCCCCAGAGCCGTTCAACCTCCAGGTTAAGAATTTGCAAATCATTTTAACTAAGACTTTATTATGCTGTTATTTCTCATTCCACATCATCTTCGGCCAGGCTCTGAGCACTTACAATTCTCTAGAAAAAAAGAAGAAAGAATTTTAATTTTCAAGTATCAAAAGCCAGGATTCTGAGTTCAACATAAAATGTACTTTGTATTCTAAGAACCAAACTTTTCTGAAGTTATCAACAGACACTTAAGAAAATGATGTCAGCCCACGACAGAGCTCAATAAAGGAAGCGCAGGGGTCTTCAACTCCACCATATACCAGTCAACTTTATAACAGGTACCCAACCACACAAACAGCAATTAGCACCCTCACCACTCCAGGCTGCAAACCACTACAGAAAGGGACACTGTGGTGTGAAATTTGTGTATGAAAAACATTTCCAAGTAACAGACTGAGGTCCTTTTGTGCCTGGGCTGACTTTGAACCTTGATCCTCAGGTCTCAGCCTCCTGAGCAGCTAGGATTACAGAGAGGGAGTTAAGCTTCATTTTGTACCTACACATTGTGACAGATCCACCCTTAGGTCCAAATTCCAAAAGAACAACATCTAGTCTGTCTAGCACAGGCTGTGCAGGCCTTGGGTTTCATCCCCAGTTCTGTGAAAACTCCCTTCACTGCTCACAATCTTTCACACCCATGTTGGCCTTAAACTTCAACCCCTAACCTCTAAAGCCATTAAGTTTTCAGGCGAAGCCACTTTACTGAGCTGGACACATATTTTACAAATGATCCACACAGTAAAAACACTAAGAAACAAACCACTTTAAGATGGGCGCTGGTGGCGCACACCTGTAATCCTAACTATTCAGGAGGCTGAGATCTCAGGATCGAGGTTCAAGGCCAGCCATGGCTCAAGGGGTAGGATGGTAGCCTTGAGCTGAAGAGCTAGCGCCCATGACCAGATAAAATAAAAAGAAAGTCAATTCAAGGATGACTTGTTCGGCTCCTGTGGCCAGCTGGACATGTTCCGAGCCCTTACCTGACTAATGGTGGGAAGCTTGGTCAGAAGCATCTGGAACACTGGAGGCGGCAGAGTCTGCTGTAACACCTGCAGCAGCTGCTGTGGCTGCCCACACACGGCAATGGCGTTGGTCAGATGGTCCACACCCTTCTCATACTCACCTGTAAGGAGTGCAGTCACATGTAACCTCAAGCCTGAGCCTTTGTCAAACACCCACAGGAAAAACGATGCACCATGGACTTGCTCCCAGCAACAAGTCACCCTCCATGCACCAATACATGGGCAACGAAGGGGCAGACACCCACCTATATTACTAGTATTCTTTTTTGGAAGAGCAAAGGGGACTAAATCCAATGCTCACGCATTCCAGGTAAGCACTCTACCAGTCAGCCATTTCTACCAGTCCACCAATCAGTTGGTTTCACTGTTGAGACAGCCACCCATGTGATTCTCCTGCTTTAGCTGTCAAGTAGGTGGCACGACAATTACATACCAAGCTCAATTACATAAACACATACATGTGTGTGAAGGAGGCCTAAGCCTGTCCCTTGGCTTTTCCACTCAAGGTTGATGTTGAGCCATGCCTATAATCTGGCTTTTTACTGGTTAATGAACGAAGTGGTGCTCTGGCTCAAGTGGATAGAGCAGTACCAGCCTTGAGCTGAAGAGACCAAGAACACACCAAGGCCTAGAGTTCAAGGCCCAGAATGGATCTCCCCACCCTCACCCTAGGCTGGCTTCAAACACGGATTCTCCGATTTGGAGCTCTTGAATGGCAGGGTGAAGTTGTGAGCCACCCACCAGCCCGGCTGGTTCTAGATTACCTTGAGCCAGTAACTCCTCACCAAGCTGTATTTCCTCAAGGAAGAACTTCTGAACAGCTTCAGCATCTTTAAGATCAGGTAACTGGAAACAGAATATATAGAAATTGAGATCAACACAGATCTCAATATGGGATAGAACCCATATACAGGAAGCCAGAAAAACTAAAGACGACACAATTAGCTACTTGAAAAACAAACAAACCCCTTAAATTTAGTATATCCATAAAAATGAAAGAGGGCTGTGGCCTAGTGGTAGAGTGCTTACCAGGCATTCACGAAGCCCTGGGTTTGATTCCTCAGTACCATATACATAGAAAAAACCCAAAAGTGGTGCTGTGACTCAAGTGGTAGAGCACTAGCCTTGAGAAAACTCAAGGACAGTGCCCAGGCCCTGAGTTCAAGCCCCAGAACAAAAAAAAAAGAAAAAAAAAAAAAGAAAAGAAATACACACATACATAGTAATCAAATTGCTATTTCAATAGTTCTTAGAAATAATTTCAATTATGTGTTGGCCCCAAGGCTTGAACTCAGCCCGGACACTGTGCTGAGCTGTTTTTGCTCAAGGTTAGTACTCTTACCACTTACTTGCACCTTAGCTCCTCTTCTGGCTTTTTGGTGGTTAACTGTAGAAAAGAATCTCATGAACTTTCCTGCTTGGCTGACCTTTAACTACAACTCACATCTCTGCTTCCTGAATAGCTAGGATGACAGGTGTGAGCCACCAGTGTCTAGTCTTAGAAAGCTCTGCTCAAACATTAAGAAACACAAGGGATACAAGTATCTACACTAATCAAATATTTCAACCTTATGTTATCTTTTAAGAATGCCATTATAGATTAAGAAACTGCAACATGCTGATTCAATATTATTTTATCTCAACTTTCATGGATACTTAATTACACTTTCAAACAGCAGGACACATGCCATTGTTTTTATCTGTGCTACACCTATAAAACTGTGTTGAAATGAGTCATTTCTCTGCCCTGCTTCACACTTTTTTTTTTGGGGGGGGGGGGCGGTCGGGCGGGCGTACACCCACCAGCCCCGCAGCTATCTTGGAGCCTCAAGCTCAAGCTTAGCTCCATCACAGCGTGGTCCACCACTTCAGCCACACCTTCATTTACACAGCCTACTCTTTGAACTTTAAATTACATGGTATACATTGCGTCCAAGATACACGAAAATCAGTTTCTCAAAGTCAAGGCATTGTTCACTGACCATCTCAGTATACAAGAAGACTCTAATGGCATTTTAACACTAAAAATACATGCTGACAGAGCTGTTTCTGCATGACTGTACTTCCTTCCCCCTTATCAAATAAAGAAGCTTCAGAACCATGCCCCAGTGAAAGTAGGCTGGACAAGCTAGAATAGCACCAGGTGTTCTTTAGGGTTTCCCTTTATCACCACATCTGGCCACTCAAATCTGTGGATAAGACTGTTTCACGGGGCTGGGAGTGTGGCCTAGTGGTAGAGTGCTTGTCTAGCATGCATGAAGACCAGGGTTCAATTTCTCGGTACCACATACATAGAAAGGCCGGAAGTGATGCTGGCTCAAGCCTTAAGAAAGCCCAAGGACCCTGCTCAGGCCCTGAGTTCAGTCCCTAGGACTAGTGTGCGCATGGGCACACACAGGCACACAGACTGTTTCAAAGTAACGAAACAACATTTATTGCTTCAAATTTTTTTTTGCTTTAACCCCAATTTAAGAGATCCATTAGTGATCTACCAGCCCACACCCTAGAAACCCAGAAAATAAATCTGCATGAGACTACAGAAGCACAGGCTGCTGGTCATGAATGTAACCTTGGCTGTTAGGGAGGACTATGGTTCCAGGACAGCCAGAGAAAAAGCTTGAAGACCCCTCCCCCCCACTCCATCTCCACCAGCACACACAGGTGTAGTGATGCTCAGCTCTCACCATGACCCAGAGACGGAAGTGGGAAGACTGCAGCTCTAGACCAGCCCAGACACAATCCATCAAATCCCAATCTCAACCAAGAAAGGCAGCAGGCACAGCTGTGCTGATATTCCAGCGACAGCTGCCATGGTCCAGGTTAGGCAGGGCAAAAGTTGAGACTGCTTCTAAAAAACTAAAGCAGCAAAAGGGGCTGGAGAGTGTGGCACAGGCAGCTCACACCTATAATCCTAACTGCTCCAGAGGATGAGATCTGAGGACCACAACTCAAAGCCAGCCCGGGGAAGGAAAATTCACAAGACTCTTGGGGCGGGGGGAGGCCAGAGGTGTGACTCAGGTAGAGTGTTGGCCAACAAGTTTAAAAGCTCTGAGCTCGAATCTCAGTACTCAAAGTTGGGAATGTGAGAAGCAGCAGGGGCTTAATCACATGCTACAGAAGGACATCAGGTAGATAAACCCATGCAGGCATGTAAAATACAGAACATGGCATCCATGCAAAGAAAAAATGGGCTGGGAGCACGGCCTAGTTGTAGAGTGCTCGCCTAGGCATGTGCAAGCCCTGGTTCGATTCTCAGGTACCACATAGACAGAAAAACCGGAAGTGGTGCTGTGGCTCAAGTGGTAGAACACTAACTTCGAGAAAGCTCAAGGACAGGGTCTAGACCCTGAGTTCAAGCCCTAGGACTGGCCAAAAAATAAAAAGGGGGGAGGAGGAAGTTTACGTGAAAGATAAAATTGGTCACAGCAGGCAGAATTTCACCTAGTGGGTAGGAAATGAGCAGCAGAGGTGGAACCAGGAAGGTTAAATAAATGGACAAGCATTACACTGTCAGCTGAGTACACTTCCCCCTTATGGGGAAACAAGTCCCAGAATAACACACAGAAAAGCAGCATCCAATAGCAAAGAGCCTTCTCAAAACATATCTCAAAATACATACAGATTTTTGGACATTATCTCTGTGATAAAAAAGCAGACTAAACATTACCTTGGAAAGCCCAGCTCTCTCCTTTGCAAGCTTCTGTTTCTTTCTTCCTATAAGAAATGTTATATTTTTATTTAGCCACAATGAAAACAAGAATCAAAAGTCTAACTGGTGTGGCCTGGGAATGCCAGCCATCTCCTCAGGGTCTGCCAGAGCCCTGGGTCTAGTTCTAGTCCCAGTGAGCTTGGGCAGTGGCGTTTCTGGGCGAGGGCATTCTCCTGGTCTCTGGGTCACCACATCTAGCAATGCACAGTGCTCCAGCAGCAACACCAGCACCCTTTCCTACCCACCCAGGATATGGGACAGAGAGAATTAGGCCACTGCCATCAAGGTTTATTTCTGACATGTAACACATTCTAAAATGGAAGATCTGTATTTGAAGAAGTTATACCATTATGGTCTTAATTAACTATTGCTGGGAATGGAAAAAAGCCTACCATCTTTGAGTTCTTTTGTTTCTGGTATGAAATCATGCAATACACTAACTCCAAGGAAACAGACATTTACAACTCTAGCTACTGAAGGTGGTAGTACCTGTCTGCAATCTCAGGACTTGACTTGGGGGGCCCAAGGCAGCCAGAGCTGTATGTTTCAAAGACAACACATCTGCCTAGCAAACCCAAGCAGAGGGAGTTCAAGCCCTAGAATGGAAGGAAAGGAGGGGGAGGAGATCAAACAAGCAAAAGTTCTTGGTCAGCTCTCTTCAAATCAATCCATGGAATTGGCCGTACCATTTCTTCAGAAACCTGCTCTAAAGATAGTAACTCCTTAAAGGAACTCCACAGGACAGCTGTGAGGAGTTTGGCAGATACAAAGCTAATCATATTCCACTCTACGAGAACATAAGCATTTAGAATGAGACGGTTCTTAGATAAAAGTATAATTCTATTCTCAATCTGTTTTAAGTTTTGGCCCACTCAAGGCAGAAAATCACTTACTTAACCCTCTTCAGTAAGTCACAAGAGTAACAATCAGTAAGGGAGTGGCAGTTCAAACCCAAGCAGTCCAACTTCTAAGTAATGACTCACCTCTACTCAACAGAGCAACAGATCCATTATGACAAAAGGCATTTCAGAAGGAGCAGAAGCCAGGAGCCATGGCTCATGCTTACCGTCCTAGCTACTCAGGAAGATCCTGGTCCAAGGCCACTCTGAGCAAAAAGTTCTAAAGACCTCATTTCATGTAGCTATTCTAACTAAGCACAAGCAAACAGTCCGTAGAACTCTCCACCCCACCCAGCTCCACAGAAAAAGCTTGAGCCTGACAGCTCAGTTACAATGAATGAGAAATGTAAAAGCACAGGAGTCCAGGACAGCACAGGCAACTATTGAGACTTGGCTCAAGTTGCAGAGTATGGTCTGACCTCCAAGCATGAAGCTACAAGTTCAAGCCCTAGTACTGCCAAAGGGGGGAAGGGGAAAAGAAATAAACAAGTAGTGTGCAACAAACAATGAAATAGAGGCCAGGATTGTGGCCTAGTGGTAGAGTGCCTGCCTAGCATACTCAAAGCCTTGGCTCAATCCCTAGATATACAGAAAAAGCCAGGGTGATGCTGCAACTCAGTGGCAGAACACTAGTCTTGAGAAAAACAAAGGACAGTGCTCAGGCCCTGAGTTCAAGCCCCAGGACTGGCAAAAATAATGAAATAAAGTCTGTTAAGCCAGAACTTAGGGGAAGAGTGACGTTAATTACAGAAACAGTTTCTAGCTGTACTCAAATACAGGTCTTACATCTATATTTGTTTATATTTCAGAGTCTACTTGGCCCAAGCTGACTTAAAATTCCTCCAACCTAGGCCGGGAGTTTGGCCTCCTGGTAGAGTGCTTGCCTAGCATGCACAAAGACCTGGGCTCAATTCCTCCGTACCACAGTACCACATACCAAAAAAAAAAAAAAAAAAAAAGCCGGAAGTGGTGCTGAGGCTCAAGTGGTAGAGCTCTAACCTTGAGAAAGTCCAAGGACAGTGCTCAGGCCCTGAGTTCAAGCCCAGGACTGGCAAAATAAAATAAAATAAAATTCATCCAACCTCCAGATCTTGGGGACTTTTATGATTATAGGCGTGGGCTACCACATCCAGCTTCCATTTTTTAAAAAAATTAGGAGTGGAGGAGTGTGTGACTAATGCAGAATACATTTGATTGATAGGTACTGAATTTTAAGTTCCCCTAGTTGCCTTTTATTTTTAGCAAAAAAGGTTAAAATTATGAAACTTTCTGTTTTGTACCACAAATTGTATGTGATAAAAGGAAAAGACAGTAACAGACTGAAAAATAAAAAAAGTGAAAAGCCACACAACCTCAGGCTTAACCCAGCACTGGCTGATCTTGGTACCAAAAGCTGTGAAAATCAAACAAGTTAAAACAGGTATGTCCACCTTAAGAAAAATACATGTAAAACATAACTTACAATCACCTCCAAACCAATCACTGCGACAGCATGTGTTGGAACATTTCCTTAGTGCACTTCTAAGTGACATACCGTTTTACATTACTGTGTGTATGAAATGAATATAACATGGTATGTCACTCAGAAGCACATTTCTAAATGTACCTGCGGTGCACACTGTAATTTAGAAGTGAAGGTTCATTTATCAGTAAAGGTGGAGCATGTGATTCAGTGGTAGAGTGCTTGACGTGCTCAAGGTTCAATACGTAGCAACATCATGACATTGGATGATGTGCTAACAAAATTCAAAAAAGATGGAACCTAGACCTGAGCCTCAACCTCTTCAAGTCTCTTTTTCCTTTCCATGATTTACTTGCTAGCAAAAACCAAAAAACCCCCAGGCAACTAAAATGTCACTTATTTCCTTGTCAAACTACAGCGTGGAGTAGCTTGCCACTAACTGCACTCGTTGGGTCACTATTTAAACTAGGGAAGAGGCCGGAATTGAAAATGCACTTCCTCCAGGCTCCCGGGCTGGGAATGTGGCCGGGTGGCAGGCAGAGCGCCTGCCTGGCGTGCATGAAGCCCCGGGATGGACTTCTCGGTTCCACGTAAACCGAGGAAGCCACGAGGGGCGCTGTGGGCGAGAGGAGCCCAGGAGCAGCGCGCAGGCCTCGAGTTCAAGCCCCGGGGCCGGGAAAAGGAAAACCACACAGGTCGGGGGGGCGCACCGAGGCCTCGCCCGGAGAGCGGCCGGCTCCACGTGGCCGCCATCGCCGCGGCGGCCGCCCCCCCCCACCGGGCGACAGTCCCCGCAGAGGTGTCGCAGGCATGAAATAGGGCTGGGCCACGGGGCGGCGCAGCCCTTTGGACTGCCCTGCGCGTCGTCTGGCATTCACTCGTATCCTGGAGGCCCTGGAGCGGCCGCCAGGAGGGTTTAAGAATGCGGGGCGGCGGGCGCGGCCCGGGCGCGCGGCCCCGCCATGGCCGCCGGCCCCCCCGCGCGGCGCCGCGCGGCGGCCCCGCCCGGGGACCCCGGGACCCCGGGACCCCGGCCACCCCGGCCGGGCCTACTCACGCTCGCGAAGCCTGTTCTTGAAGTTGGGGTCGCTCCGCCTCTTGCGGTCGAAGTAGATGCAGTAGCCGATGAAGAGGGCGCCGCACACGCCCGCGGCGATGGCGCTGTTGCGGCCCACCATCTTCCCAGACTGCGGCGTGCGCCGGCCGCGGCGGGCTACGGGGCGGTTGGCCGCGAGCCTTCACAGCGCGCGGGCCGCACGCAGCCGACGGCCGCCCGCCAGGACGCGGAAAGGCCGAGCGCGGGCACTTCCGGCGCCCGCGGACCCCGAGGTGTCTGCGGCGGTGCCTGCGCCGCGGCCGCCCCCCTCCCCGCCCCGAGCGCGGATGCGCCTGCGCGGGAGACCACGTGTCCGCCGCCCTGGCGCGGAGGGCGCTGGGAGGGTGGGGCAGGGCGCATGCGCCGTGGGCGCCTTTCGCCTTTTCCCCCGCCGCCTCGGCTCGGGGTGAGGCCCAGGAGCACCGCGGCGCCCCGGCCGAGTGCCGGCGTGACCGGCACCGCGTAGCTCGGGTTGGAGGAGGCCGTGGGGGGGCCCGGGGGAAGGGTCTAAAGGTAAGTTTTAAAAGGCCCAGGCGTCCCCACGTGTTCTTCCCCCAGCGTTGTTCACTCCACCCTCTTGTAATCTCAGGGACGTCCTTGGATCTGCCTTGATGTCCTCAGTTCCCCCAGCTCTGGACCAAGCATGGAGACCAGTAGGGTCAAGTCTGATCAAAGTCACTGATGCCTCATCCGCTGAGCCCAAGGGAAAAACTGCATTTCCCTCCCTTTTCCTCCCTACTATATCCACACGTATGCATGCAACTACATAAACGTGTGCACATTTCCTTGCTTGACATGGATCTATGTAACTTGAAATCTGAGTTCCAGGGATTACACGTTTTCCCTGAGAATATTTTTCAAATTAAAAAAAAACAAAAGCAATCCGCCTTATATGAAACTCACCAAGGTCATCAATACATTCATCAGTTTGGGATTTGTTTATTCCCCCGTGTGAGTAGTGGGCTCAAACTCAGCACCTGAGTTCAGTCACTAGCTTTTCTGGTTTAAGGCTGGTGCTTTATCATACCACTTGAGCTTTTTGGTAGTTCACTGGAGATAAGCATCTTTTCTGACCAGGCTGACATTGAACTGAAATCCTTACAGGTGTAAGCTATCATCCAGCTTTATTTTCTTTAGTTTACTTATTCTTTAGTTTAATCCAAACACTAGCATTCTTGAGATAAAAGATTCTGTATATTCACCCCGGGCCACTACTACCATCAGTAGTAACTCAGAGCTCATAGCAATAATGGTAAAAACCCTCGAAGAAGTATTGTAATGTGAATAAACGAGCAATGTGAAACCTTCACATTTTACATACACTAAACCATAAAAAATGGACACAGACATGCTATTGGAAATATAAACTACATAGACATAAAAACCTATGACTCTATAGACATCATGTTTTATGTCATAAATTAATATGTATCTATGATATACAAACCCTTAGCCTAATTTTGATTGTTCTAAAAACTAAGTGCCAGTGATTATATATGGAGATACCCTTCTTGAATATTCATTAAACATGTCATTTGAAATATGATGTAAAAATCAATATTAATAAATTCTTTAATAAAAAAAAGTGGACACAATCCACAGATCTGTCAACACAATACTCCCAAGAAGCTGCTTCATCATGACTTCTGTTTCTTTGGTTTCTTCATTCGTATGCTTTTCTTCTGCCCTTTCTTCTTCTTGAGAACAGCTTTTTCTCCAACAAATACACGTTTAGATTGCCTTGCATGTGTGGAATCAAAGTGGTGAAGTCCCTGCTTAGGTTTACTGACATTCTTCAAACCTGCATTTGAATTTTGTTGTCTTAATTTTTCCTTATTAACAGATCTCATGACTCTGAGTTTTCTTCCCATTAGTTCAGAATTATTTAATTTCAGAGCAAGATGAACAGCATCTGTATTCTATAAAAAAAGGGAAAGAAAATGACACACCAATGTCTACCAGGAAATACTATCCAGACAGAAAAGTAACATTTGGACTCATACAGGATCTTAAGAGCTTGCAGATGGGACCCCTCTGCTTTTCCAAGCCTCAGGCATCGCCACAGCCCCCAAATTTCCCTAGAATCCTTCAATGTTCAGATTACATGGGATCACATGGGCTCCCTTGCTGCTCAAGGCTTCAACCAACTGAGGAATCAAGAGATAGACTGAAGGCCCAGCAATCTTATTCAGTGAAATTATAGGGGACAACTCTGCAGCTGTAGAAACAGACACGTACGTACTTGAGGCTTTTAGGACCTGAACAGAGAAACATCTCCATGTCATAGTAAAATGGTAATCAACAGTGCAGAACAAAGAACACTCAAAGCTTCAAAAAGAAAACCACCAAATTACTTGCAAAAGTAAAGTCATCAGGTCAACCACAGGCTTTCAGGAGAAACTCTAAAGACCAGGAGAGCATGGACCAACGATTTCCAAGCAAACAGTTGCCACCCAAAATGACAATATCAAGCAGTGGTCCTTCAAGTGAAGACCTTGCATGACAAGCCCAGACTAAAGCAATTCATGACCATTACGGAAGCACTGCAGAAAATACTACTACCAAAGACAGAGATGGCAACTGTGTGAAGTTTCTTTTCTGCAAGTGGTCAGTTACTCAGAGACTTGGTCCCGCTAACATCTCACATCTAACATGGTACTGAACCTTGTCAACAGGAAGAAATGAGTATTTTTTGGCTGAGTGCAACCACAGCAACACTAATCTGAGGTGAAGGCTGTTCAGGGAGTTTGAAGTTGTGATGGACGGGTCTCTGAAGGCTCACCCAGCAGGGTCCCCTCCCTGCAGCCAAAGGCCCTTGACAACCACAATCTCCCATACCTCAAAAAGCACATAGCCAAACCCCTTGCCGACTCCTGTGACTGGGTCTCTCACGATCCTCACGGCAACAACACTCCCGCAGTCCACAAAGTGCTCCTCCAGTGCAGGTTCTTCCACCTCTGAGAACAAATTCATCAAGTGTTAGGCTCCGAGCCAGATGACACAGCCTCATGATCATGACACAGCATGTCCTAAAGCGAGGGACTCAATTCAGGGGCTTATGCATGCCAGGAAAGTGCTTGCCACTGAGAAATATCCCAGCCCCTTCTCCAATACTGAACAGCAAAACTTTTTGCTTCAACTTACTATAAGGAAGATTCCCCACAAAGACTGATCTTTTGTCTCTCTGAAATACAAAAGAGTGTTAATACCATGGTGAAATTACATGCATGCATGCATGTATACACGTGCTCATGCACACACATGCTCTCATGCACACGCACATACACATGAATAACAGGAGAGTAAAACAGGCTTCATTAGGGAGGGGTAACAGCAGGAAGGGTGAATGGACAATGTGAATGAAGGTGAGCATGGTTGAACTGCTTTATATGCCTATGTGAAAACAGGATGATGAAACCACACTAGGAAGGAAAGAGGTATAATGGGGAGAAGGTACAAGGGGTGAGGACAATAGAGTATATTGTATGCATGTATGCAAATGTCACAATGAATACTCTAAGAAAAATCCTAAAAGAAAAAAATTACCCATTGGACCAGAAAATAGTTGCCATCCTACTCCAGCCCCATCCCATACCCCATCTGATGGCCCATCCACCTCCCGATTTAATCACGTGTCGACCTCCTGCTTCCTGTCTACCCTCTGAACAGTGAGTGTACCCCCAGAGAGGGCTTTGTTCACAGCTCAAGAAAGGTTTGCTCTGGCTAGGTGCTGGTGGCTCATGCCTGTAATCCAAGGTAGTCCTGAGGCTGAGATCTAAGTACTGAGGTTCAATTGGCCTAGGCAGAGAGATCCACGAGATTCCATTTAACCAAAAACCTGGAAATGGCGGTATGGTTCAAGTGGTAGAGCACAGCCACGAGCAAAAGATCACACAACTGTCTGTCTGGCCTGGTGCCTGTCTCCACAGGTGCTATAAATCAAGATGATGCCCACAGAGGAGCTACTCAGAAGTGTCCACTGAGCAAACATTTCCTTAACCCTGATCCCTATGAAAAGGTTAATGCGCCCCTCAGCCTAACTTTGTATAACCCGTCAGTCATCAGTCGTCTGTGTGTGGGAAGGGGGTCTTGTGTCTTTCTCGGCAACACCTCTGTGACCCCACAGATAAAGTGAAGGCTCTTCCTCCACTCACACCACTGGCAAATCTCAGAAGTAATTCTCTCCAAGGCTCTAAGCTAAATTCTTCAAAACAAGCACCACTTACAGATGAAGTCTCGGATGCACGATCAACTCGAATACGAAACCCTTCTGCAATCTGGGCCCCATTTCTGTATGATGAATAAAGGAAAGATGGCGCACATGATCACAACAATGCTTGCTGTAAAGTGAAGCCACAGAACCAAGTTCCCCACCGATAGATACATCACGCTGTTCCCACGCAGTGCACGATTACCTTTTCAGCGCCTGCGCAGCAGCGTTCTCCTCTTTAAACACAACGTAAGCGTTCATGCTTTTCTGATCAGGATGAACTTTACGTCTACAGAAACAACAAAGACTGTGAAAGTCTGGTGGCCTCAGCCACAAGAACACATCGAATTTGTTTTCTTGGCACATATGACAAGATTCCAATAAAGATCCAGTAATTAAACAAGAAGCAGATTACAGAGTGAGAACCCCACGCCTACACTCTTCAGGGAGCCAGCCACATGAGAACAGACGCCCACATGCACCACCCCTAAGAACAACCAACACAGGACTACAAATTCCCTCCTAACTGCAGCTCTGTATCTCACTGTCAGATAAACACTCACACAGAAAAGTACAGAGAGTGAGCAGTGGGCCGAGGCTCTGGCAGCCACCAGCCCGGGGAAGGCTCTCTGTGGTCCAGGCCAGACACTCTTTCTTCAAAGATATGCCCCGCCCCAGGTTTCCAGGACTCCTCCCCTTCCCAGCAGTGCGGTTCTACCTGCGCATCTATTACTATCCACCAAGCCTTGGCCTTGTCTGGACCATGGTGAGGTATGCCTTTGGAATACTGGTTCATTTCAGGACTCAGACTTAATCAGTGCCTTGCAGTCTGAAGACATTTTACAGTGTGGGCGTGGATGGCTGCAGAACAGCAGAGCAGTTCACCATGCAAATTGGAAGCTGGCTCCCAATGTCTAATCAGAAGCAGACTTGGCCCTTTCGTCAGGACCATAGACAGGGCTGGCTGTTCTTTCACGGGGAAGCATGTTGTGACTAGATTTCACTCCTGATGACTGGAGTGTGTGCTCCAAACCCATTGACTCAACCCCGCATTCAGGAGGCAGACTGCAAGCCAGTCAGTCATTAGTTTGAGGCCAGCCTGGATTCAGAGCGAAACACTGTCTTAGAATAACTAAAGAGGAACCCAAGAGCTCCAGCCTTAAGCTAAGAAAGTCAAGAGGGTGAGGCTGTGATTTCAGCCTCAGTACAGGCAGCCTCCCCAATCCCACCCGATGTGGTGAGACTAATATGAAAATGTACATAAGGCTGAAGGGAAATGAGAAACAGATCCTGCGTAGAGAAAGGGAAGCAAGGGCGCGCAAACTTTCGTAGCAGCGCGTAGCAAAAAGGGAATTTCCTGAGAATTGAACTGCCAGTCACACTACCTGCATGGCCCCCAAACTATCCAAAAGAAAACTGAAAGTGGCAATAGGCCAGCTGTAAGCTGTAGCGATCTGGCCAGCAGTGGCAGTCTGTGGCACCTTGAATTTACAAAAACATGCTACGTCAACAGCAACAATGAGGCACCTCTGCGAGCTGAGGAAATATGGCATTAATAGTCTGAAGAAAATCTCCAAAAACTTGTTAGGACTGTTCTTAACATTTCTCAAAGCATTCTTCCCAGTAAAGTATCCTACAGTAATTTCTGTGACTCTACCATTTATAATTTAAGGTCTGATGATAAACATATGACAAATCTACATCCCATTACACATGCAAGTCAAACAAACTACATCACCCAAGTACAGTAATCTGTAAAGTAGTAAGAAAGGGTACCAATTTTTAATTCAAAAGAAGGAATTTAAGACAATATATTTCCTTTATATACTTACTTTATTGCGGCCAACTTTTTGGATAGAGTTCCCTCTGCTGGAATCTTTGAGGAAAAAAAAAAAGAATTAAGTAAATAAAACTGAATTAGTTGTATTTTCATTCTATTCTTTTCTTTTTGGTGCTAAGGATTAAAACTAGGGCCTCATGCATTCTGCCACTGAACCATGCCCCAGCCTCATAAACTAAATGCAGACACACATATTTTGTTTGAGATAGGGATCACTAGATGCAAATTAGGTGTTCTCCCATCTTACTAACACTAAGAAGTCAGATCTGACTAACACAACATTTTAATATTAGCACCTTTTAAGGATTGGGGAAGGAAACATACCAGAGAGCGAAATCGTACAGATTCTATTTGTCCATACTCTTTAAAAAATGACTTCAGCTTCTAAAATGAAAACACACATACATACATACGTACATACACACATACATATATATACTGGCTACTTAACTTTCAGAACATCACATAAAAAGAATGATGTAAAACTCTTTTCCTACTGCTAGCTTTTTTTTTTTTTTTTTTTTAATTCAGTCACTAGGGCTTGACCTCTGGGCCTGGGCCCTGTCCCTAAGCTCTTCAGCTCAAGGCTACCACCTCCTACCCCCTGAACCACAGTGCCACTGAGTAAACAGCCCCCAGGCACAGAGTTCAAGCCCCAAAATTAATAAAAAGAAAAAAAAAGTACAAATTAAATGTTAGGAGTCCAACGGGTAATAAAGAGAAAAGCCAGGACATTTCTTGTAACGTTTATTTTTTAAGTGAGTAGAATATAAATTATCCTTCAAAAGATGGGAAAGATTTTGACCCAAGGATGGCTCACAGTTATTACCATATGAACACAGAAAGCAAAAGGTTATATGTGTACTTCTGTGAACGCACATAGTGTAAGATACTTACAATGCATTTGTTTTATACAACAGAGACTAGGTTAGAGCACCCTGTCACGTGTGGAGGAAAAAACAGTGCCTGCAGGTGGGACATTCTGTTCTAAAAACATACAACGCTGAACTCACACCACAAAGAAACCACAACTCACCTTCTTATTGCATGTAACAGGCAGATTCCCAACAAACACAGTCCTCTCGTTCTTCAACCTCTCTTCTTCTTGGTTGACTTGAATTTTCTTCCTCTGACTTACACCAAGGCTCTGATCTACATCATCAAGTACTTTTCTACCTACTACTTTACCTCTAGACTGAGCTTTCTTTTTCTGTGCTTTGTTCTGGCGAGTTTCTTCTTCTAAGTCAGCATTGGCTAGTGCGCTTTCCCTAATTTTTAATGCCAAAAAAAAACACAAAAACCATCAACAATAAAATTAAAAGCAAGCCATGAAAAGTAGCACTTCACAAAGCACAGTTCTGTTTTTCTTTATGACTTCTGCCTTTCCTAGTTATAAAACTACCACCCACAAGGGTACAGGGGTCTACCGCAGTACATTATCTAAAAGATGGCCACTGAAGTGGGATGGCTTGAGTATTTGAGGACTCTCTGTGTCAGAGCCTAATTTCATCCTCTGCTGTAGAATCAGGACCCTGCACCATGACCTTGACACCAAAAAAAGTTTATGCGCCTGCCGTAAACTTACTTCCTTATAAACAAAACTGGTCGAGAAAAAAAAAAAAAACAAAAAACCCTAACAGGCTCTGTATTTACGAAGTTCTGAATTATTTAAGGGCGCTGACAGGTCAATCCTGAAAGGGCAAAGGCAGTGTCAAGCGTCGAGAGCACAAGGGAGGTGACTCCTGGGCCCTAGGAACAGGAAACAAGCTGACAAGCACGTGAGGGAGAAAGGGGGCCCCCGGGGGCCGTCATAAAATGATCGGCGGCTCCTCCCAAGGGCTCGCCGGGTTCTGGGGCAATGGAAACCGTGCGAGTTCCTCGCCGGGGAGTCGTGGCGCACGCACGGACCTCCACGTTCCGCCGGGGCCTCCCACATCCCCTTAGAGCGCAGCTCACCGACCTGTCGGCCACGGTCCGGTCGGCCTCGGCGGCTCTCTTCCGCTTGGCCTTGGGGGTCGGCGGGGCGGGGGTCCGCGGTGCCGGGCGCGGCGTCCCGGCCGGGCCTCCGTCTTCCTCGCGGGCGCCTCCCCTGGAGGTTTCCTTTCAGAGTGACGGGTGAGATCTCCGCTCCGGACCCCCGGGCCTCCCCGGCCGCCGGCCCCTCCCGAGACTCACCTGGGGCGCCGGCACGAAGGCGGGGCGCGCGGGGCGCGCGGCGGCCGCGGCGCCGAAGAGCGCGGCCAGGCGCCCCCCGCCGGCCCCCGCCGCGCGCGCGCCCCGCCGCAGGCTCCCGGCCACCTGGCCCACCACGTAGTCCCCCGCCGCCGGCCGCGCGCCGTCCGGGCCCCGTCTGGAAGGACATGCCCGCCGCTCAGCCGCCGCCGCCCGCCCGCCCGCCGGCCCGGCCCGCGCACCCCGAGCCCCGGCACCCCGCGCCGCACTCACCCAGCCTCCGGGCTCCGCTTCCTCTTCCGCCGCATTCCAGCCGGCGAGGCCATGCTCGGTGCAGACCGGGGACACACACTTCCGTGTCCCGGGCACTTCCGCCGCAGGCCACGCCCCGGCGCCGCAGGCCACGCCCCTTCCTGCCCGCCGCCGCCGCCGCCGGGGCCGGGGAGGATGCCGGTCCCTCTCCGTGGGCAGCGAGGGTCGCCCCGACCCCCCACGCCCTGGATATTGGCCGACTTGGCCTTTAGGTCATACACCTCCCTCGAGCCCCAGGCTTGCTCGGCAGTCCTCCCCAGCCAGGACGGCCCGGGGACGGCAGGCCAGGCACAGGGCTCGTGCTGGAACTCAGTTCTCAGGAGCATCCAAGCGGGCGGCACCCTAAGCAACTCGGTGAAGCCCTTTCTGGAAACAGTGGGGCTGGCTTTGATGGCTGCTCATTTTCCACGTTGGTAGTCTATTTCAAAACCCTGTCCACGAATTTAGCTCAGTCTTTATCCTTTAATTGGGGTGGGGGGAATGTCGCCTAACCCCATCTCTTGTCTACCTGCCACTGCAACAACGATGTTCCATCTGACATGCTGCAGGCTTCTCCTTTGGGCCCTCTGGACTGGTCCATGACACTTCAGCTTGCATGTCTTGGCTGGTGACTCCCTTATCTGTCCATGCCCTCAGTCACAGCATCCCTGTGTTCTGTGCTGCCCTGCTTAAGCTCTTCTTCATTATGTAGGTTAGCAATCCATTTGACATTTTCTCATACTTCCACCATGAAACCATTTCTCTGGAGGACAGCATCCCCCCCCAACACACACACACACACAGAGGCCACTTGAGCCAATCAACATTTGTTATGTTGTTGCTGGTGCCTTCAAGATGAGTTTCTCCAATTTGTTTAGCCTTTGCACCACGATCCTCAGATCTCACCCTCATGAACAGCTAGGGCAAGAGCTACTGACATGCAGTGGATTTCATAAGTTCTAGCCACCTAGACAGATCATTCCATATTAACAAGAAAATCCCACTCTAACAATAGTTGCTACTTTGATAGTAAACTAATGTAATTTAGTTTGGATGAGGAGTAAAATTAGGTGACATTCTAGTACTGTAATGAATTCCCAGATCCTTTAGAGCAAGAACGTCCTCAAGGACAGTAATTCTAGCACAACTCCAGTCATTCTATGGAGCATGGTTTCAGTTACATATTATTAAAAGTCTGGTGTTCAGCTAAAACTGAAAAACAACAGAGAGGTAATTAAAGTTTACACAGCCTCTCCTCCCCCCTGCCCCCAGTCCTGGGGCTTGAACTCAGTGCCTAAGCACTATCCTTGGACTTTCTCAAGACTAGAGCTCTACCACTTAAGCCACAGCACCACTTCTGGGTTTTTCTATGTATGTGGTAGCTAGGAATTGAACCCGGTCTTTGTGCGTGCTAGGCAAGCAGTCTACCACTAGCCACACTCCCAGCTCCCTAGACAGGTTATTAATAACAATCCACAAGGCTTCCTGAAGTTTGATTTTGCCAGTAATGGGCTTGAACACAGGGCTTCAAGTGCTTATTGTTAATTTATTACTTGTGGCTTTTGTTCTGTTACCTGAGCCACGATTCCATCCCTGCTTTTTGCTCATTAATTATATAGTCTCATGGACTTTTCTGCCAGGGCTGACTTCAAACCCCAATCCTGGGGCTGGGAAGGTGGCTTGGTGGTAGAGTGCTTGCCTAGCATGCACAAAGCCCTGGGTTCGATTCTTCAGTGCCACATAAACAAAAGGCCAGACATGGTACTGCGAATCAAGTGGTAGAGTGCTGGCCCTGCGCAGAGAGGCTCAGGGACAGTGGCCAGGCCCTGACTGGCAAGTAAAGAAATAAAAACGAAATCACTGGAGACTTTAAAACAAACAAAGCCTGGTATGGTAGCACTGGTCTGTAACCTCGGGGTCCTGAAGACCGGGAGCAATAAGACTTGGGTTCCATGCCAGCCTAGGAAACATAACCACTTTCCTGTCAAGAAAAATGCTTTACTTTGGACAAGTCTCTTAAGTCATAACAAAACCATCTGCAGGCTCAAGTATAATATATGCAAGTTTTCGAGCTTTCAAAAGGCCTAAAACACCTACTTACATGGTTAATGGACTTTTCTTTAGGCTTGCTAAGGGCGGAACCCGGTGTAGCTCATGCACATACACACATGTATATGTGTTTACACACACACACACACACACACGTTCTAGTTATCGCATAAAGAAATAAACTAAAATTACTTCATCTTTTAGAAACAAAAATCAAGGATTCACAAACTATGGCATTTTATTTCAGAGCCTTTGCTTACATTTGTACAATATATTACATAATTCTTCATGTTTGCAGATCCTAATATATACTTTATAGCTTTTATTCTATAAGCTTTTTCTTCAACATTTTGCTGTCAACAAATCTTTACAGTCCTGTACACATCTGAATAACTTGAAACCATTTTCAACAAAATTAGTTACTGTAAGCACACACTACAAGACTGAAAATGCTTTTCTTAGAAAAGTTGAATGTAAAGGAGTAAGGATTCTGACGTTAGCGTCTACAACAAAACGTTTCGAGATTCTCACATGTCGTACTGCCAGAAACAAAGAAAACATGCCAGCCCCATTCAAAAAAAGCACACAGAACTACAAGTAAAACAGTAAAACAGTCTGTACAATAAAGGACTGTGTATTAACAGTGCCAGGTATTAAATAGCTTCAATGAACATATCCGCAATATACAAATGTCTTACAAAGGTGAGGAATTAAATACAAGTGCCAAACAGAACAGAGATTGAGTCATACAACATAAAGTCAACACAAGTGAAAACAATCTCCTGTTCATATTGGATTTTATACAAGGCATTTAAATTTATAGACCTACTTCCCCAATTAGCTATTTATACTTAAAATAACCACCATCGCTGTGAGACAGGTCATATTATCAACCTTCAGCCACACCAATAGAGTTTGTTCCTGAAGTCTTTTTGTTGTAAGCTCATAATAAAATAAGCAATACAAATGAATTATCTGTATTTAAGGGAAAAGAAACATTTACAAGAAAACACAAAAATATAACTGTTATAATTCATTATGAATAAATATACACTTTGAACTGGCTATAATCTTTATACATTGTTTAAGATTTAATACAGTTTATTAGCCATTTTCTTTTTTCACACAATGTATTATATCAAAATTAAAAAAAAATACTGATTTATAGAAAAATGGCAAAGTACAGTAGTTCCGTTCCAATTAAAGGGGCGTGAAAAGCCACTGCAAAGACCTTTTAGCCTAATTCAAACCTGTAAACATGTGCAGTCTATGTTTTTTTAAAGAGAATCTTTAATATTTGGTTACCAGGATTGATGTCTAATATCCTGTTAACTGCAGGTTTTGAATTTATTACATGTGCTTGACTTATACAATTAGAGCCACCATATGGTGACTTGCTTTAAAAAACAATTTGCTTGTACAAATGAAAATAGGTTCATATTTTTTCATAAATAAATGGAAAAATATCAAATGTTCCAGCTTTAACAAAATACAAGGGAATACATATACAGTCAGGTATCTTAACAGGTTCTGCCCCCACCCTTACTCTGCTTACTGCATTGTCTCTACAGGCAGTGAAAAGCCTCCATTGACCACAGTGGAAGGCCCCCAAGTTACCAGACACACAACTCCCAGACAAGTTGGAAACAATTATTGCTTGAGGAAAAGCAGTTCATTGTACTTTTTCTTCATAAAAAAGTGCACTTAAGTGCCAAGTCAGCTTTTCAAGAAACATTTTTTAAAATAGAAAATAGTGCTTGTCTGATTTTTTGTGCCACTGTGCAGTATAAAAAGGACGTGGCCCCCAACAGCCATTAAGTGCAAAGTGCTCTAGCAAATCCTGCTGTCACCTGCACTCAACTGACATTCCATTCTGTGACGCACTGGACATGGATGGTTCCGCTAACGTCAACATCACTGCCGCCGTTATGGAACTGGAGGAGGGGGAGGAGGAGGAGGAGGAGGATGTGGCAGCACCTGAGGAAAGGAGACCAAGCCATGCATTTAGAAAGCATGCCTAACAATGGAAAAAAGAAAAGCACTTCACATTTTCATGTACTCTCCAAAATCATTTAGCTTGGAAATAACATTTTCCCCCCTTTTTTGGTGATGCTGGGATTTGAACTTTCCAAGCTTTGCATCCTTTTGGTTTCTTTTCCTTTTTTTTTTTGGTCGGTTGTGGGACTTAAACTCTGGGCCCTGTGCATCAGTCCTAAGCTCTTCAGCTCAAGGCTACCACCTTACCCCTTGAGCCACACCGCCACTTCCTTCTTTTCCTTTTGAGACACGGTCTCATATGGCAGCTCAACCTGACTCCCAACTCAAGAGTCTCCTGCCAGTGCCCCCAGAATGCATAGCCATAAATTGTTAAAAGCAGTAAAAAAAAAAAAAAAAAAAGGAGAGCTACTATATCTCACTATATCTCAGACTGCTAGACAATGCCAAACTACAAAAGTGGGCCAGAGATGAATCTCGCATGGATCAAAGAGGAGGAATAAGGCTGCAAGCATGACTCAGTGGCAAAGTGCTTGCTTAGTTGCTCTGTGGCCTGAGTTCTGTCCCCACCACTGCCAAAAGAAGAGAAAGGGGAAAACTATATCCTGTCTGTAAGATGTATTTTAAATACAGCCTTTGTTTTCTTCAATAAATACTACAGGAGTTGTGACATCAAACAGGAGAAGTCTTCATTTATCCCCTAATTATTCTTGTTTTCTGCCACTGGGAGTTTTCTTATGAATTTAAAGGTGAAAGAATGGGGAGGCTCAGCTGATGACTCATGTCTGTAATCTAGCTACAAAGAAAGGAGACTGGAATCTAGAAGGTCACATTTGGAGGTCAACCAAGGCAGAAAAGTTCACTAGATTCCATCTCCAAAATAACCACCAAAAAGTAGGGCTGTACCCATGGCTCAGTCGTAGAGTGCTCACAGTGAGTAAGAAAGCTGAACAAGTGCAAGTCCCAGTACTGGCACCAAATAAATGCTTTAAAGAACAACTGCAAATATTTATTGAAACAAATCAAACTTTTACTTCACAGGGCAGTTCTCTACAGGAAAGGAGCCTCTGCCTCAAAGTGGACATTCTCCTGTTAGGAACAGCACGTACCCACGAGAACATGCACATCCAGTGGGGCTGTATTTGGAGATCAATAATAACGAAGAACTGAGACAGAACTGGTGTCCATAGAAAAAAGTAAGGACATGGCAAGAAGGTGGCCGTCTATAAACAAACATAATTGGCTTTCAGAGAAAGACCTGCTGGCATCTTAGCTTGGGGACTTTTAGCCTCAGAAATGTGAGAAAGTAAGAGTTCTATTGCTTTAAGTCATTAAGTCTATAGGACAGCCCTTTCTCTAAGACTTTACTGTATTTTCTCCAGTCACTCAGGTCTCTCTTAAAATGCCTAATTGTAATCTAAAGTAACCTGTTCAGTAGAGAAAAGGAAATTGCTTTATTCTCTTGGTGCAAATGTCAACTAGTACATCCAATAGGGAAAATAACATGAAGATTCTACAACAGAGTGGATACAAAAGGATGGGAGATCAACATATACAGAGAACTTGTATCTGCTTCGTTTGCCATAACTAAGGTACAGAGCCACCCTAAGTGCCTACCAACAGAGGAATGCTAGCAAAAAAGTATATCCAGGAAGTGGGGCTGTTAGCCTTGAGCAGAAGAGCTCAGGGACAGTACCCAGATCTAGAGCTCAAGCCCCACAACCAACCCCCCCCCCAAAAAAAAAGTAGCCAGACTCGCCGGCGTACATCTGTAAACATATCTACTCAAGAGGGTGAAATCTGAGGATCGAGGTTCAAAGCCAGCCTGGGCACTAAAGTCAGTGAGACTCTTAGCTCCAATTAATTGCTACATAACTGGAAATGGCTCTGTGGCTTCAGGGGCAGGGGCTGAAGAATTCAGGGATAGCGCCCAGGCCCAGAGTTCAAGCCCCCACGACCATACAACAGCAGCAGCAGCAACAACAAAAAGTATAGCCACAACAGGATGAAATCCAGTCTTTAATAGCAATGCACATAGACCAGAGATCATAATTTTTCCCTCCAGTCCTAGGGCTTGAACTCAGGCCTAGGCTCTGTCCTTGAACATTTTTGCTCAAAGCTAGAGCCCTGTCACTGAGCCACAGTGCCACTTGTGGTTTTTTCTGTGTATGTGATACTGAGGACTCAAACCCAGGGCTTTGTGCATGCTAGGCAAACAGTACACTAGGCCGAGAGATCCCAATGTCAAGTGAACTAAGGCAGGCACCACATGATCTCATCTGTGGTTAAAATCTCATGGAAGTAAAAAGTAGGACAATGATTGCCAGAGGATGAAGAGGGGAAGGAAGGAGGTCACAGGGCAGATCAGGAGGGCATTACAGTATTGGTCACAAAGGACAACATTCTATCACAACACAAAACAGCTCAAAAAGATTTGCATTTTTTTTTTTTTTTTCTGGTGCTGGTCATGGGGCTCAAGCTCAGGTCCAGGGAAGTATCTCTGAGCTCTTTTTACTTGGTGCCAGCCCTCTATCACTTAAGCCACAGTTTCACTTCCAGGCTTTTGGGAATTAAATGGATCCCTCAATCTCCTGACTGGCTGGGTTATAAGGCACGAGTTACCAGTGCCTAGCTACTGAATGAAAAAGTGATAAATGTTGGAGGATGACAACATAGGCCTCAAGTTTGGGATATCATCCTATGCTCCATTAGAGGTAGAAGAATATGTGTTAATTAAATGTCTGTTAATCAAAAATAAAAGTAACCTATCCAGTTACTGCCTTAACATGCCTCAATTTGCTAGATAGTGCTTTCCACTGTTATTACGTAGTCAAACTTTTAGGTGCTTCATGATTTGAAATAATCTGTGTAGCCGGGTGCAGCGGCTCACGCCTGTCATCCCAGCTACTCAGGAGACTGAGATCTGAGGATCAAGGTTCAAAGCCAGCCCGAGCACTAAAAACCATGAGACTCTCCAACTAGCCTCTTAAAAAACCGGAAGTGGTGGGCCAGGAGTTTGGCCCAGTGGTAGAGTGCTTGCCTAGCATGCAAGAGACCCAGGTTCAATTCCTTGGTGCCATATACATAGAAAAAAGCCAGAAGTGGTGCTGAGGCTCAAGTGGTAGAGCTCTAGCCTTGAGAAAGTCCAAGGACAGTGCTCAGGCCCTGAGCTCAAGCCCAGGACTGGCAAAAATAAATAAAATAAATAAACAACTGGAAGTGGAGCTGTGGCTCCAGGGGTAGGACGGTAACCTTGAGCTGAAGAGCTCAGGGATAACACCCAGGCCCAGAGATCAAGCCCCACAACCAATAAGAAAAGAAAAAAGAAATATCTGTGTTACAGACTAAGAAAATAAAGAATAATAAAAGTTAGGTAAAGACAAACAGTAATGAACTGACTAATGCTAACAAAAAGGGAAAATGCTTACTTTCTCTCTCTTTCTTCTTTAAACGTTTCCTCCTCCGATCAATGGAAGCTACTTCAGATTTTAATGATAGGTAATGTTTTCTGATTTCTTGCAGTTTTTCTTGGAGAATTGTGATGCGTTCGGCACTTGTCATATTTTCCAGGTCCGCTGTCAATTTAAAAATTTCATTAATGATGTAGTTTGAAAAAAAAAAAAAACTAGTGCAAAAAAGGAAAAACTAAACATATGGTAAGGGTTGAGAAGCGACAGAGGTGGATGAAAGTGAAATCTCCGCCAGGTATAGCGATCGGCCCACGTCTGGAATCCTCGCTGCCAGGAGGCTGAAGCACAAGATCAAGGGGCGGGGCCGCATGATCTACACAGCAGTGACCATCTCAACACAGGCCCACTTCTGCGTGTTTCCCTCCCACACGGCCCGTCCTGTCCTGGAATCAGGCACGGAATACAGGTGCTGACTGAGCGTGCTCAGACTCCAAGACACTATGACCAAGGCCCAAATTCCTTAGTGTCTTCCTTCCTCCTTTCTGTGAGGGGTATGTATGCGTGTACTACAACTGGAGCTTGAACTCTGTTACTTGAGTTCTCAGTTGACTTTTCTTTCTCTTTTTTTGTTAGCCATAGGGCTTCAACTCTGGGTCTGGGCGTTGTCCCTGAGCTCTTCAGCTCAACTCAAGGCTAGGGTTCTACACTTAGGGCTCACAGCGCCACTTCCAGTTTTCTCGTGGTTAACTGGAGATACGAGTCTCTTTGTGTCCAGGCTGGCTCTGAACCACGATCCTCAGATCTCAGCCTCTTGAGTAGCTAGGATTACAGGCGTGAGAGACCACTGGTTCTCATTTGGCCTTTTCACTTGCAGCTGACACTCTAACCACTTGAACCACGTCTCCTCCAATCCAGCTTTTTGTTGTTGTTCTTAACTGACTGGTTAACTGGAAAGAAGAGTCTCATGGACTCTTCTGCCTGAGCTAGATTCAAGCTGCCGTCTTGATTAATTCAGCCTAATGAATAGGTAGGCTTACAGAAGGTGTAAAGGTTCCGGGCTCTTTTCTTTCTTTCTTTCCTCACCAGTTCTGGAGGGCTTGAACTCAGGGTCTAGGCATTGTTCCTGAGCTTTTTGCTCAAGGACAGAACACTACCACTTGAGCTACAGCTCCACTTCCATCCCTTTTTCACCAGTTTAAAGAGCCTCGTGGACTGGCTTCAAATCTTGGTCTTCAGTTGAGCCTCCTAAGAAGTTAGGATTACAGGCGTGACCCACCAGCTTCTTTTGTTTTGTTTTCTGACACAGTCATACTATGTAACCTGGGTTGGCCTCAAAAAATCATGATCTTCCTCTATCTCTACCTTGCAAGTACTGGGATTGCTTCTGTGCCACAATCAATGCTAAAATTCCTGTACCTATACATAGTATCCCTACAATTTGAAAATTCATCTTTGGGTAGGAGGTATTAAAACTATAACCTACAGTTCAGTTACTCAAGTGGTAGAGATGGGAGGTATATAGGTTGAGGCCAGGCTAGATAAAAAATTTAGTGAGTGCCCTCCGCCCAATCACAGCGCGAGATTGACTGCTGACAAAAATAAGTTAGACTATAGCAGAACGTAACTGTCAGTCCAAAAAGAAAGCCCTCTCTATACATCACCTTTAAATAACAATAAAAAATTGAAAAATCTTCCACTCAAACACTAGTCAAATAATAAATGCCTTGGGTTCAAAAAAAAATTTTTTTAAATAACTAAATCAAAAAATGTAGCTCAAGGGGTAGAGCCCTTCCTATAAAATGTGAAGCCCTAAATTAAATCCCTAGTACTAAAACAAAAAAATACATTTACAAGTAAAATGGAAGATGGCAAACCATTAAAATGATATGTATGAGCTGGGTACCAGTGGCTCATGCATACTCAGGAGGCTGAGATCTGAGGTTTACAGGTCAAAGCCAGACTAAGCGGGAAAGCCCAGTAAACTCCTATCTCTATAGTCAGTCACCTCCCTCGACCCCCCCCCAAAAAAACCCCACACGGAGCCATGGCTGAAGTAGTAGAGCCCCGGAACACCAAGCCCAGGACCCAGGAAAAAAGTTCTGTGTGTTTGGTGCGTGCGTTCCTAGCTCCCAGAAGGCGGTGGTTCCATGTATCTGCACATTCTAATGGACAGGGAAACTTTACTTACACATCTGAAAACTCCACTTGTAAACCTTGGGTAACCGATTGGTGGGTTCCTTGAGATCAGGGTCCTTATCCCCATTCTTCCCACACTTTCCAGGAGACTGTGTCCTTGCAGGAGATTTGGAACCGTGGGACTTCAGTCCTGCGGAGGCTGACTTCATCGGCTGAGCCTTACTGACACTTTCACCAGCTGACAGTTCCTCGCTATCACTACTGTTCGCTGAAAGGAAAAGAAGAGTTATTCGTAAGCAAAAAGTTAGGAATGAATTTGCCACTGACTGTAGTAGGTAACTTAAAATTAATAAATTGAGTTTTCTGACAACCTAACTATAAACCCTAAAAACCACATGTGAAGATACTTCTTGCTATTAAGGAAAAGCAAAGCTTTTGTTACCTAAACTTTTCAGTAATAGTCTTAAAATTTTTTCTGTCACACTGCTCTTTCGTTCTGTTATGCAGACTGTCAAATCTGATTATCATATGATGGCTAAACATAGGCTATATGCATGCACACTTTCCAATTCCTCACAACTGTGAACTCAATAAAGAATTCCTTCAGGAGAAAAATACTCTCCATTTTTAGATGTCTAACAAATTTCTTATGTAACTCCTAAGTTGTAGTGTAACTAAGATAAATCATCAGTCATGTATGAAGAACCCAGAAATCTCTGTAATGATCATGCCAATCCTGTGTTTGCCAATCATGTTTTGGTATAAAACAGGAATAGGTAACCTTGACAGCTTACTGGTGAATTCGTGGTAAGAAAGCGAGTATTACAGATTAGCACTTTCTGGATACATACTATTATTTTATATTTCATTAGTTATTCCACTTCACTATCCTCAAAGAATGGTTAATTCATTTTTATTTACCATGGCAGAAACCCAATAGTTAAAATGAGAGAACACAACCAGCTGTACCTCACTCTATGTGGATATATTAATTAAAGTGGTACTAGGACTCAACTCAGGGACTTATACTTGCTTTAGGTGTTCTAACATTTGAGTTATGTTCCTACTATAAATGGTGAAGACGAAAAGACAAAAACATTATAATGTTTTTTTTTAAAAAAAAAGACATTTTAAATAGCCTATCAATTATGCCAAGTAAGTGATAACCCATGTAACATGTACTTATCATTCCTCAACTACAATAACCACCCTGTCCCTCCCCCCAAAAATAGGCTCTGAAAACCTAAAAAGTATTTCCAAGGTAAAGGACAGTACAAAGCAAGCACTTCTGCTGTAAAGGTTTCAGGACTAGAGACTTTTCTTTCACATCTACCTTACAATAATCCTCTCCCAGCCCCACCCGCCTTTCTGCTGTGCAGTCACTGGCCTCGGTGCGCCTGTCCTGGCCTGCTGGGCACAGCCAACCCGGGACCCAAGGGATGCCATATTCACCGCCTCGAGTCACAGGGGCTCAGCAGAACCTCAGCGAGCTGGCCGAATGGCTTTTTCTGCACTGAAGTGCAGCCAAGGGAGCTGCTAGCAAAGGTCAGGCAGTGGAGGTGGCAGGAGTCTCCTGGAAGAGCCGCAGGAGGTCAGTGTGGGGCACCTGAAAAAAAATTCTTCACATATTTTCTACTTCTTGGTCTACAAAAGAGATCCAATGTGCTGCCTTCAGGAGAAATACGAGCATTATAATCTCTGCAGGCAGAGGACAAGCGTCGTCGTTAGTTTTTAGTAAAACATACTTTGCACAAGTACTGTATGCTGCTCTTAGGTCACATGGCAAGTTGCACTGGAAAGAAGTGTTACAGACTGGCACTGCTGGAATTACACCTCCAAAGCCACGTCTTTTCTGAAACAGGGTCTCACTAGGTAGCCCAGGCTGGGATTACAGGCCATATACAGGCCTAGAGAGCTATCTTGACTGTTTACTTCTATGCAGATTTTTTTGCCTCGAAGAATCAGTAATTAACCAATATCACTGTAACAAAAAATAAAATAAAAGCTAGGTGTACAGGCCTGTAACCTGTAGGGTTAGCAATTCTTATCTCCAATTAATCAGCAAAAAGGCCAGAAGTAGACTGTGGCTCAGTAAATAAGTAAAACACTAGCTCTGAGCAAAATGGCTCAGGGATGGCATCCAGGCCCTGAGTTCAAGCCCCAAGACCTACACAAAAAATCAATCAATCAATCAAACTTGAAAAAAATATATATATAATATATATATGCATTTCGCAAAATATGATGCATCTAATGTGAAGGTAATAAAAATGCTTTTGTTTCCATTATGCTAGATATTTTTTACAAGACTACCAGCAACTGAATATTCCCAATTTGCTTAGGGTTACCCTAGAAAGCTTTGGTGTGTGACTTTTATCAGGTGGAGCTATCCCATAACCTCAGAGGCCACCTCCTAAAGTTCTAAGTGTATTTCTGGGTTGTGAAATTGAGGGTGGTTTCACACTTACGGCCCTTCCCCTTCTTTTTGTTGTTCACCACGGTTGCTTTATGGCTTCTTTTCTGCTTCTTCGATGGATTTCCTCCTCCCTGAGCATCTTTCACCCTCTTTTGACCTGTACAGGCTACAACAGAGAAGAATTAAATGGAACAAAATAGAATCAAACCAAATTTTCAATAACAGTTCTGAAAATGACACACATAAACCATGACAAAATTAGTAGAAATCTCAAAATTGTCATTAATGGAGCCAAATGCTTAAATAGTAAACCTTAAATATTTTTTCCCCTTTTTTTGGGGGTGGGGGAGAGGTCAGTAGTAGGTTTTGAATCCTGGGCCTGGATTCTGTCCCTGAGCTCTTTGCTCCAGGATCACATTCTACCATTTGAGCCACAGCACCACTTCCCATTTTCTGGTGTTTAATTGGAGATAAGAGTCTCAGGTCCTTTGGTGCCCAGGCTGGCTTTGAGCCATGACCCTCAGATCTCCTGAGTAGCTAGGAGAACAGGCATAAGCAACTGACACTGTCTTCCTTTTTTTTTTTTTTCTTGTGTGTGTGTGGGGGTGGTGGTCATGGGACTTGGGCTCTAGGCCTGGGTGTTGTCCCTGAGCTCTTCAGCTCAAGGCTACCACCCTACCCCTAGAGCCACAGCTCCACTTTCCTAATGATTAATTTGAGAGAAGAGTCTCAGTCTTTAGTGCTTGGGCTGGCTTTGAACTCCGATCCTCAGATCTCAGCCTCCTGAGTAACTAGGATTACAGGCATGAGCCACTGTGCCCTGCTTAAGGCAATCTAGATGGAGCTGACATAAACTTAAAATAGTTGTACTGGGAATTTATCAGTCTAGTAATTTGTAGACAGGTATATGCTGAAACTAAAACTTGATATTTAAGATTCAATAGAGACAAAATACTATGATTTAGACACAAGTTGGAATTCGCATAGTTTGAGATACTGAGGTTTAAGAACCCTGGGGCCTTGCACTTGACTAGCAAGTGCACGTTTTCTTTTCATGTTTTTCCCCCAAATAGAGTCGTCTATGCCAATAGGCAGTACCACTGTCCTCCTACGTATGCTTTCTACACAACTGAGATGATAGGTATGGGCAACTATGCCCAGCTTGACTAAGAATGGGGAGGGGAGGAGGCTATCACACAAGCTTTTCTTTTTTGGGGGGCGGGGGCAGTCCTGGGGCATGAACTCAGGGCCTAGGCACTGTCCCTGAGCTAGCATTCCACCACTTAAGCCACAGTGCTACTTCCAGCTCTTTCTGTTCATGAGGAATGGAGTCCAGGGCTTCATGCACACTAGGCAAGCACTCTGCCACTAAGCTACCTTCCCAGCCCTCTGACAAACTTTCTTCAAAACCACCGTTCTTCCAACTGACTATGCCTAGGAATTACATTTTTAAATGATATAATAAGGGTTTGGGGGTGTGTGTGTGTGTGTTTAGAGTCAATACTGGAGTTAAACACAGGGTCTGAGTATATTAACCTTCCCTCCTTCCCCACTTATCCCATCCTCTGTGTCAGTCATACACACTGATCCTTCAGATCTGGACAATACAACTAAGAACATCAAACTCCTTCAGAAACTTGCGCAAGTTAGGCTTGAAATCAGTTTGCAAAGTTGTCTGAGGAAACCATGCCTAGACTATTGCTCTAATCCCCTGCATACAGTATTTGATAAAGGGTAGAGGGGTCTCTCAGTTAATCAAAATGTTTATGAGGCTCCGCATTACAAATGCAAAACAAAAAAGTGCTTGCCTAGCATGCATGAAGACCTGGGTTCGATTCTTCGGTACCACATACATAGAAAAAAGCCGGAAGTGGTGCTGAGGCTCAAGTGGTAGAGCTCTAGCCTTGAGAAAGTCCAAGGACAGTGCTCAGGCCCTGAGCTCAAGCCCCAGGACTGGCAAAAAAAACCCCAAAAAACAAAAAAACAAATGCAAAACAAAGTTCCAGAAATGCAATGGAGTAGTAGCTCATGCCACAAAGCCAACCATTATATCTAATGAATTTTCAAACAGTTCTGACTCTGAGCCTGGCTTCAGGTTCTATCCACTAGAAATGTCATGGGCAATTCAGGTAAATACTCATCTCACTATCATTCTTCAAATGACCTTGCAAAAGCCCACATTAAGTACCGCACATGGTCCCAGCAGGCACGGCGAAGCCATCTCGATTGAAAATGTCACTGGCCTACCTCCCCGCTCACCTTTTTCAGGATGTTCAGGTTCCTGCTGATTGCTACTAGTGGAGCTTACGCTGGCGTCGAAGCCTGCTGGCGAGCTGTTCCCCTCTGACCGGAGGTCCTGCAGCTCTCCCACCACACTATCCACCTCAATGGTGCTGTCCGTTTCACTCTTGATGCTTCGAACCTCTTCCTGGCTGGGAGCCAGGGGCTCTGACACTGCGACAGAAGACTGCTGCTGACCGGCTTCTGTGGCGGTGACGGATGAAGGCGACTCGGGTGTGGTGGGAGGGGTATTGAGCACTGAGTTACTGCCACTACTTGGGAATTCAGCCTTTCGATCACTGACATCAACTGTCTTTTCTTCCATGGGCTTCGTGTCAATAGTGGCTGGTGGCAGCTTCTCCAGCTCTGTATTAGGTGAACAACTCTCCTCTTCAGCCACAGGCTGTAGGGACTCCTCCACAGCGCCTTCCTCTGGGGCAGGATGGGGTGGGGACGCTGCAGCCTCAGTATCAGAGTCTGAAAACAGCTCCTTAAGTGTTTTCTTAGGCCACTGCCCCTGAATACTTGACCAGACATCTTTTCGGTCTTTAGCCCTGCTGTTTTGAAGTCTTTCGTCAGAGGTATTTAAAAGTTTTATTCTTTTTTCTGCCACTTCTGAAAATCCTGAATAGAAACCAGTTGCCCGCAGAGACTTTCTTTTTTCCTCCAAACCATTGTATTTCTTGGTTGGTGTCATCTTTGCTTTTGATTTTTCCTCTTCATCTTCATCTGAAGAGCTGTTACTGCTGTTTTCTATGCAAAGTGATTCTTTGCTCTTGGCCCGATCTTCCTTCTTGCCAGGTGATCCAGTTTTCAAACATTCTTCTGTATTGCAGTATCTTCTTTTACCACGTTTTATTTGTGGCTTTGAAGATTTTTCTGTTGTATCCTTCTTAACATCCTTTCTCTTTTTTGTGACTTCGTCATCTTCTTCAAAATCGGTATCTTCTGAGATTCCTTCTATGTCTTTTCTTAGTCTTTCTGGAGATTTTGACACTGGTTTGGACATTACCAAATCTGACTGCACTTTGTTTTCTTCTAGCAAAGAGGAGCTGTTCTGTTCTTCTTTTGCAGTAAGTTCATTTCTGGTGTGGGTTAAATGGTCCCCCTTGGCTTCCTCTTTCCCATTCTCATCTGTGTCCTGAGCACCTCTCTCATCTTCCTGCTCAGTGTCCTCAGCAGAGCTTTCAGAGGCTAGAAGAGAAGAAGAGGGGAAGATGACCAGATAGGAGCACAAGCAGCATCCTCTAGAGCTCAGGAACTATGCAGAGAGCCATTCCAAGTAGCAAGCTTTTACACCATTCTTGATTTTTGTTTGTTTGTTTGTTTGTTTGTTTTGGTTAGTCATGGAACTTGGGCCTGGGCGCTGTCCCTGAGCTCCTCAGCTCAAAGTTACCACCCTATCTATCCCTTGAGCCACAGTGCCACTTCTGGTTTTCTATTAATTGGAGATAAGAGTCTCACAGACTTTCCTGCCCAAGCTGGCTTTGAACTGCAATCCTCAGACTTCAGCTTCCTGAATAGCTAGGATTACAGGCGTAAGCCACCAGATCCTAGCTACCTTCCTTTTCTTTTTTTTTTTTTCTCTTTTTTTTTTTTTGCCAGTCCTGGGCTTGAGCTCAGGGCCTGAGCACTGTCCTTGGACTTTCTCAAGGCTAGAGCTCTACCACTTGAGCCTCAGCACCACTTCCGGCTTTTTTCTATGCATGTGGTACCAAGGAATCAAACCTGGGTCTTCGTGCATGCTAGGCAAGCACTTTAACCACTAGGCCAAACTCCCAGGCCTTTTATAAGTGAAGAAAGTGAGCTTCAAAGAGTTTAAGACACTTGTCACACGACTATAGTGATAGTTATACCATGAACTCTTTTGCCAAACTCATCAAATGATAAAACATAAAAAACATGAACTTAATTTTATGTAAAGCATAGCTCACTCTGTATGAGATTATGATATAAAAACCTGCAGGATATAGTGTCTGAAAACTAAATCATTACAGCAGTCAAACATTCTAACCAAGAATAAACAAAAAAAGGTTCAGAAAATAAAAGTATAAGAAATTTTAGGAAAAGGCTGATAGAATGAATTCAAAGCCAAACACAACCCGGGAGGGAGGGAGGGAGTAGACATAAGAAGTGATCATTGTTCACAACTGTGGAGTCATACTAGTGTGCAATGTTACTAGCACTATAAATTATATATGTACAAATGTTTTTCATATACTATTCTGAACTAATTAGGAAAAAAATTTAAATTGACTTTAGAATATTATATATAATCAGGTCTATATATAAGTTCATGTAAATAACTAAAACAAGGGACAAAATTAACTTATATTCAAAATAAATAAAACTAAAATTCACAAGAGCAATATAAAATAAATTTAAGGAGATACCTTCTTTTACTTTATTTCACACATCAGATTTTCCTCCTGTCTCAGACTTAGAAAATTAGAGCCATGGGCACTCTACTTGCCTTTTTGATTTAATACTTCCATCTGTCTTGTATGTTAACCATGCCATTACAAACAAAATTGTAACCGAATCAAGAAAAAGCAAAAGTTTGGTATTTCTTACAAAGATCGCGCAATACAGGTTTATAATCTGATACGGTATAACACAAACCCGGCTTCATCTGGCAACAGACAGGGTAACATTTGAGTGCTTCAGATTGAATACTAAATGTTAACTGAATAGCAATGAGACCCTTATGATCTACTACACAGCATAAAGATTTCTAAATCTCAACCAATGGTAATTTTTTTGAGGGGTGGGGCGGATCAGCCACAGGGCTTGAACTCAGGGCATGGGCACCGTCTCTGGCCTTTTTCACTCAAGGGCTCTACCACTTTGAGCCATAGATCTCTGGGGGTTAGCTGAAGATAAGTGTCCCATGGACTTTTCTGCCTGGCTGGTTTTGAACTGCAGTCCTCAGATCTCAGCCTCCTGAGTAGGATTACAGGTAGAATCTACTGGTGCCTGGCCCAAGGGTCAACTTTATTTCAAGTAAAACAGAGTCAACATAAAAAAAAAAAATCTGACAGTGTCATTTATTTAACTTTAAAGACTTTAACTTCTAGAAATTACAACCAAATACTTGCACCAATACTTACCTTGAAGTCCATTGAGGATGGAAGTGATTTCTATGGATTTAATATGAGCTGTGTCAGAATTTCTGGCATCAGCAAGATCCAGTTTAGATACCATTTCAGGAGATGGGTTTGTCTGAAAGGGTGGTTTTGACAAGCGCCGAAGTTTACAGTTTTTAGGAGAGTATTTTTCATCTTTGTCTTTCTCCAATTTATTCTAGGTTAAGGGAAAAAATGGAAGTATTGTATGTTAGCCACAATTTATCGTAAGAAATATATTAGAAATAATGTGAATGGCATCTTAAACACAAAGCTGAAAGCAGATGTGAAAGCCTTTCAAACAACCACAGGGGCTGGGCTGGTGGCTCCCACCAGGAGGACAGAGATTTAAGCAGCTTGGCTTAAAACTGGTCTAGAGCAGACAAAACCAGGAGATTCTTATTTCCAAAGCCACAGTGGAGGCGAGGTTCAAACGGTAGAGCACCACCCTTGAGTGGAAAAGTTGAATGAGCCCTATCCTCAGAACTTCTTAGGACAGAACCACATAATACAACTTCCAATGAACTGTCAAATAGTTCTGACAAAGGCACAAGGGTGAGATCCTTTGCCTTAGAACTCTCAGGCGTAATTCTCAGAACATAGCTGAATAAATGACTATTCTAGCTCTTGTACCACCACTTCAGTGTTTTATCTCAGAGTCAGCAAACACCATGCATGCTGAAAGATGCGATAACTTACTCTAGCCCAAAGTTCAAAGAATGGCTTTAGGTGCCTGCAGAGGACTTTCTGCAGCAGTGGCTCTCCAGGAAGATGAAGCCAAATGACAGCATTTGTTACAAATGCATTGTAACAAAACATTAGGAGGCCCTCTTAAAACTCATTTGCCTTTTTCTTACAATCAAATATTTTAAGATACCTATAAGTTGTCAAGAAATGAAATGACAAAAAGGATTAAGAAAAACTTCCTTGCCGAGCGTGGTGGCTCACGCCTATAAACCTAGCTACTCAAGAGGCTGAGATCTGAGGATCGAGGTTCAAAGCCAGCCTGGGCACTAAAGACCACGAGACTCTTATCTCCAGTTAACCACTAGAAAACCAGAAGTGGTGGTGTGGTTCGAGGGGTAGGGCGGTAGGTTTGAGCTGAAGAGCTCAGGTACAGCACCCAGGCCCAGAGTCTAGGCCCCATGACCAACAAAAAATAACACCCCCCCAAAAAACAGAAAAAACCCCAAAACACCTCCTAAGGTAACATTATAATATTGCTTTCTCCTTCATCTCTTCTATCCCTCTTAGAAATACCACTCTAAAAATTGCTTTATAAAGACTAGCTTTACTCACAAGAAGGGGTACAAGGTTGGAGAAGTGATGTGCCCAGTACCTGACGAACGTAGCTATAACCTCTACATTATCCAGACAATAAAAAACAGTTAAAAAAAAAAAACAAGGGCCGGGAGTTTGGCCTAGTGGTTAAAGTGCTTGCCTAGCATGCATGAAGACCCGGGTTCGATTCCTCGGTACCACATACATAGAAAAAAGCCGGAAGTGGTGCTGAGGCTCAAGTGGTAGAGCTCTAGCCTTGAGAAAGTCCAAGGACAGTGCTCAGGCCCTGAGCTCAAGCCCAGGACTGGCAAAAACAAACCAACAACAAACAAACCCATGACCCATTAAAAAAAAAAGCCTAGTTTTACTAATGTCATGTGTACACATGTACACATAAAACATATATACACGTAAAACAACCCCCCCCATACATACAAACACATGCAGGCTCTTGTAATAGATAAAAACAACATTTAAATACAGTGTATTTTACAGTGAAGACCAGGAAAGAAGTCCTGAGTTAGGCTACTGATTACTCAGATTTATGGTGAGAAAAGAATAAAGTAGTGGAAGGAGATAGTTTCCTCCATTTGTGCCCAGCAAGGTGTGATTTGGCAGCTCCTCTCTGAGTATGAAGACTGAGATTCAGAGGAAATATTAAACCACTGAAAAGATGAAAAACTCTAACACTCACTTAATAGTCTAGTTTTTGTTGTTGTTGTTTGTCTTTGTCAGTTGCCGGGCTTGAACTCTGGACCTGGGCGCTGTCCCTGAGCTCTTCAGCTCAAGGCTACCGTCCTACCCCTTGAGCCATGGTGCCACTTTCAGTTTTCTAGTAGTTAATTGGACATAAGAGTCTCAAAGAACTTAAGTGCCCTGGGTGGTTTTGAACTGAGATCCTCAGATCTTAGCCTTCTAGGTAGCTAGGATTATAGTCAAGAGTCACGGAGTCCGGCTTCCCCTCCCCTCCACCCCCAACCATCCGGGTCTGAGCACTCTCCTTGTACTTTCTCAAGGTTAGCACTCTACCACTTGAGCCACAGCAGTACTTCTGGCCTTTTCTATGTATGTGTTACCGAGGAATGGAACCCAGGGCTCCATGCATGCTAGGCAGGCACTCTATCACTAGGCCGTCCTCCTAGCCTATTTTTTAATCAAATCATTTAGAAAACTTTGATGAGTAATAGCTATAAATATAAATTAGCACTATTTTTTCACTTGAGTTTGCTGGACACCTATGGTATTTTCATAGTTAGGAGCATCTTCTTGTACTGTACAAACCCCTCACGTCCAGCTACTGTGCTCTGACCCTTAGTTGGGACGGCAGCACAGGAAAGGGTTATGGGGGCGAGCGAAGTCTGGCGGAGTGGTCACATGGAACTGGGGCTAAAAATCTCCCCAAGATTTAGCACTTCTTTGAAACCACTTTCATATACTAACAGAATAGCAGTGCTTACACTGGCTAATTCTGTTACTCTGAGAGCCTAAAGCTAATAGTAACTCACACACACACATTTAACTGTATGTATCACTTTCAAGGAAAAACTCTTTAATTAACAGCTAGCGGTACATAACAAAATAATACTTACCTTTATTTTCTTCCTATGTTTTATCTTTGGCACATTTTTATCAGCAGGTCTCACTATTTTATCTGCTTTAATCCATTCATCATATCTAAAATTAAAAGAAATTAACATAAATATGCAAAACATATACCAAGGAAGAAACTACTGCCAAAATACTCATCACATTTTACATTGGGCATCTTATGAACAGGTAGCAAGGCCCAGAGGAAGAGCTGGAATGACTTACTCAAGGTCACAGTATTAGCTACTGGCTGAGCCAAACCTTCTGATTCTTTCAGATTCACTCCCCATTTTCAAAGCTTCATGGAACAGAAATCAAATCTGTACAATAAATGTTAAATAAACCACAATATTCTCTATTACACTTGGTTTTCTTCTTAAACAGAAGGAAGGCAATTTGCTTTTTAGACCTGTCAAGAAGCTATCAAAAGGACAACTTTGTCCACAAAGAAATGTACTCATTACCTGACTTACGTAACAATAACCCCTCTCCACACCACCTTTATAATAATAAAAAAAAGAAAAAAAATGCTACCACAACATGCTACTATATAGTTATCAACAGCACTGTGTGACAGAAAAGCTTTGTTATAACTTATGGTCACTGCAAAATACCTTAGAGAAAATGCTCCCAAAACACTTGACAAACATTACTCTGCCATGTTCCAGTGTTCTAAGATGCTTTCCTCCTATACCTATAGATAGCTGGCAGTCAACAGAGCTGTGAGGATCTCTCCATTCAATGCTAATAAATCTTTAGAATTGTGTGGCTGTGTGCGCATGAGTGCATTCATGTGTTAGGACTGGGGCTTGACCTGCGGGTCTAGGGGCTATCCTTTAAGCTTTTACACTTAAGGCTATAATACTCTACCACTTGAACCACAGCTTCACCTCGGGCTTTTGGGTGACTAATTGGAGATAAGACTCTCTCAGAAGACGTTCCTGCTCGGGCTGGCTTCAAACTATGAACTTCACATCTCAAGATCCTGAAGAGTGAAGATTACAGTGGCCCAGCAGCCTTCAGAAGTTTACAGGGACTATAGTCAGCTAAGTATTACTTCTGCTTACAGAGAAAATAATAAGAGTATTTCAGTAAAAACTAAGCTAAAAAGAAAAAAACCACATTGCAGTTATTCCCTTTTTGTGTAACAAAGTTACAAAATTTAGAACATCTTATCTACCCAGTGTAAAACCCTAAGCTCAAAATCCAGTGGAGGTGAGGGAGGCAAGGAGTGAAAAAGGGAGGGGGACAGGAGGGAAGAGGAAGAAAGCAGAGGGAGTAGGAGAAAAGAAAGAAATGTTTATTATAAATAACAAAAAAAATGAGATTTTGAATTCTCTGGAATGTGAACCTGAAAATGAGATTGTAAATTAAAATGTCCTGATTAGGAGCCAGGGGTGTGGCCTAGTGGTAGAGTGCTTCCCTAGCATGCAAGACGCTCTGGATTCCATTCCTCAGTACAATATACACAGAAAAGGCCAGAAGTGGTGCTGTGGCTCAAGTGGTAGAACGCTAGCCTTGAGAACGCCCAAGGACAGTGTCCGGTCCCTGAGTTCAAGACCCAGGGCTAGTTAAAAATAAAAAGTCCTGGGCGGGGATTTTGGCCTAGTGGTAGAGTGCTTGCCTAGCATGCACGAAGACCCGGGTTCAATTCCTTGTAACCACATATACATAGAAAAAGCCGGAAATGGTGCTGAGGCTTAAGTGGTAGAGCTCTGGCCTTGAGAAAGTCCAAGGACAGCGCTCAGGCCCTGAGCTCAAGCCCAGGACCGGCTAAATAAATAAATAAGGAGGGAGAGAGAGAGAGAGAGAGAGAGAGAGAGAGAGAGAGAGAGAGAGAGAGAGAGAGAGAGAGAGAGAGAGAGAGAGAGAGAGAGAGAGAGAGAGAGAGAGAGAGAGAGAGAGAGAGAGAGAGAGAGAGAGAGAGAGAGAGAAAGTAAGAAAGTCCCGATTATGAGAGATACTGAAGTACTTATATCAGGCCCTGAGCTCAAGCCCAGGGCCGGCAAAAAAAACAAACAAACAAATAAATAAAGTCCCGATTATGAGAGATATTGAAGTACTTATATTATTGAGATCCAAATATCCTATGTGCCACATAGTCATTTTTTTATGTTCTGCAGGTTTTAAATGCAGTCTTAATGTATACAGAATCAGACCAGGGCCTGGCAGGATTATAACCACCTGAGCACCTGTGAATCTTAATTCACAGAGCTGATTCCATTCTGTTCCATTTTTTTCTCTTCTCACTGGGGCTACCAGCAAGCTCCAGCATGCACAAGTATAATTTTCTAATCAAAGATGATGCAAGTGATGTACTTGTTTCTCAGGGGACAGGGAGTATATTGAGACAGGTTTTGACCACACAGCCCACGTGGAGCCTCCACTAACATCCTCCCACCTCTGCCTGTTAAGCAGGTGGAACGTTCCTGGGAATCCAGGCACACACTGCTGTGCGGAGCTTGTCATGCCAGCCACTCGAGAGACTCCGGCAATCCAGGAGTGGAAGGCCTGTCTTACAAGACCCTGCTCTGGAGACAGCAACGTGTGTGGGACTGCTCACACAGATAAGCATACGTACAGCACACATGCACACTTCCATGAAATGCTAACTAGCGTAATTATTAGTGCCAATTTAAGTGGCAATATTAGTTGATGAAAATGACTGCCTTTCGGCCGGGAGTTTGGCCTAGTGGTTAAAGTGCTTGCCTAGCATGCATGAAGACCCGGGTTCGATTCCTCGGTACCACATACATAGAAAAAAAAGCCGGAAATGGTGCTGAGGCTCAAGTGGTAGAGCTCTAGCCTTGAGAAAGTCCAAGGACAGTGCTCAGGCCCTGAGCTCAAGCCTAGGACTGGCAAAAAAAAAAAAAAAAAAGACTGCCTTTCAATTCTATTTATCAACAATATGAATTGTAATTATTCCCATACATGGAACCTGATATCTAAATTCCTAATGAAAATATTCTTCAAGTATATACATGACTAATCTTAAAATAATTCTGTTGAGACCGTCTAACATTCACCTAGTGAAACAGACATGAGCACACACACAATCTCAATTCAATGAACGTCTGTGGTCTCAGATACTCCCTGATCTACATAAAATGAACTAACTAGACATAGTGATCAAAAATTGTTAGACTACGAAATCTGAAGGTGGGGCTGAGAGGAGGAAAATAAGGGAGAACGATGGAAGCAGTGATCCAAGATGCATTGTAATCATAACCTGACATATGGAATTGCAACCTTTTAGTACAACTACTTAAAAAATTATAGGACTGTAAGACCAAGAACTGGGTGGATGTATTTGCTTGATAAACACCTCTTATGAACATATTAAGTAATGGGCTCTAGGCAGTAGGTGTTTTGCCATGAGGATTTACACACACACACACAACCTCTTCTGGCTTCTAAGAACTCACAGCTGGAACACAATGCTAAAGCAGTAGTTACAACAGAAACAATGCAAACATTCTGAAGCAGTAGCTACATCATACTTTTTTGTTGTTGTTAAATACCGTTAAAAAGCAGATACCGTTCAGAGACCATTCAATGCTTGCTCTCACCAGAGAAAATAAATTCTGAAGAAAAATTCTTATGACTCTTGTTTGGATATACTGGAAGGTCATCTAAGAAATCACTTAGAATAATAAAAACAGAAAAATGCTAGTCAACCAGACACACTAACCAAAATGGTTAACACACCTACATTTAGCTCAAACTTTGCTTCTTCTGAAATCCAACTTTCAAAGAAATATTATTCAGCAAGCAGTAATACACACCTATACCCTTAATGATTTTTTCATAATAATTACATGCAATAAAACATACTTTTAAAAATTCACATCAAAACAAATGATACAATACTTTAAAAATCTACTACTTGAAATGTACATATTACTAAAGGACAAACCATTAAGATATTAAGATCACCTATATTTTTATGATTTTTTAAAAATCATTGTTCAATAATAGTTAAATATGCATTTTACATTTTGCCTTGATATACACACAAAGCTAATGCATTACAATACAGTTAACTACTTAATTTTTTTTAAAAAATCTAAAGTAGAAATCAAATCTCAAATCTAAAGTAGAAATTAAACTATATTATTAGTAAGTTCAGAAATTTCCCTTTTAAGGTTCTAGAAGTTGCAGCTCAGTGGCATCACCAGCCAATCAAGTACAAGGAAGCTACTGAGTTAAATACCCCTGAGGACAACAAAAAGACTTAAAAAAATCAAGTTTGATAAATTAACCATACTATGAACTTGTCATGTACATTCTGACAAAATACAAAAGAGCATAAATTTTATATAACCTCAATTTATGTGTATTTTAATCTGATAGAATATTCAAAGCAAGATCAATTGCTTAATTAATTACTCTGAAGATTTCTGAGACAGGGAATGTCTCTCTGTGTAGCACAGAGAGGCCTCAAAATCTATGATCCTTCATTCACCTGTCTAGTGTTCAGACTACAGGGCTGTGTTAACACCCAATATCTAAAGCAAGATTTACGGAAAACAAAATAAAGCAAAACACCTGATCACAATTTAATACTTTTAGCTGTATACCTTAAATGACAGTGTATTAATTAAAAAAAATGACTGTTAATAGGTATTATTACTAACTATAGCAATATTTAATAGCTTCTGTTATTAACATTTCATATTTCCACTTTCAATAACAGTTAACATCCAAAAGGAGACCGGGATAGTAGTTTTCATAATTAAGAATATAATACAGGAAAATGATATAAACGTATTACAGATTAGTCATATTTAAGATTAGTCAAAAACAGTTCAGCAGAATGGCAAAGTAATTATATCATTAGGTTGTCTTAAGGATTATAATTGTAGGAAGTAAACCCTAAGCATGTCTTTAGACACAGATCATATGTAATACCAACAATTTACAGAATACTAGCCAAACGCACAAACACCACTATAAATGGTTCACATGTGGCGTTAATTTTGTATTATGACGCACTTACAGAGTTTTTCAAATATCTCCAAAGTATTCTTTGTTAATGTCTAGTACCTTTAGGGAATTTGTGTTTGTATACATTTAGATAAAAATATTGATATACCTTCTAATTTATAAAACTATTGAATAAACATGTCCAAAAACTACTGAACACATCAGGTTTAGTAGACAATTCTGAGGAGCTGGGACGGTGACCTAGTAGTAGAACGCCTCCCTAGCATGCATGAAGCCTTGGGTTCTATTCCTCAGTACCACATACTCAGAGAAAGCCAGAAGTAGTGCTATGACTCCAGTGGGAGCACTGGCCTTGAGGAGGCTCAAGAACAGTGCTCAGGCTGAGTTCAAGCCCCAGGACTGGCCAAAAAAAAAAGTGAGGGGGGAGAATTTTGAGCAGGGTGGCTTACACCTGTAATCCTACCTACTGGGGAAGCAGAAATCAGTAGTTACAAAATTTTAGGCCCGCTTAGGCAAACGTTTTGTGGACTACATCTCAACCAACAAAAGTTGAGCATTTTAACGCACACCTGTCATCCCAGCAATGCAGGAAACAAATAGGGAAGACATACTCCTGGCCCGACTAAGTAGAAACATCTGAAAAATAACCCAAGAAAAAAGGGCTGGGGGCATGAGTCAAGTGTTAAGAGTCCTTGCCAAGCAGGCCTTGAGTTCAAATCCCAGTGCAGCCCAAACAGTGTTAAAAGAATTGAATTTACTATGTAAAGAAAAAGTAGCATTTATGTGACTATAACAAATAACTGAATTATCCTTTTTACTAACTATATTTTTTTCTTATACTCCATCAAAGGTCATTTGGCTAAAAGAGAAATTTATAGATACCAACTTGGAAAACAGCCAAATGGACCTCATTTTATGGGACTTCAAATTTTTTGCTATAGTAAAGAGGTGGTTTTCTACAGTACTTTATTTTCCTTTTATCATGACCATAGTAATTTAAATAGAACTGAAGAGCTTTGTACTTTTTATCAATATTTCTAAATACAATGGTAGCATAGCAGGGACTAGAGCACATGAAAGTACAAGATGAAAAACAAGAATATTCTAGAGAAGGAAGGAATGGAGAAATAAAGGTAAAAAGTGACATAAAAATATTTAACAAAGATAAAAAATAAAATGAGATAAAATAATAGGAAATAAGCATTGTCGGGCCGGGAGTTTGGCCTAGTGGTTAAAGTGCTTGCCTAGCATGCATGGAGACCCGGGTTCGATTCCTCGGTACCACATACATAGAAAAAAAGCCAGAAGTGGTGCTGAGGATCAAGTGGCAGAGCTCTAGCCTTGAGAAACAGTGCTCAGGCCCTGAGCTCAAGCCCAGGACTGGCAAAAAAAAAAAGGAAATAAGCATTGTTACTCAAATTAATTCCAGTCCCTAAACAGTGTTTTGCTTCCACTTAGTAGATGAACGTATATGACCCAAAGGGGTTACAGAAGAGAACTGCCATCACATACAAATATGAAGTCTAAATGGATCAAAGGCCTAAACATTATGCAAAAACATAAAATTTCAAAATAATGAATTTAACAGCACTTTCTTAGATATAATACCATAGGTAACAATGACATACACATATTAGACATCACCAAAACTAAAAACTTTTGTACATCAAAGTATTCCATAAAGAAAGTGAAAGAAAAACTACAGAATGGGAGAAAATATTTGCAGATTGTACATCTGATAAGGGATTAATATGAAGAACTACTCCAGCTCAGCAAAATCAATCACAAAAAATGTACAGGAAGCTGAACAAACATTTCTTTAAAGACAGAGTATTTTCTACCACTGAGTAGGTGATAGGAAAATACATATCAAAAGCATGAGATATCCATTCACATCAATTAGGGTGGCTAAACATGTTTTTAAACAGTGAATAACACATGTAAACAAGGAAGAAGAAAAACTGAAACTTGAATACGTTGCTGGTAAGAAAGTAAAAAGGCAGAGGCTCTATGGGAAGGGCCTTCTAGTCTCTCAGGAAGTAAGCACAGAGTTACATAAATAAGCTAAGAGGCCAGGCTACATCCCTCATTCTGTATTTTACTACTTTTAAAAAGCAGCAGCTCTGTGGAGTGCTGGTGGCTCACACTTGTGATCCTGTCAGGAAGCTAAAATTTGAGGATCTCAGCTCATAGCCAACCCAAAGCACGACTTGATCTCCAATTAATGACCAAAAGCCCCAAGTAGAGTTGTATAACTCAAGTAACAGAGCTTTAGCCTTCAGTAAAAAGCTAACACAGTGTTCACACCCTGAGATAAAGCGCCAACCAGCACCAAAACAAAAAAAGGCTTTTATTTGAACTTTAACTTCTCTACTTCCATCTTGTTGCCATAAAGCCTTAAGGTCAAACATTTGTCTAGCCTTTGCCGTGTTTCAGGCAAACATTTCTAAACGTAGTAAGGAGTATTCTAACAGAAGATGAGATACATTGTCTTCATGCTTCAAAATTAAATCCATTTGAATAATATAAAATAATATGGTGCTGATATACAAAAAGCCTGAGCAATAAGTAAGGAAAAAGAAAAGAAAAAGATATAGAGGAAAACAGTTGAAGAAAAAGAGTTACCCAGAGTTCTAGGTAAAAGTTCCCCAAGAACCAATTCCTTTAGTTCAGAAAAATAATTTAGGATGAATTTAGAATTGGAAATAATTTAGGATGAATTTAGAATTGCAAAAACTAGAAGTTTTTCCAATTGCAAGGAGCAATTGGAAGGAAGGAAACAGAAATTTAGGATAACTGAAGAATGGTTAATTTTGAGCACAAACAAGGAAAACTAAGAATCAGCAGCTGAGCGGCTGCAGTCAGAACAAAAGCCATGTGTACTGTGAAAGGAGTGAGCAACTGAATGCAATGCCACTGAGGGCAAAACAAGGTGCAAGAAATGAGGGTGGCACTGGGAGACTCAAGGCCATCAGTGATCTTGGTAGAAGAAATGAAGGTGGCATTGGGGGACGCAGGGTCACCAGTGATCTGGGTAGAAGCAGAACTCTGCTTCGAGACTGGGGCTAATCCGAGTGAGTGCATACAGAGACAGAAAAGAAAATGAGTAACAAGTGAACACAATGCTTTCAAATACTTCGCTGGAAGAAAGTGGAGCAAAGAAATGACGCTCTAGGATCAGGGAGCCCAGGTTTCTATTGACAGGAAAGAAGTAACTTCATGTGCACACATGCACTGGAAAATTTCTGAACAGACCAAGGAAACAGTGTGATGTCTGATGAGTGGCGTGACTGGTAGAGGAGGAAGGTAGCAAGGCAGATGGAGCTAAGACTGCAGGTAAGTCTTCTCATTTGGAGTTCTCAGTGAGATTAGAAAGCAAAACCAGCAGCTGTTGAGTGGACGGAGAAGACATGAAGGAAAGAAGAAGACATTAGGAAACCACAGGAGAAGGTATCTCACCTAGGATTTAGTCATTAAATTGAAGGAGTTCTCAACCTCCTTATTCCTTACCTCTCCATTATGGAAAGACACAATTTAATCCGCATGCCAATAAGCTAACACTTCTAATACTCAGTTGTTATAGAACAAGAGTAAATTCACCATACAAAGAAGTGATGATAGGTTAATTTCAGTACATAACCTGACTTTAAAAAGATCATTCATGCAGTCTGACGGTGCTTTTTAAATAAACTGCATTGGTGTTGCAGCTCAAGTGTAGCCTTGAGGAAAGCCCAAGGACAGTGCTCAGGTCCTGAGATCAAGCCCAGTACTGGCAAAAAAAAAAAAAATCAAAAGGTAACACACACTACAATTTAATGATTTTATTCTTCTTTCAAAGTCATTTTTTGGACTGAATGATATTTAAAATAACTATTTAAGAATAATTTACTTACAGGCTGGGACTATGGCTTAGTGGTAGAGTGTTCGCCTAGCAACCGTGAAACCCCGAGTTGCATTCCTCAGTACCACATAAACAGAAAAAAACCAGAAGTGATGCTGTGGCTCAACTTGTAGAGTGCTAGTCTTGAGCAAAAAAGCTCAGGGCCCAGACTCTAAGTTCAAGCCCCAGGACTAGACAGAAAAAAGGGGGCGGGTGGGGGGGGGGAGAGGGAGAATTACTTCTTAGGATACTCCAAGCATTCTTTGGCCAAATGATCTAATGCATTCTCTAGCACTGCCTAGTGGTTTTACCCATAATCACTGTATCACAAGTGTTGTAGCAGTATTGCAAGATTTGTGATTTAGGGTTGAGAATTAGTAATTGGTAGTTAATTTCTCTTCTTCCCTTTTTCCCCCTCCTCCCCTGTTCTATCTTCTGTCCTCTCTTTTTTTTTCTTTTGCTAAACCTGGAGCTTGAACTCTGGGCCCAGGTAATTTCTCTGAGCTTCTTTGGCTCTAAGTGAGAACACTGCCACTTGTTTTTAAGTATTTTCCTGGAGGAGTCTGAGGGAGTTTCCTTCTCAGCTGGCTTCAAATCATGATTCTCAGATCTCAGCCTCCTGAGTAGCTAGGATTATAAGTGTAAGCCACCAGTGCCCAGCTTGGAAGTAAATCTCCAGTGATATAAAATACTATTATTTTATTAGTCTCTGAGTAGTAAAAAAAATCATACTAATCTTTGAACAAAAGTAATAACAGTTGTTCAGCTGGGAAAAAAGGATATAGAGTGAAATTTTTACTATGACGGTACATGAAGCATTTCAGAAAAGGTAGAAAAAATACAGCCGGGCATTGGTGGCTCACACCTGGAGCAGGCTGAGATATGAGGATGGAAAAGTCTGTGAGACTCTTTTTTGTTGTTGGTGGTGGTGGTCATGGGATTTGAACTCTGGGTCTGGGTGCTGTCCCTGAGCTCTTCAGCTCAAGGCCAGCACACTTCCAGTACCTCATGGACTTTTGTGCCCAGGCTGGCTTTGAACCATTATCCTCAGATCTTAGCCAGAATGATAGGCGTGAGCCAGCTATGCGGCTGTGAGGCTCTGATCTCCGAGAAACTACTTAGAGGAAGACGGAAGGGGGCTGTGGCTCAAACAGTAGAGTGGTGGCTTTAAGCACAGTGAGGCTCAGAGACAGAGCCCAGCAGGAGTTTGAGCTCTAGGAGTGGCAGAGACAAGAGAACAATGGAGAGGTCAATCTGAAATACTGCACTAAACCACACAACCAACCAAGTCTGCTTCCTGGATCAGTGTCAGGTGAAGCAAAAACACATTTACGTAGCTCTACATAAAATGTTATTAGGAACTATTGCAGCTGAAGGTAAAGTTATTTTCATGAAAAACTTTTATTTGTTTGCTGGTACTGGGCTTGAACTCTAGGCCTAGGTGTCATCCCAGGGCTTCTTTCACTCTGAGCTAGCAGTCTTCTACCACCTGAGCCACCAGTGCCACCTCCAGCTTTTTCTGAGCAGTCTCACAGACTTTCTTGCCCAACCTGGCTTTGAACTGTGATCCTGAACTCTTAGCCTCCTCAGTAGCTAGAATTACAGGAGTAAGCCAAAAACTTCATTTTTAATCCACATCAATTAAGTATAAATGCAGAGAGTAAGCCAAAGACTTCAAGGGGAACAGGAAAAAACAGTTGTAGCATTTCTGAGGACTTATTTCGGCTACCTCCCATTTTCCTCCCATCCCCAAATCCAACTGTAAATTTCAAATCTAACACTGCACAATCTTTTAACAACCTGAAACTCAAGGAGTCAATCTTCTCGATTATACAGAAAACTGTATTCTAATTGTTTAAAAAAACTAAAAAGCCTTGGGCTGGGAGTTTCGCCTAGTGGTAGAGTGCTTGCTTAGCACACACGAAGACCCAGGTTCGATTCCTAAGTACCACATACATAGAAAAAGCCAGAAGTGGTGCTGTGGCTCAAGTGGTAGAGTGCTAGCCTTGCGCAAAAACCCAAGGACAGTGCTCAGACTCTAAGTTCAAGCGCCAAGACTGGCAAAAACAAAACAAAACAAAAGCCTCATGAACATCTTAATTCTTGTATGTACAAAGCCACTTTTGTTGAGCAAAAGTATTATTTTAACAAAAATGGAGAATCAAAGTTGGAGAAGGCTAGAATTCTTTTATTTGTCACAAAATTTCAAGCATTTTATAAAGGCCAAAAAGAAAACATGTTTCTGCATGTAAGTTAGGAAAAGAACCAAGAGAAAAGAGTTGAAAGAGAATATGACAAGGTTCTTACCTAACTTATGGGCATTACTTAATAACTACTACATAATTACTGAACTTAACAGATTCAATTCTGAATCAATATATTATATCTTTATATTTATACTAGGCAGGAATGAAAAAAAATCATTTAACAAGATGAAAATGATTTAGTATAGGCTTTTTTGGGGGGTGCTGGTCCTGAGGCTTGAATAGAATGTTGTCCCTGAGCTTTTTTGCTCAAGGCTATGGTCTACCATTTGAGCCACAAATCCATTTATGTATATGTATATGTACACACACACAAACACGTATGTGTATATATGTATCTGTGTGTATATACATACATGCACACACACACACACATACACACACGTACATGCATACATATAATTAATTGGTGATAAAGAGTCTTACAGACTTCCCTGCCTAGGCTGGCTTTAAACCTCAAGCCTCTTCTGACTTCGGAGTTGCTAGTATTACTAGGGAAAGACACTGACACCAGGCTCAGATCTTTTTTAATCTTGTGAGAAAAAATAATAATGAGTTATAAACAAAACACTTCCTTTATGACTTAAGCTGCTATTTTCTTCCTAGCATTAGATAAGGCTATGCTTCTATTCCTATTGCCACAACAGAAGTAGTGTGCTTTTTCTGTTGTTGTTTTTGAAGTTACGGGGTAAAGTAGGTTTGACCCAGGGTCTTAATATGTAGCCCTAGCCCAGGCTGGTCTCAAATTTGCATTCTTCTTACTTTAGCCTTCCTGAATGCTGGGATTAAAGCTGTGGACATCACATCTGGCTCAAAAAGTTTCTTTCTAGGAAACAGAAAATCTGAAATGATATCATCCTAGTAACTCCCCAAGCACAGCATGTGAGGTATGCGGGGCATGAATGAGGATGTTCAGGTGTGTACGCATCTATGGACACACACCGAGGGCCCCAGTGAACGCCTCACACTGCTTAGCCACTGAGCCACACTCCATCCGTAAGTGGAAAAACATAAAGCAAGGAAACTATATTCCTCCTTGAAAATTGAAAGCATCCATGATGGATGGCTCTAAATCTATCACAGACTAAATTTCATATACAATATCATGGATTCCAAAATGCAAGAAGTTATTATTTAGCAACAACTACGTGATCAGATCTTACAACTGATTTACCAATTTAGGACAAAATTGAAATGCAAAACTTCTTTGGCTAAACCGAAGAAAACTTGTACAAGGAAAAAGCTGAAGCCAGTGATTATAATGTCACTAAATCTCAGTTCTGTCACTCAGTCCCTAGGTCAGTGGCAGTCACAAAATGCCTTCTGTTTTAGACAAGGAGTTTTTACCTATACTGTTTCAAAGATACTAACAAAATTCATCCCATGGCTTCTGAGCAAGGCTGTGATACAACAGCTGTTACTGACAAGACAGGCCATTCTGAAATATTTTCAAAATCCCTACCTACTAAAGAAATATGCAGACATGAGAAGAACACAGAGGCTAACATGGCAATGTCTTTAAAACAGAGAGGGCAGGTGGCCTGGTAATGGTCTTAGAGGCTTCAAGAAGCTCAAACTATCACTTCATCCTAATAACGTGCTTTTCTTCAACCTACATGCTTTAGATAAAAATCAAAGGGTCTTCTAAGTGCTGAGGACATTAAACAGGATGTCATTAAGTGAGGTAATTCCCTGTAGAAGCTTCCAATGTTTTGGTATGGTACTGTGACCTCAATTAGAAAACTAAGGTAATTTTCAAAATAGAAAGTATTTTGGAGGTGTTTTTAGGTAAGAATCACTAGCTAAAACTCAAGTTACCTCACATTCCATCCGCAGTAATGCACCAAGTAAAGGACCTCTCCACCTTCGACATCAGAATCTTTTATACTAGCTTCATACATTTTTTGATTTTTCCCTCGTCCATACCGCACTTGGACTTTCATGCCTGGTGGGTAGCACTCAAACTCCTCTTCCTCATTGTTGTCATCATCATCTTCCTCCTCTTCCTCCTCCTCCTCCTCCTCCTCTTCTGCTTCTTCATCATCTTCATCTTCCTCTTTATTCGTTTCATCTCTTGAAAGGTTTAAAAAATTGCAGAGTTAATAAAAGATACTCCATAAGTTTTCCAGTTCCAAACCACATATACTGATAAAAATTGTGGCTGTGCTTGTCCGGAAACAGCAGGTTCCATGTGCATGAAATGCTGAGTTTCAATGTACTATTCACTAGAACTGTGTAAGATGATAATGGTGAAAGAAAGGTATGTTTCAAGAAAAATGAAGATTAAAAAATAAATGCATCAAAATTTTTCCAAAGGTCAGAAGAACAAAAAGTTGTATTAAATAGCAAGTTGACTGTAGCAATTTTCTCATGTTTCTAATTATGGAAACATTTCACATCTCAGTTGACAAAAAAAAATAAAATAAAATCTCTGTACTTCTTTGAATTCTATAATTCAACAAGTATTTCCACTTTAAAAGTGAAGGATGTAGCAGTGGCACTCAACAGATACTATGTTAAAAATGAACTATACAACTTGTGAGTGGACTAGGAGAGAAAAACAGAGAGAGAGGGAGGGAAAGAGTGACATTGTCCAAAAAGAAATGTACTCATTCCTGACTTATGTAACTATAACCCCTCTGCATAATACCTTCATAATAACCATAAAAATTTTGCAAAAAAAATTTATTGAAAGATGCTAATCTTGGGCCAGGAGTTTAGCTTAGTGGTAGAGTGCTTGCCTGGCATGCATGAACACCGGGGTTCAATTCCTCAGTACCACATACATCGAAAAAGCCAGAAGTGGTTCTGTGGCTCAAGTAGTAGAGCTCTAGCCTTGAGGAAGGCCCAAGGATAGTGCTCAGGCCCTGAGTTGAGTCCCTAGGACCGACCAAAAAAAAAAAAAAAAAAAGATGCTAATCTTAATCATGTTAAAATGTTCCCCAATCAATTTTCAATGTTACACTAACTGGAAAAAATTAACTTTCAGAGAAACATTCCATCTAATTTGTTTTACTAGCCTTCTAAATGTCTTTCACCTATGTTTGTTCTCTCAATCACACTTACTGCAACTTTTCCTCCATGGATTCTCAACATGAAAATTCCTAATAGGTAGATGAGAGGCCAATTACAACTATAGGAAATTACAAACTTTTCTGGAAGGGGCATGGTAAATACTTGGAGCTTCACAATACCATCTGTTTCCTAAAAGTGACCATTCATGGCAGGAAGATGGGGCGATATGAGAATCTTAACAATGTAGTTCACTCTGCTCTCAAATCACCAACATTCTTGCTTCAAGCCTACCAAATTATGCTAGGTTTACAGACATCTGGCTTGATACTCATTTTATAATCACCCACAGATCCGTACTAGATAAATTAGATGCTGGGCGCTGGTGGCTCACACCTGTAATCCTAGCTACTCAGGATCTGAAGATCATGGTTCACAGCCAGCCTGGGCAAGAAAAGTTCTCATGAGACTTTCCAAAAGACCACCAAAAAAGGTAGAAGTGGCTCAAGTAGTTGAGTGGAGCTGTGGCTCAAGAAGTAAAGCTACTGTTTTGAACAAAAATGCTAGGACACAGCACCCAGGCCCCAAGTTCAAACACCACTACCAGAACACACACAAGCACACACAAACACACACACACTCAAAAAAGGTAATGCAATTATATAGCACTAACAATATTTATATAAATTTGAATATGAAACTCAAGACTATTTAATTGCTTCATCTGTACGGTTGTATTGTAATAGTTCTCACTTAAAAAGGATCCATCACTTCACAAGTAACAAAAGGATAAAATATCAGAAAACAGAGCAAAAGACAATTATTTAAAAATTAACGACTATAGGGCAAAAGAGGTAACTTAGTTGTACAGCAAATCCCTACCATGTCCAAAGTCCTGAGTTTAATTTCCGGAACCCACTGAAGGAAGGAAGGGAGGGGAAGGGAGGAGAGGGAAGGGGAGGGGAGGGGAGAAGCCAGCCTTCTTCTAGTGATAATTTTTACATTCTTATATGCAATTTCCTATAGAAACATATTAATGCTTAGGCCAGGAGTATAGCTTAGTGGTAGAGTGCTCGACTAGCATGCATAAAGCCCTGGGTTCAATTCCTCAGTAACACATACACAGGAAAAGCTGGAAGTGGCACTGTGGGTCAAGTGGCAGAGTGCTAGCCTTGAGCAAAGAATGTCCAAGGACAGTGGCCAGGTCCTGAGATCAAGCTCCAGGACTGGCATAAAGAAAAATATCACTCAATTATAAAAGCAACGAAATAACCTACAAATAGTGAAATAAGCAAGTACTCTATAAAGAACCTGTGTCATCTAGTTCTTTCTGTACAGTGCAAGAGCTGAAATGAAGTCTAGAGTTCACAAAAAGTACCCAATGTATCAGTGTTATCTATATACAAAGACTAGAATTATCTCTACTTTACTCAGGAGCAGGGTGAGGCACACTCTGGCTTTGAACTACTACAATCTTCAGATCTCAGCCTGCTGAGTAGCTATGATGACAGGTGTGAGCCACCGTGCCCAGCTTAACTACTTTATTTTTAAAGTTTACTTTATTATTATTATTATTGCTGTTGTTATTGTGTGTTTTTCGGGGGGGGGCAGTCCCGGGGCTTGAGCTCAGGGCCTGAGCATTCTGTTTGGGCTTTTCAAAGCTACCACTTGGACCACATCATCACTTTTGGCTTTTTCCATGTATGTAGTACTAAGGAATCAAATCCAGGTCTTTGTGCATGTTCGGCAAATACTCTACCACTAGGCTAAACTCCCAGCCTTTTAGCACTGCCAGCCCTGGGGCTTGAACTTGGCTTGCGCACAGTCCTTGAACTTTCTCAAGGCTAGTGCTCTACAACTTGAGCCACAGCACCACTCCTGGCTTTTTCTGTGTATGCAATACTGAAGAATCCAACCCAGGGCTTCATGAATGCTAGGCAAGCACACTACCACTAGGCCACACTCCCAGCCCCTAGAGCACACTTAGTCCCAGCTTATTAGCACAGGCGTGACAGTTCCAAGGCTACATGCTGATTTTCAAGCCATTCTAAACGGCAAAGTTTAGACCCTGACCCTCCAGAAACAAATTAAACTAAACTACGTTCAGTTCCAAGTTACCTTATTTTTATCTGTAATCCAAGCATTCAAGATGCTAACAGAGACCCAGCCTGGCCTATACAATAATAAGAGCTTATCTCAAAATAGAGGCTTAGTAACTTGTCAAGTCAGTAAGTATTTAAACGAAGCATAGCATATTGTGAAATTGAAGGTATTAATATTAACAATATTACAATTCTATAATAAAAACAATTTTAACAGACTAGAATCTCAAAAAATAGCATTATGATAGCAAACTATTAAGCACAAATTTAATGTTGTACTCAAATACAAAAAAAAATACTATGGTATTTTCTTGAAAATACTACTTGTTCAAGTCTTAAGACTATGCACTACAAAGGAAAAGAATTCTATTTTGATGTCCGTGGTAAAACTGATTTATCATATACCTGAGAACTACCATATAAAAGACATGACCAAATACCAACAGCTCACGCCTATAATCCTAGCTGCTCAGGAGGCTACGATCTAAGGATTGCAGTTCAAAGCCAGCCCAGGCACAAGACCGTGAGACTCATCTCCAATTAACCACTAAAAAACCAGAAGTGGTACTGTGGCAGTGATCTGAAGAGCTCAGGGATAGGGCCCAGGCCCAGAGTTCAAGCCCCAGACCCACAAAAAAAAAAGTAAAACAGACCACTAAACTGCATCTTACATAAAACAAACACTGAGTACAGCTAGGAAAAAATAATAGTATCAAATATCTTTGAACTCTAAGTGCTTTATGGCATATTGTTATTAAGCAAGAAGCAAAACTAGTACACCAATAAAATGAAACAATGAAAACTTAGAAAACTGCATTGCTATCATAAAATGTACTTAAATAATACATTTACATATATAAAAAACAAACAACATAATTGTTGGCAAGCCACAAAAACCTCTCTACCTCCCTCCCTCCCTCCCTCTCTCTGTCTCTCTGTGTGTCCCCACCCACCACCCCATCTCTCTCTTTCTCTCGGGCTAATCTTGGGCTTGAACTCAGGGCTTAGGCATTGTCCCTGAGCTTTCTGTGCTCAAGGTTAGTGCGCTACCACTTGAGCCACAGCTTCACTTCTGGCTTCTTGGATAGCTAGTTGGAAATAAGAATCTTTCCTGTCCAGGTGGCTTTAAATGTGACCCGCAGACCTCAACTTCCTCAGTTGCTCTCCTGCCTTAGTCTGGCTTTGAACCATGATCCTCAAAACTCTTTCCTGAGTAGCTAAGATTATAGGCATAAGCCATCGGTTCTCAGCCTCTTCTCTTCTTTTGAAGAAATTAACTGTTCAACTCATAGGGTAACACACTAGATCTGTTAGAACATAGAATGCCAAGATGCTATCAAAGAAAATGCAACCAACATACAGATTTTTTAAAAAGCTGATGCATATATTATGCACATGCACACATACATGTTATATATATATACATATATATATATATATATATATGATTTGAGTTAGTTGTATTTTCAAGAACATTTGGGGGAAACACTTTGAAAGGAAAAAAAAGCCATTTCAACTCAATAAATGCCCAATCTGCATTAAAGTTACGAAACTAAGAAATCAATTACAGTAGTACATCCTATCTGTTGCTTGCCAGTTTCAGTTATAAACCACTAGAAGCAATACAAAATATTAAATGGAAAATTCCAGAAATAAACAGTTCATGAATTGTAGTATGAGAAAATCTTAATACTTTTGTGTTCTTCCTATACAAGATTTTGAATCATTCTTTGTCTTGCATATCACACTACACACACGATCTGTCACTTATAGGTGGCATCTCAATTATTTCAATTGTCATAGTAACAGTACTTGTTTTCAATTTATTTTTAATTTAACCCTCAGCAAAAACCCTCAGTGCAGAGGGCAAAGGAGGCACCCAGGAACAAAACACAAAAGGACAGACTAACTCTGGCGATGAATCACAGCATAGGAGAGAAAACACAATATAGTTACATTGACATTTCAGTCAACAGACTACTCACAACAACAGTGGTCTCCTACAACGCTATTATCTCACAATGCGGTAGCCATCTCAGCTTGCCTAGGTACACTCTTCCATGATCTGCACGGCAATGAAATCACCTAACAATGTACTTCTCAGAATGTACTCCGTGGTTAAGTACATATGACTATATTAAAATATAGGACCGTAACTTCTTTATGCTTTTAAAGAATTCCCTATCAAAACTGGGCAGTCATATCAAGAAAATCAGTTTATACTACAAATATAGTCCTAGGTGACTTAACAAGAATACATTCTGAGCAACCCACCAGTAGGTGAATTTCTCAGTCATCGTAGAATACGTAAACAAACCTGGACAGTATAGTAGTCTATATATTTAGATTATATCATACATCTTATGGAACCAGTACTGGCTTAATGCTACATAGTCTATTACTAAATTTATAAATATCCATAACACATAAGAGTTTAGAAGATAAGCTTACAAAATATATTATGTAGATTAATATGTACCAAATTGGAAACTTCAAGACATTCCTAGTACAATGAGAACAAGACTTTTCAAAGTGCCTTATAATAGTAGATGCTCCAGAAAAGATTTTTGTCAAGTCAAATCTTGTCTGAGTTTCTTATTATTTGAATAGTATCCAGTAAAAGGAGCACTTTAAATACATACTTATACACAAAGAGATATGGAAAAGTATAGTCAAATAAATGCTTTTATTATATTCATCAAAACCCAGTATTTTTTTTCATGCTTGCTGTCACCAAAATTTCAATAGAAGGATTAACAGATTTTAGGCAAACAGCTCAGTATTTACAGTTTCTTAATAAAGTAAAACAGTATCTAATAGCAGTAAAGCATATTTTAATATGTCCTCACATACACGAAAATAATATACTAGAAACAAACACTACATTCACCTTAGCTCAGTTGATTTTTATACCCCAACCATTTGTATACCGTGGCTAAATAACAGAAAAAGTACAAAAATGATTTTTAAGGTGCTCATTTAAATGAGCTGTTAAATGGAAATATTTTTAAATCTCAGACATAAAATTAAATACCTCAAATGATCTATAATATATCCAGGGACCACTAGCAGTACAATGTTAAATAATTCACTTTTTCAAAATGATTAAAACAGTTCTACTAATCACATAAAACACAGTAATTGCCTCTGTAATAAAACCTACTATTTTCCCATTCTTAGTTTTTGCTTAAAATACATAAACAACTCTCAGACCTTATAGCCAACATACCATCTATATAACACTGAAGGATACCGTACCAAAAGTTCATACTAATACTGAGAAGACCATATTCAGTAAAATGTACTTTTTCCTCACTAAAAATTGGTATATTTCTATGATGAGAGCAAGAACAGATCTTTTTCTACATAAATACATTAGTAGGGTCTCTGAAGGCAAATGCTGTTTTCTTTATAAATGCAAGTGACTATTACTCTATATTTTGTCATTTAAATGTACACATGTATACAAAGAGTGAATATTAAGAATTTAGCCAAAATGCATCATAACCAAAAACAAATTTCTTACCCAGATTTTGCTTTTTCTTCTTCAGCTTCTACCTCTACGCTGAGGGACTGATCTACCCTAGCCGTGCCATCATCTTTATCTTCCAGACTCTCATTTTCTTCTGACTTTTTATTGGAAACTTCTTTTTCCTGATCAGACTGTAGAGGTATAGATTCTAATAAATTCTTTTTACTTCCCTAGAAAAAAATCAAAGGAGCTAAACAAACAAAAGTTTAAAAATAGAACTGCAAACTAGTAACTCAGAGACCTTAAGAACACAGGAGGTAGCAACCAACACTAATGTTGCTGATAAAATGGATTACAATGAACACATTCCTGCCGATCTCCAAGTGCATGAGGCAAAAACAACTAAGGGCTACCTTGACCAGTCATTATCATTATTTACAAGTAACACTTAATGAAGGAAAGTACAAAGGATAACACTTCACAATAAATTAATTTTGAAATTTTACAGAGAATGCAGAGAACATCCCACAGGCAGCAAAGGACAGTGAACAATATCTGATTTACCAGAGAAGGCTTAATATTTTCCTTTCTTTCCATCTCATCCTCTGGAGGTTTCTCCTCCTTTGGCATTGTATTCCTCTCCTCTTCAGTCTTTACTTCTTTGATCTCTGTTTCACCTTCTTCTTTAACTTTTATTTCTTTTACATTTTCACATTCCTTACATGACTTATTAACTTTCTCAGGCAATGCCATCTGAAACTCAATATTAGCCGACCTACAGTATTCCTCAAAGCCATATAAGTATCTGGAAACATGAAGAGAAATATTTCAATATGCAACTGTACAGAATTTTCTTATTTGCTTCTCCCTTTTTTTGCCAGTCCTGGGCTTGAGCTCAGGGCCTGAGCACTGTCCTTGGACTTTCTCAAGGCTAGAGCTCTACCACTTGAGCCTCAGCACCACTTCCAGCTTTTTTCTATGTATGTGGTGCCAAGGAATCGAACCCGGGTCTTCATGCATGCTAGGCAAGCACTTTAGCCACTAGGCCAAACTCCCAGCCCTCTTTTTTTTTTTTTTTAAGATAAAATTATATAGCATAAATTAGGCTTAAAGTTACAACCTTCCTGTCTTAGCCTCCACAATGCTGGCATTACAGAAAGAAACTAGCACATCAGACTACAGAGGTTCTTCTGTTTTTTATTCATTTCTCATGTTTAAGCTTTATTTACATTTTAATTTATTCGATAGTTCTCATCTTTTTCTTTTTTTTTTTTGGTCCATTGTGGGCCTTGGGTGCTGTTCCTGAGCTCTTCCTCTCAAGGCTGGCGTTATACCACTTGAGTCACTTCCTTTTTTTTTTTTTTTTTTCTTCTTTTGGGGGAGGGGGCACGGACCTCAGGGCCTGAGCACTGTCCTTGGGCTTTCTCAAAGCTAGAGTCCTATCACTTGAGCTATAGCACCACTTGCAGCTTTTTCTATGTATGTGGTACTGAGGAATTGTATCCAGGTCTTTGTGCATGTCAGATAAGCACTCTACCACTAGGCCAAACTCCCGCCACCACCCCCACCCCAACCCCCGCTTGTTTTTTAAAGGCATGTTCTTCCCACACAGCTCAAGCTGTCCTGAATTCATGATTCGCTTACCTCAACTTCCCACAAGCTAGGATTATACATGTATACCATGCTAATTTCTTCCCCATTTTTTGTTTGTTGTTAGTCATGGGACTTGAACTCTGGGTCTGAGCTCTTCAGCTAAAGGCTAGTGCTTTATCACTTTCGAGCCACAGTACCACTTCCCTTCCCAAATTTTTCAACTCAAAAAAGCATTCTGTCGAAGAAATAACATACACTTGAAACCTGTGCAGGCCAGGCACCAACAGTGTACACCTGTCATCCTAGCTATGAAGGAGGCTGTCCACTAAGCCAGCCAACATGCAACAATCCTCAGGACTTCTACTTCCAATTAACCACCAAAGAGCCAGAAATGCTCAAGTGGCAGAGCACTAGCATTGAACACAAAAGCTCAGGACAGCAATCAGATACTGAGTTCAAGCCCAGCCCTGGAATTAAAAGAAAAAGGTGTTTAAAGTCATAATCCCTAAAAAGAAAGTAATAATTTTACAAGTGTTGATGATGAGATGGTTCATTTCTGTGACACCAGCATTTTTAGAAGGTAAAACAAGGAGGATCATGAATTTGAAATATAAACTGGACAACTAAGCAACAGCCTCTTTCCACAAAATTAAAACATTAATATGTATATATATATATATATATATATATATATATATATATATAGAGAGAGAGAGAGAGAGAGAGAGAGAGAGAGAGAGAGAGAGAGAGAGAGGGGAGAGAGCGCTTTCTTTAATGAAAGGATCCTTAATATCAGTGATATTAGTAGTTCTCAATTTAATCAACACAGTAACCATAAACAAGTAATATTAACTCATAAAACTGAAGAAATCAAGGCTTATTAAAAATTGGCCAAAGACTACCAACATCTAAGAATTGGCAGAACTAGGATTCTACATTTGACTATTATTACCTTTTTAAGCTCCACACAGAATTTTACACATGTTCTTGGCCATAAAAACTTGACAAATTGTTCATATACTGGAATAGAAATGCTAAAAACATGAGAGTAAGCTAGGTACCTATGACTCGTGCCTAGGCTGGAAAAGCAGAGCTATGGCTTAAGTGATAGAATGCTAGCCTTGAGTAAAAAAGCTCAGGGACAGTGCTTAGGTTCTAAGCTTAAGCTCAAGCTCAAGTACTAAGAATAAAACAAACAGAAAATGCTATTTTAGACTTATGAGGCTAGCAAAATCTTTAATAACTTCAGTTAAATGGTAAATTTAATTCTGCTTTCTAGATAATATACTGATAGTTTTATCAAGCACACTGACTTACTTTTTATAAGCACATTTAACATTGTATCCTGCGGCTGAGTTTAAGACAGGAATTCCGAGATCTTGGTAGACTTGTTTCCAAACAGCTCCACTTTCAATCTAATGGACAAAATAAAATGAAAACTATCCAATTAAAAAGTGGGAATGTAGAAATATTTTTATAGACATAGCATATATGATACCCTATTTATTGTCAAAAAAAGTAAAAAATTCAAACTTAATAAATTCTAAGTTTGACTTACATATTAAGTTTTAGTATTCTACAAAGTCTCAGAACAAAAAAAAAAAAAAAAACAACAAACCCAGAAGTAGTGTGTGGCTCAAATGGTAGAGCACTAGTCTTCAGCTGAAGAACTCAGGGACAGCATCCAGGTCCAGAGTTCAAGCCCCATGACTAACAAATAATTAATTAAACAGAGGTATAATAAATATGAAAGTAAACAGGTTCTTAATATTCTTCCCTCAAAATTAACAAGCTAATGAATCAAAAAAGTTATACTGAAATTAGTAAAGCTTTTTATCACATAGAATACTATGTTGGAGGCCCGGGAGTGTGCTTGCCTAGCATACATGAAGCTCTGGGTTCGATTCCTTGGTACCACATATACAGAAAAAACTGGAAGTGGTGCTGTGGCTCAAGTGGTAGAGTCTTAACCTAGAGAAAGCCCAAGGACAGCGCTCAGGCCCCAAGCTCAAGCTGCCCAGGACTGGCATATATATTATATATATAATATATGTATATATATTGTATATGTACACATATATGTATATATATGTGTGTATATATGTATATATGTGTATATATACACATATATATGTATTAGTTGGATAAATAAAATATGGCGTATCAGATAAACTCAACAGACATTTTCTGTCTCCCCTTGGGCACTGTGAGAAAGATTGAGAATATAAACAATATTAAGAAAAGGCCTCTTGCTCGTAACCCTAGCAAGGAGGGCTGAGACTGGAAGGATCATGATTATAGCCCAACCCCTCACGAAGTTCAAAACACTCCATTATCATCCACGTGTAGCACATGTCTGTTGCCACAACTACTCAGGAAGCATACATACATAGAAGGGTAACCATCTAGGACAGCCTGGGAGGTGGGGGGAGAAATAGCTAAAAGCAAAAAGGGCTGGAAGTATGGCTCAAGTAGTAAAGCACCTGTCTAGCAAATGTGAAGCCTCAAGTTCAAACCCCAGTGTCCACTGCCCTCCCCACCCCCGCCAAAAAAAACCCTAGGATGAATAAAAGTATTTCTACCACTGATTGTGCTCAGACCTTCATGAAGCAGAACTTCCATCAAAGAACGAAAAACTTAACAGTAAATAAACTCAAAACAAAACACACAAAAAAACAAATTTAATGAAAATTTGTAAATATCATCTTCAGAGGCTGTCTCTGCTCCCAGACTTTCCATTTTCTTTTCCTTATATTCTAATGTCTTATTAAAAGAAAATTATTTTAGAGATGGAGATACTTAAAAGCAGAAGGATGAGACCTGACGAATGTGGTTCATAGCCAGCCCCGGCAGCAAAGTTAGGAGACTCATCTCCAATTAAAAACCAAAAAGCCTGAGTGGAGCTATGGCTAGGCTTGAACAAGAAAGCTTGTGTTCAAGCCCCAGGACGCGCACCAAAAGAAAAAGTTTCACTTCTGTGTATAGTACTCACATTATCAAACCCTCCAAGTTTGTGTACAAGTCTGAATAACTTAAAAAGATTCAAATTTCGATATCCAAGTACAGGTCGTTTGTTAATAGGAGTTCCTGTTAAAGAAAACACACATAAAATTATTCTAAATTTTACTAAAATGAAAAATTAAATAAAGAAGGTTTGGTTGAACTAAACAAAACACTGAATTAATGTAACCACTGTTTCACAGTGGTTGTGTTTAAAATACTTTCTCTGTATTTTCCTAATTTACAACTATTCTCAACAATTATTATGCAGCAAAACTATATTTTAATTCTGACTCAAGAAAATGACAAGGACACTAAATCAAACTATCAGGCTAATAAAAAGTAACAAAGGTATAGAAAAGCTGCATTCCAGCAGTCACTGTGGCTCATGCCTGTAATCCTAGCTACTCCGGAGGCTGAGATCTGAGGATAGAGGTTCAAAGCCAGCCTGGGAAACTAAAGACCGTGAGACTCTTATCTCCAATTAACCTCCAGAAAACCGGAAGTGGGGCTGTTGCTCAAGGGGTAGGGTAGTAGTCTTGAACCAGAGAGCTCAGGGACAGCACCCAGGCCCAGAGTTCAAACCCTATGGCTGACCAAAACAGAAGACCAAAAAAAAAAAAAAAAAAAAAAGGCTGCAATCCATTACATTTCCAAAAAAATGAGTGGTTACCAATTGTATTTTATCTAATTAGATTTGATCATTTCTTTCCATGTGTTTTACACAGAAGCAAAATAAAGGTAAACTTCTTAGACCAAGTAGACGAAATCTCCATTTACAGCAAGACTACAGGAATCAAAAACATTTTGTATTACATGAAAAGGTAACCATGTCTCAAAAGCTAATTTCATGTATCAAAAAAGACAAACAGCTAGCTTCTTCTCATCAGTATTGCAAACAGGGATTTAGGAAACATCAATATCCAAAATATTGTAGCATTCCTAAATATGAATCTTTTGTACTTCCTTTCCAGCCAGAAAACTTTCTGCTTCTCCCTACATTTTCTTGCCCCCTTCCTAGGAAAGGAGAATACAGACAGGTAACAGTAGATAAGCAAAAGGAAAACAGTCCTGCTCAATGTCAGTCATTACTGCGAATTTGATGCTCATTTTTCTTCTAAGTCCTTCCATTTTTTTCCCACAGTAGGCAAATTTCATACTCTGAGGTATAGTTTATCTTGAGATTTTTGTCACATTTTTATTCTTTCTGCTCCCAGCTCCATTCCGTGTTTGTCTTTTTTTTTTTTTTTTTTTGTCGGTCATGGGAGTTGAACTCTGGGCCTGGGTGCTGTCCCTGAGCTCTTCAGCTCAAGGCTATCATCCTATCCCTTGAGACACAGCACCACTTCTGGTTTTCTGGTGGTTACTTGGAGATAAAAGTCTCACAGTCTTTTGTGCCCGGGCTGGCTTTGAACCACAATCCTCAGATCTCAGCCTTCTGAGTAGCTAGGATTGTAGGCGTGATCCACCGCACCGGGGTTATGCTTGTCTTTTTTGACAGAAAGTCTCACTAGATAGCCCAAGTTGGTCATATGAGTTGGAATTATGTATATACCATCACAGTCAACTCGTATTTCTTCCTCAATTTCTGGCTTTCTATGGATGCATTAGTGTTTAGCTTCATATGCACAGGTCATATAAAAATGCAAGATGCATACTCAGTGTGATCTCCTACACATGTATTCCATATATATCAAGCTGCCTTTGGAGAAGACTTTTGTAAAGGCCTGCATGTTAAGTAGTCACAAAACAGTAGCACTGACTGTCAGTCTCTTGCCTAATATAGAAAGTTCTTTGGGGTACCAAATACAGGTTTGCAGAATACAATACAAGCATTTATTTGTCCATGACAATTATATTATCTATGAAAACACTATCAAATTCTTCACTGTATTTACTATATGACAGACACTGTCAAATGTTTTATTACCAGCAGTCAAAAATATAGTCTTAATGTCTAGTGGCACAAAGCTTAAGGGGTTGAATTCTTTTCTTTTTTAGCATTACTGAGTCTGAATTCAGGCTTATGCTTGACTGTGGCAGGTACTCCATCCACTTGAGCTACATTCCTGCCTACTATGCTTTATTTTTCTCAAAGGGTTTTTTGCCTTGGACCATGACTTCCTTTTCTTATCATCTCCCATGTGGCTTAGATTGTAGGTACTCGGCCTAATAGCAGGCTTATTTATTTAAGGGGTCTCACAACTTCTTTGCCCAAGCAGGTCTTAACATGGAATGTTCCTACTCTGTCCCGAGGATTTTTGGAATTATAGGCACGTGCTACTACACCTAGCCTTAAATTCTTTATTGTTGTGTGTTTGATTATTGTCATTTTCTAAATTTTTCCAGCATTTTAAGTTAGAACCAGTAAGTGGTACAAGAAGATTTCACTATACTGTATATTACTTTATACTACAATGTACTCAGACCAGATTCAATTCCTCTAACATTTTCCTGGATTGTTTCTGGCCCCCATGAATTTTTACTTGTTTAAAAATATTAGTTCACTGGTATCTACACTATTAAGGATAAGTGAAAGAAAAAACTCTCACCTCGGTCTTCCATAAATTTGTACAGCTGCTGAAGGAAGTTCTCCCTTTCTTCTGGAAATGGTTCTATCTCTTCCTAATCACAGAAGAAAAGATTATTTTCATCAATTCAGCATTTTAATGATAAAAGTAAGATTTCCTGCCAGAAGTAAAGGCTAATGCTTATTAAAATATTTCAAAGGAGGCCGGGAGTTTGGCCTAGTGGTAGAGTGCTTGCCTAGCATGCACGAAGACCTGGGTTCAATTCCTCGGGACCACATACATAGCAAAAAGCCAGAAGTGGTGCTGTGGCTCAAGTGGTAGAGCCCTAGCCTTGAGAAAATCCAGGGACCGTGCTCAGGCCCTGAGCCCAAGCCCATGACTGGCAAAGAAAAAAAAAAAAAAATTCAAAGGAGTTTTTCAAAATAAAAAATATTTACTACTAAGTTATTGAAAATCAGGTCATGTCTAGGCATTTTAGAATATATAGAAGAAAATATATGTAAAAGATACCATAATAGAATTCCAAATGTAAATCTCATGGGGAGAGATGGGGAGAAATTATTCATGATGTCTTACTGTTACCAGACCTCTAGTCTAAATCAGGATTCACAGGCTCAAAAGACCTATTCTCAAAATAAACTGGATTAGGTTTGAACATCAAAGCTGACTCTGGTATTGCTCCTCAAGAAACTATACAACTATGGGTCCCATTAGTTGCAACTACAAGCATCCTTTATTATATGCAGCCCCACTGTACAGTACTTCAAGCTTATATAATCAGTAAAGTGGGGAACAAGTTTGATCTACAATACCTGAAGATTCAGACTTAGGGAAATCTTCAAGTAATAAAATAGCTCCCCGATTTATCAATTACAAGGGAAGGACTAGCTTCTTGCTGCTGTGGCCAAGGGCTGTGGCAGTAGGGAGCTGGTCCTGAAGGAACCTGCAAGGAGCAGGGTAGTAGGTAAGAGGGAGGAACTCACCAATTCAATGACTTTCATCCACTCAACCAACATTAAATGAGCACCTGTAAGAATAGGCGCTATGATAGGTGCTCAATCAAATAAAAGAAACAGCTGTGGGGCCTGCCATTACACAACATCATTAGGAGTACTGCAGAGAAAGTGATTCGGGAGATACAGTGAGCCTTCCTAGCCACTCTGGCGAAACATGCAGCTCAGCTCGGGGAGCAAAATGCAAGGGCACTGAATTGATATTCTGAATGAATCTAAACAAATCCTTCCTATATTGGAAAATCATGAGCTGAATGACATGGTTCTAGTGAATTCTCTTATTTTAAATGCCAGTACAGCAAAGGAGAACAAACTAGAAACTACAGATACTGGTAAACTATTAGGCTGCTAGTTGGCAAGTGAACAAAGAATAAATGAAAACTTTTAATTTGCTGATGTTAAATACATATTTCTTAATTTAAACAATCTACATAGGCCAAGTCCTGGTATAACCATGCAATATTCATCAAGGAAATCTACTTTCAGACTTTAAGACAAATGTCTCCACAGGACATACTATACTATGACTTAAACAAATTCCTATTCCAAAACCATTTAAGTGAAGTTTGAATTAAACTTATGAGGCCAGATTTGCATTTGTGAAAACAAGTCTAAGATCTAGTAACTGCTAATTTCTCCCTCTGTGTCTGTCTATGTTTCTGCCAGTCCTGGGACTTGAACTCAGAGCTTGGCACTGTCCTTGAACTTTCTCAAGGCTAGTGCTCTCTACCACTTGAGCCACAGTACCACTTCTAGGCTTTTCTGTATATGTGATACTGAGGTATTGAACCCAGGGCTTTATGCATGCTAGACAAGCACTCTACCACCAGACCACAATGCAGGACCCCTAACTACTATTTCTTGATCATTGATTACAAGTGATGCACTAGGGATAGATACGCTTAAGTATAAGACAGGGGCCTATCCCTGACAAGTTTATCAATTAGTGAGGGGGAAAAAGAAGTCAATAAATGTAAATATATAACACACACACACACACACGTGTGCACACACATGTAAACCAATAAAAATTATACATAAAGTAATACAGACTTAAAAATGGAGTGATAGAATTTCCTGAGAGAGGTGATGAGTCACCATTCCCCTTTCCAGAGATGCCTACTGAATAGACAGTAGGCACCCAAGTGCCACAGGCTGACTGATGGAAGAAGGGTATATGAGGCATATAGTTAAGAGGCCCTGGAACTGGCAAAAGTGGCAGCAAGGTGTATAATTTGTCATTGCTACAGGACAACATTCAAAAAGGAAGGATATTATGAATGTGATATAAAAAAACAAAACAAAAATATGAAGGGGCTGGACCAAGAAAAGGGTTTTATACTGAAGCTTGCCTTAAGTCCAGAGGTTTCAAGCAAGAAATTGATCGTTACCGTTTTTATTCTTTTTTCCCCTGGGTCTAGGAATGGGATCTAGGCCCGTACACATGCTATTCAAGCCCTATATTACTGTAAGTATCAACTGCCCTCATTTTAGCATTTTAAATAGAAAGAAGCTAGGGAGAAGACTGAGGCAGGGAAGCTATCCATTGTCATCTATGACCATAACATGCAATTTCCAGAGCAGTCCAGTCCATTTCATTAATAGCTTACTACAGTTCAATGGCAGGATTATATACTTTACTGAAAATTTTACACAATAAAAAATTATCTTCTTTTCCCGAATATATTCTGGGCAACTGACGTTAGGGTCAAACACAGAAGCTATCAGTGTCAGCTATGCTAGACAACTCAAATGAAGTGGTTCAACAACCAACTGAGAAATGTTCTCAAAGCCACATCTAAGAAAAATCAGCTACAATGAAATCTAAGTTTTACAGCTCAGGGTATGGCTCTATTGACCCTGATAATAAACCCCAATGCCACAAAAATCCCAAAGGGAAAAACCCCACAAGTCTTGATAGAAAGTGCTTATCTGAATTTCATAAAATTCCAGACTTGATAAATTAAAAGATGGGAATAAATCAACAGAAAAATAAGATGACCATATGTTGGCTGTTCTTTTAATAATAGGTAGAAGGCCCCTTTCATATACTTTGGTAGGTATTTCAGTAAATGGTCATCTCATGAAGTGCTAATTCTCATGGGTACAAACTGGTACAAAGCATGTTAATGTAAGATTAACCAGAGACTGAAAAGACTAACAAGAATGCATAGAGTTCTACTTTTGCAACATTGTGTTTTAAGACAACTTGATTTTGATAAGTATTGCACATAAAATGTCATGATTAAGTATTTCTAATGAACTTATGTCAAGTTCTAAGCAGTTGTCAGCACTTTAAGAAACATAACTATGTGATTTACCTCTTCTTCACTGCTATTATCCTCCTTTTCTTTTTCATCATCTTCTTCCTCTTCTTCTTCCTCTGCTTCACTGCTGGAGCTGTCTTCTTTCAATTCAGTCTTCCAGTTAGCTGGAACAGTTCTACTTTTGTGAAATTCAAGTGCATGATCAAAAGCTGGAAAGAAACCATCAGATATGTGAGCTGGGGAAATGAAGTCAATTTAAAACAAATTATCCAAAATAAATAAAAACTACCGTCATTGACACACATAGTGTCTACTATATTCCTGGCACCATGTTACCTATTTTTACATGAGGCAATTCACTTGCTACTTCAATTACTTATTCTGGACACCCATTTTATAGTATGAAACTGCTACTGCAGTAAATGAAAATTGTTCTTTCAGCATCTCTAACTAAAACCAATGTTAACATGTCATCATGTAATATTTTATCCAGCAGTTATTAAACAGTATTATATACCAGTCAAGGGGCCAGTATTATAAAATATATTCTCTAAAACCAGGTACCAGTGGCTAACACCTACAATCCTAACTACTCAAAGGGCTAAGATCTGAGGACATGGTTCCAAACCAGCCTGAGCAGGAAAGTCTGTGAGACTCATCTCCAATTAATGATCCAAGAGCCACTAGTGGAGCTGTGTCTCAAATGGTAGAGTATTAATCTTGAACAAAAATGCTCAGGGACAGCATCCAGACCCTGAGTTCAAGTCCTAGGACCATCAGACACACACAAAGAAAATTCTCTTCATGTTTAGTTAAACCTAATTTATTTTTATTTATTTATTTATTTATTTTTTGCCAGTCCTGGGCTTGAGCTCAGGGCCTGAGCGCTGTCCTTGGGCTTTCCTCAAGGCTAGTGTTCTACCCTGAGCCACTGCACCACTTCTGACTTTTTCTATGTATGTGGTACTGAGGAATCGAACCTGGGTCTTCATGCACACTAGGTAGGCACCCTTACCACTAGGCCAAACTCCCGGCCCAGTTAAATCTAATTTAAAAACTATGTGACATTAGTAGCGCTGCGGCTAAAAGTGATAAAGATCTAGCATAGAGCAAAAAGAGCTCAGGGACAATGGCATGGCCCTGAGGTTCAAGGCCCAGGACCCTCCTCGCCAAAAAAAAAAACAACAACAAACAAACTATGTGACATTAACCTGAGATCAGGACCCTCCCCTCCAAAAAACAAAAAAACCACAAACTATGTGACATTAACCTGAGATGAGGTAAATACAATTATTGTCCTTTTATAATACATAAGAATAATACTTAACATACTTAATAATTGAGGCCATCTATATAGCAATGACTTGAGCTTGATAAATAAGAGTAAAGAAAAACCATCAACTGCCAAAATCCAAGTATATGCATTTCTCAATCAAACATAACTACTGTAACCTTGTGATTAAGAACGTACTCTTGGGGGCTGGGAGTTTGGCCTAGTGATAGAGCGCTTGCCCAGCATGCATGAAGACCCGGGTTCAATTCCTTGGCATCACATACATAGAAAAAAGCCAGAAATGGTGCTAAGGCTCAAGTGGTAGAGCTCTAGCCTTGAGAAAGTCCAAGGACAGTGCTCAGGCCCTGAGCTCAAGCCCAGGACTGGTAAAATATAAATTAATTAATTTTAAAAAAGCATGTGCACTTAAAAGTAAATAATAAAAAAAAATAAGAATGTACACTTATCAGTCAGATACGACAAATCAAATTTACTTTAATTCCTAATATTATCATCTCCTAAAACTATATTTCATTATTAGGCAAAAGCCAGAATATGGTAATAGCTGATTTTTTTTTTTTTTTTTTTGCCAGTCCTGGGCTTGAGCTCAGGGCCTGAGCACTGTCCTTGGACTTTCTCAAGGCTAGAGCTCTACCACTTGAGCCTCAGCACCACTTCCGGCTTTTTTTTCTATATGTGGTACCGAGGAATCGAACCCGGGTCTTCATGCATGCTAGGCAAGCACTTTAACCACTAGGCCAAACTCCCGGCCCCAATAGCTGATTTTTTTTAAAAAAATTCTTTCTAACTCTTCCAGGTTTTTACTATCAATTATAAGCTTAAAAAAAATACAAATAGAAACCAGGCACCAATGGCTCACACCTCTAACCCTAGCTATTCAGAAGGCTGAGATCTGAGGACGGAGGTTCAAAGCCAGCCCAGGCACAAAAGTCCATAGGACTCTCATTTCCAATTAACCACCAAAAAACTGGAAGTTGTGCTGTGGCTCAAGTGGTAGAGCACTATCTTTGGGCTGAAGAGCTCAGGGACAGCGCAAAGGCCCACAGTTCAAGCTCCATGACCAACAAAAAGAATAACAACAACAAAAAAAGGAAAATGTATATAACAAAACATATGAGTTTTCAAAGTATAAAACACATACTGCACTCTTACCCCCTTACCTTGTTTTAATCCAGCATCAGGCTTCGGTGCACTGTCACTAGTAATTTCATGGACATCTTTTCTTGGAACTGAAGTACTGTAATATTGATTGCATGGGGGAGAGGGAGGAGAAGGTAAGACATAAAGAATGCACTGCCAGAAAACATGAAAACTCTAAAACTGACATAAACAATCTAAGTGACTCCACACAGGGTTGCAAGTCCCAGATATGATAAGTAGCATGTTAAAATAGATATCCACCTATGGACCCTGCCTGAAGACAGCATTTACACCCCAGCACAAGAAGGTTGGGGGTAGACAGGGAATTACAAACACCTAGGTGTTTCTGATTTTCAAACAGTCCTTTGACTAAAAAAGACTAATGAAAGCACTTTTTAAGGTGACAGAATGTGTAAAAGCAGAAAAAAGTCAAAAGTAAAGCTCTGCAATTATTTTCAATTAATTGCAATTACAATGAGAAATTACTTGAAAATTGGAAGAAGTATCAGTTAATAATGCAAGTACTTTTTAAAACTTTTTTTTTCCCCCAAACCACTTACAGATTTACAGATGTCTAAGATGCAATTTAGGCATTTCTGGAAACTCAGATTTGTAATGTGTGTCAAATGCGAATGACTGGGACAAATTTGACCATAAATATCATGTATAATTCAAGTTCACATTCTATGCATTTGATAAGTAGCGATACACAAAAGCCAGGAGACTATCTCAAACACAACTTTCAGACTGCCACTTTCTAAAACCTTTTGCTTTAAATTTTTCAAATATTCATAAATGTAGGCAAAACTACCCCACTACAAATGTCATAAACTCTGGTCACTATTTTACCTTTCATTTTTGGGTGTGATAGTGAGTTTTTAATTCATTGCATACTAAGCATGTGCTCTGCCACTTGAGTCACAACCTTAGCCCAACAATAATTTGCTAACACAATCATGTTACTACTTAACTTTCTGATTGTCACAAATCTACTAAGTTCTTTTATTTTTGTTTTGTTCTCAGGGGCACTTGTTGGGAGGCAGTTCTAAAATTTGAACTCAGGACTTTGGTATTTGGTAGTCAGACCCTCTACAGCTGAGTCATGCCACCAGCCCTTTTTTGCCATTGGCTACTGAGAAAAAGTGAGTTTTGAAGGACTACAGTCCTCCTATTTAATACTTCCAGACATAATTGGGATACATTTTAGCTTGAGCTGCTCTAAAGCCATAATTTTCCTGATTTCTTCCCCTAAGTAGCTTAGATTACAGGCATGAAACAGCAGTATGTAACTCAAGTTGTTTTTATAGAATTTTTTTCTTTTTTTTTGCCAGTCCTGGGGCTTGAACTCAGGGCCTGGGCATTGTCCTTGGGTTTTTTTCCTCAAGGCTAGCTAGCACTCTACTACATGAGCCACAGCACTACTTCTGGCTTTCCTATGTATGTGGTGCCGAGTAATCAAACACGCCAGGCAAGCACTCTACCACTAGGCCAAACCCCTAGCCTAGATTTTTTTTTTTTAAATACATTTTTGCTGGGTGTCAGTGACTCAAGTGTACAAACCTAGCTACTTAAGAAACTTAGATCTGAGGATCATGATTCCAGGCCAGCCTGGGTAGGAAAACCTATGAAACTCTATTCACCAATAAAATTACCAAGAAGCCAAAGTGGAACCACTGTAATTCAAGTGATAGAGCATTAGCCTTCAGCAAAAGCACCTCTGGGATAGCACCTAAGCCCTAAGTTCAAGCCCTAGGACTGGGAAAGAAAGAAAAGAGGGAGGGAAGGAAGAAACCGAACCCAGGATTTCATGCATGCTAGGCAACCACTCTACCACTAGGACACGCTCCCAGGCCCATCACTCAGCTTTCTTGATCATAGATGATACTCTAACCACTTGTACCACATTCCTGTCTAGTATTTTGGTAACATATTGGAAGTAAAGTCTTGACTATTTTTCTTCCATGGCTGGCTTGGAAATCTGATCCTTCACCTTTCAGCCTCCATACAAGTGAGGGTAACAGCTGTGAGCCATGGACCTCATCTACAGTGTAGTGATTCTCTTACAGTGCTGCAACCTGGTAAACCCTAGCAAAAAGTATCCTCAGCTGTACATGGTATCTTCTTGTACCTGCAGTCCCTGCCATTACTAGAGAGGATAAGGCTTGGGGATTGTTTGAGCCCATGAGTTTGAGACAAACTTTGGGAAGGGGAAAAAGAAGGGAAGGAGATAAGGAAACAGGAGTAGAGGGTAGAGAGAAGCAAAAAGGGAAGGAGGAAAGGAAAAAGGGGAAAAAAGAGAAGAAAGGAAAAAAAACAGGAAGAGAGAAAAGAGAAGATAAAGGGAAAAGAGAAAAAGGAAGAAGGGAAGGAAGATGTGACATCTGTATTATTTTTCAAAAAAAAAAAAAAATCAGAGGGCCGGGAGTTTGGCCTAGTGGTAGCCTAGCATGCACGAAGACCCAGGTTTGAGTCCTTGGTACCACATACACAGAAAATGCCGGAGGTGGTGGTGAAGCTCAAGTGTTAGGGGTCTATCCTTGAGAAAGCCCAAAGACAGTGCTCAGGCTCTCAGTTCAAGCCCCAGGACTGGCAAAAAAAAAAAAAAAAAAAAATCAGAACTCAACTCTAAATAAGTCCTACATTAGAAATCACCTTCAAAACATACAAATACATTGATTACCAATTCTTTTTAATCCTCTAGTGATTATAAGTCACAGGTATCAAGTACAATCATTAAATATTCCTAGAGACATAATAAAATACTAATAAACCATTAGCTGGGCACCAAGGGCTCATGCCTGTAACCCTAGCTTCTCACGAGGCTAAGAACTGAGGGCTGAGGTTCAAAGCCAGTTTGGACACAGAAGTCCACGAGACTCTCATCTGCAATTAAACTCCAGGAAACCAGAAGTGGTGCTGTGGTTCAAGTGGTAGAGCACTAGCCCTAAGATGAAGAGCTCAAGGACAGTGCCCTGACCTAATAATAATAATAATAATAATAATAATAATAATAATAATAATAATATACACTATTACTAGACTTAATAGAATAAGAAAAATAGTTCTTTTTGAAATTTTATTTCTTAATATGATGAAAAAGAAGAGCTGAAGGTTAGGAGAAATAACTAATTTTATCATTTAATATCCTAATCTGGATAAGACAGCCTATATTAAGGACAGGTTTTGCAAGCCAAGTGAATAATACTTACAATTTGCCATCTTTAAAAGAGCGAACAAGGATATTATCTTTTTTCACTGCAATCTCATCACTACAATCAGGACAAACCACCTTTTAAAAAACAGAAAGAAACTATTATAATTAAATCATACTTTTCCTTTTTCTGGCGAGACCTGGAGCTTGGAGTCAGGGCCCATGCACTGTCCCTGAACCTCTTTTGCTCAAGGCTAGCACTCTACCACGTGAGCCACAGTGCCACTTCTGGTCTCTTCTATTTATGTGGTGTTGTGGAACCAAACCCAGGGCTAGACAAGTACTGTATCACTAAGCTATCACAGCCTTAAATCACATTTAAAAGGAATCACACAAGTGCTTACTAGTTAAGATTCTTTTTTCTTTTGGGTTGGTTGTAGGGCTTGAACTCTGGGTCTGGGCATTGTGCCTGAACATTTCAGCTCAAGGCTACTGCTCTACCACTTGAACCAGAGCGCCACTTCTGGTTTTCTAGTGGTTAATTAGAGATAGGAGTCTCATGGACTTTTGTGCCTGGGCTGGCTTTGAACCTCAATCCTCAGATCTCAGCCTTCTGAGTAGCTATAATTATAGACCTGAGCTACCAGCACCCCACTTTAAATTCTTTTTAAAAGTAAGCTTAAAAACAAGTTTTGGTCTAGGGTTAAGCTTCAGCACACATACATGGAACACACATGACATTTTTTTCCTTTTTTTTTTTTGGAGGGGGGTGTTAAGGGGCTTGAAATCTGGGCCTGGGCGCTATCCCTGAGCTCTTCAGATCAAAGCTACCACTCTACCCTAGGCCTGGCGTTGTCCCTGAGCATTTCAGGTCACGGCTACCGTCCTACCCCTTGAGCCACAGCACCACTTCCTGTTTTCTAGTGATTAATTGGAGATAATTAGTGCCCAGTCTGGCTTTGAACAGAGATTCTCAGACCTCAGCCTCCTGAGTAGCTAGGATTACAGATGTGAGCCACCGGGCCTGGCTCAACACGCATGATTTTTAAGCTGATATCCTCCAACCTTCCAGATTCCTGAATAATGCAGACTACTGATATAGATACAATACGAAAAGAATAATAATAGTTGTGACCAGCCTTGAAGCCACAGGCTGTTTTTGGCAGAAACAGAAAAGAGACAGAACTATATCATAACCAAAATAATTTCCAGAGTCTAGAAAACTATTAATAGCTGGACACTGGTGGCTCATGCCTATAATCCTAGCTCCTCAATAAACTGAGATAAGAGGATTATGGTTTGTAGACAGCCAGTCAGGAAAGTCTCTGTGAGACTATCTCCAATTAACCAACACAATGTAGGAAGTAGAGCTGTGGCTCAAGTGATAAGAGTGCTAGCCTTGAGCAAAAAAGGTCAGAGACAGCATCCAGACTCTGAGTTCAATCCCCAGGATTGGCCAACAAACACACACACACACATGCAAGCACACAAAATTGCTCTGACTGCTATAAAGAAAATGGACATATCAGTCAAAGAGTTCAAACACACAGCTACTAAAAATCACCCAGTAAGATAGTAGAGCTTGGATATAAAGTGGTGACAAAAGACAAAGGATTAAGAAACACCAGGGGCTGAGAGTTTGGCCCAGTGGTACATGCACAAAGACCCAGGTTTGATTCCTTGGTACCACATACATAGAAAAGCTGGAAGTGTTGTTGTGGCTCAAATGGTAAAGAACTAGTCTTGAGGAAAGCCCAAAGACAGTGCTCAGGCCCTGAGTTCAGTCTCCAGGATGAGCAAAAAAGAAAAAAGAAACACCAGAGATAATTGTGTTTATATAAGTAGAAAAAAGATTAGCAGCTGGGCTTGGTGGCTCATGCCTGTAATCCTAGCTACTCTGGAGGCTGAGATTTGAGAAATCTCTGTTCAAAGCTAGACTTGGCACCAAAGAACCTGAGACTCATCTCCAATTAATCACTAGAAAATGGGAAGTGGTGCTGTGGCTCAAGGGGCAGGGCAGTAGCCTTGAGCTGAAGAGCTCAGGAACAACGCTGGGGCCCTGGGGTAGGGTGGTACCCTTGAGTTGTAGAGCTCAGGAACAGTGCCCAGGCCTAGAGTTCAAGCCCCATGACAAACCAAAAAAAAAAAAAAAAAAAAAAACAGAAACATTAGCACTCTACCACTTGTGCTATAGCACGACTCTGGCTTTTTCAGTGATTAATTGGAGAGGATTTCTATGCCAGGACTGGTTTAGAACTGAGATCCTCAAATCTCAGCCTCCTGAGTAGTTAGGATTACAGGTGTGAGTCACCTGGTGCCCAGGTGAGAGAATCATTTTTGCCATCTGTTTCTAGGAAGGAGGAAGGCTAATGGTATTTGAAATCTGTACCTAGGTAGCAAGGATATGTTGGACAAAAGAAACGATTATCAACCTAATAACCTATTTTAGCCTCAGATAAAATTATGAAATAAAATTATCTGAGGCTAAAATATTTTAGACACAATAAATTTTAAGAGTTTAAGATAGTTCTAAAAAGTACACTGATCATGAATTTATCTCTAGTTTGAAATCTGGAATGTTCTACTATGTAAAGAACTGAAATCTTTCTTCCAGGAGTCAAATCCTCATTAAACTATGGTGTTTAATTAGTTAAACTTGTATTTTCTGTAAAAACAAACAAAAAACAAAGTTTTTTTGTTTTGCTGTCTAACAAAAGATTAGTTGAAGGGTAACCAAGTCAAATTTTTCAAAGATATTGGGACAATAATCTGCTATACAAAACCCTTCCAACTTGCTAAAAGGTCTAGCATTATCAAAATCAATGAATTTAAGACTTTCTGTTACCTGCTAACTTGTTTTAGGTGCTTGGACCAATGAGACCCTAATAAGAATACTTTTGATAAGGAAGCCCCTCAGAATTAAGAAAGCAATAGGAAATTCCACCTACTCAACTTGGGATCTAGAGTCCGAAAATAGGAAACATTACAAAGCAGATAGAAAATTCATTACCGCCAAGCACCGCAGGCTCACGCCTGTAATCCTAACTACTCAGGATTCTGAAATCTGAGGATCGTGGTTCCAAGTCAGCCCAGTCATGGAAGTCTGTGAGACTCTCTTCTCTCCAATTAACCACCAGAAAACCAAAGTGGTGCTGTGGCTCAAGGGGTAAAGAAGTAGCCTTGAGCTGAAGAGCTCAGGGACAGTGCTCAAGCCCAGAGTTCAAACCCCAAAACCAAAAAAAAATTACAGAGAAAGTCAAAGACTAGGTGAAATGTATTTGCATTCATGATTATACACAAAGTATACTTAATAAATAAGACTGAGATTAGCATCAAAAGCCAGGCAGTGGCTCATCCCACTGGCATATCTCAGGCTGAGACATGAGGCTCATAATTCAAAGCAAGCCTGTACATGAGGCTCTCATCTCCAATTAACTACCAAAAAACCAGAAGTGCTGGTATTAAGTAGAAAAGTTCAATGACAGTGATCAGGCTAACAACATACAAAAACAGTAGTTAAATGCTAAGGCCCGATAAGTAGCAGGAAAACATATATCAACCTAAAAGGTGTCCATCTTTCTTTTGTATTCTAAATTTCATGAGAAATTTGGGAAGCCTACAAGTCTGCATTATAAATTTTCTACCCAAAATTTTAATGAAATCAACTCTCATAACCTAGCTTCTAAGATTATCAAGATTTTCTCTGACTGGAGGCCATCAAGAATGCTTTGTATTCAAAGAGAACTTTAAAAGGAATCTTTGTGTTAACATAAGAAACATGTTCTATTATATATCTAGGAAAAACAGTAGTAAGAAAATGGGATGTTTTGGGGCCGGGAGTTTGGCCTAGTGGTTAAAGTGCTTGCCTAGCATGCATGAAGACCCGGGTTCGATTCCTCGGTACCACATACATAGAAAAAAGCCGGAAGTGGTGCTGAGGCTCAAGTGGTAGAGCTCTAGCCTTGAGAAAGTCCAAGGACAGTGCTCAGGCCCTGAGCTCAAGCCCAGGACTGGCAAAAAAAAAAAAAAAAAGAAAAGAAAATGGGATGTTTTTTAAAATAAATTTGCATATTAGAATTTTTATACTGAAGCTACTCACCAATGCAGGAAACCACAAGGCTTTCTTTTTATCCAGGCTAATGTAATCTACACATACAACTTTGCCTAGTAGTTCATCAGTCTGCTTCCTATCATCCTCATCTTCATCACTGGAAGATGATGAAGACTCTTCTTCTGGTCTAGAGAGAAAAAAGAAATCGGTATTTCTATATATCATCACATAAATAAATAAATATGCCAATGATGAGTTTAGGAATTTCAGAACTTACAGCAATTTCTTAAGCGTCCAAAAAAGCGCCAGTAAAAAGTTTCTAAAGCTTACCTTTAACGAAAACCATAGCCCATTCCTATCCTCTTTTAGTGTATGCCAGTCCTATGTCTTGAACTCTGGGCCTGGGTACTGTTCCTGAGCCTGCTTGTGCTCAAGGTCAGCGCCCTAGCAAGTACACCATGATACATTTGGAGCTCAAGCTCCAAGACTGGCACACACACAAAAAAATGTCAACAAGCTGAAGGCCTCGAGTAGAGGAGGCACACAGAGCTGACTCTAGTCAGGAGGTAGAGGTAGTCCAGCCTGGGAAAGCTTGTGAGACCTCCACTCACCAATGGAAGGTGGGCAATGGAATGCTGTCATCCCAAGAACCTACTGAAAACTGCCTGAAGCACAAAGAGACGAAGGCATGGTTGAGATGGTAAAATGCCTGCTTACCAGGCAAAAACTTTTGAGTTCAAACACCAGAAATGCCACACACACCCTGAAAAAAATGCTGAAGGCCCCATAAACATCTCAGATTTACACTACAATATACTAAATTTCAATTCAATATTTCAGGAATCCAGGGAATTTAGAAAGAAGACATTGATCAACTGGAGGTTAAGAGTAGAGAGCAGGGGCAATCTAGTGAGATGGTCACTACCACTGCCCCATCCCTAAAATGCATGCAAACTCCCCTTTCATAACTTAAAATGCTTCACAGCAGCATACAACACTGGACTAGGAAATGAGAGTGGTACCTATCAGAAGGAAAAGTATTTGAAACTAGATTAACTCCCCTTCAGTTATGTTAAAGAAAGGGAACAAGCAGTTCTGAAGAAAGATTACTATTATTTGTTTTTTGTCTTGGGTCTTGAACTAAGGACCTGAGCACTGTCCTTGGGCTTTCTCAAGGCTAGAACTCTACCACATGACCCACAGCACCACTTCCAGCTTTTTCTATGTATGTGGTACCAAGGAATCGAACCCAGGTCTTCGTGCATGCTAGGTAAGCGCTCTACCACTAGGCTGAACTCCTGGCCCTGAAGAAAGATTTAACAGCCAAGAGCTCAAAATGCCCAGATTAATCAGCAACGTTAACAAAAAATGTTAACTAAACAGACTGCAATACGTTTCCATTTTATAAAATACACATTCACACATACTGCATTAATTTCCTATAAGGACTGAAATATTTGTGTGATAGCAGAGACTACATACATTAACCCAAAACATGTGAGATAGCATATTAACTATGTCCCATTGGGGCTGGTACTGCTAACTCTACTGTAGAGCATGTACTTAGAATGCATGAGGTCCTAGGTTTAATCCCTAACCCAAAACAATCAATTTTTTCTTAATGGGGTGCTGGTAGTTCCTGCCTATAATCCTACCTACTCAGGAGGCTGAGATCTAAGAAATTAAGTTCAAAGCCAGTCCAGGCTTTACAAAGTCCATGAGATTCTTATCTTCAATAAACCAGCAAAAAAGCCCGAAGTGGCTCAAATTGTAGAGGGCTGGATAGTCTTGAATAAAAAATTCAGAGATAATGCCCAGGTTCTTAGTTCAAGCTCCAGGACCATCTTTTTTCTCTCTCTCCCTCTCCTCCCCCCTCTTTCTCCTTCTCTCTCCCTATCCTCCCCCCTCTCTCGCACACACATGAGATAAATTAAAAAATATTAAACATTTTAGATTGACATGAGGAATAACTACTTGATTTCAGATACCAAATAATTTCAAATTTCAGTTCCCTATCTGTTAGAAAAAAGTAAAATTGCAAAGTCTACTACTAGAAGTATTATATTTTAAGTGGAACTTGAAGAAGTTCCATGCATACTTACAAAGCAGATCATGGGTGGCATGAATACTTAATTATTAGTAGTACATATAATTTACATATGTGTGGGAACGAGCTTCCTTAGTAAAAACAAATGTCATAGCCCTGATTTTAAAAACTGTATGTATTTCTACAAGGATAATGGTTTTCATCACTCCATGTTTGAATAACTAAACACACTAAACTCAACAGTATAACTTTTGCTATTTCAAAACAGTCACAGAAGACATTCAATTGGGGTTTTATGGCTGTTCTCAATCACTTTATGATAGATGATCACAATATAAAGAATAAGGCCCAGACTAATAAGCAAAAACAATAGAAAATGTTGATTTGGAGTAAAAAACATGAATCAAAGCCGGAGTGCAGTGGCTCACGCCTGTCATCCTAGCTACTCAGGAAGCTGAGATCTGAGGATCAAGGTTCAAAGCCAGCCTGGGCACAAAAGGACCTGAGACTCTTACCTCCAATTAACCTCTAGAAACTGGGAAGTGGGGCTTGGCTCAAGGGTAGGGCGTAGCCTACAGCTTAAGAGCTCAGGGACAGCACCCAGGCCTAGTTCAAGCCCCATAACCCACAAAAACAAAAACAAACAAAAAAACATTAGTCAAGCTGGGCGCCAATGGCTCATACCTGTAACCCTAGCAACACAGGAGACTAAGATCTGAGGATTGAAGTAAGTCTAAAGACAACCCAAGCGTGAAAAGTCTATGAGACTCTTTATCTCCAGTTAATCACCAGAAAACCAGAATTGGATCTGTGGCTCAAGTAGTAGAGTGTTAGTCTTGAGTTCAGGGACGGTGCCCAGGCCAGAGTTCAAGCCCTACAATTGACAATAATAATAATAATAATAATAAAGAAGAAGAAGAAGAAGAAGAAGAAGAAGAAGAAGAAGAAGAAGAATCTATTTAACAGAGATGCAACTGAACTTTATCCAACTAACATACATATGTATATATTTACATATACATACATACATATCCTTTAACAAATTTTAACTTAAGTGGTACTATGGCTCAAGTGGTAGAGCACTACCTTTGATCTGAAAAGCTCAAGGATAGGACCAGAGTTCAAGCCTCACGACCAACGAAACAGGAGAAAAAAAAAGAAGACTTAATAAGCATGAAGGCTCCAGACTCAAAATCAAGTTTTGTCTAGATAAGCATTTATTCATCTTAAATCTCCACACTCTACTTTAAAATCATCCTGACCTGAGTAAGGACTCCTTTCCTACTTACTTATTCCAGTACTCTCATATCCACTTTTCTGAGTAGACTCAACTTATTTTCCCATCTGTAAAAGCCAAGCCCTGGCCTTTTCTCCACTAGGTCTTTCTAACGCAATACTCCCTGTTCTTGGTTCTTTCCCCAGACTAGTGAACAGCTGCATCTTCTTTATAGCTCTCTCAAAGTCAGTCAGTGATTCTTTCTTACAATTCACATCCCACTCACCACTCTATCTCCCTTTGTCCTGCTCTTATTCTTATTTCCACAGCACATAAAATTTCTACTATAAATTGACATCTATTACTTGTAAATCTAGCAGAAAGACTGATCGTTTATAGGTTCTTAGACAATAATATTTATGGACACAGATAGATAATAAGTCAAATTCTTATGTGGAAACAGCCGAAACAATTAAAACACAGTGGCAACATTTACATGATTTTGTGAATATACTAAAACTACTAGCTATATACTTAGAAAGGGTGATGTTTATTGTATGTCAATTATATATTTACAAAAACGTAGTAAGATCATAAATCTGTAACAACTAAGTCAAATCACTGTCAGGTATAACTTAATAGTGTAACACAGTATAACCTATTCTTATAAGTAATCCCTGTTAACTATCATTATACACTTTTAGGTGTTTTATTCTTTTTCTGAAGAGGGAGAAAACATCAGCAGTAAGCAAACTGCTCTGCTACCATAACAGTTGTAAATATATCCTTGTCAGGTTACTGGAAAAAATCAAGGGAGGGAAATGTAGAAAAATACATCCAGAAAAACAACCTCTACACACAATGGCTAAAAGGGCAAAATTCAATCAAGTTAAAGGATTAATAATTTGCTTTAAACAATCAATGAGGCAGAAGATAATAATTTTTTAAATCTTGAACTTCATTTGCATAGTATGTCTGAGACTGTAGGTTCAATACCCCAAAGGAAGTTTAAAAAATTGCGACAAAATGTTAGTACCTCACACCAGTAACCCCAGCTACTTGGGAGGCAAAGATGGGGAAGATAATAGGTCAAGGACAACCCAGGTCAACAGTGAGAACCCTATCTCAACAAAGCTAAGTATGTTGGTGTACAACTTCACTAAGCTAAAGAGAGGTCATGAGTAGAAAGACTGTGCTCCAAAGCTGGACCCATGCAACAAGGAAGAGCCTATCTCAAAAATAACCTGAAGCAAAAGAGCCCTAAGAGCCCTGTAGTACAATGAAAGGGGAAGGAAGGACAAAGAGAGAATCAAGCTAAAGGAAAACAAAGGTTGTGGTACATTTTTCTAACAATGACATCCCAAAAGCACTGAGAAAAAAATAACCTCATGTATCTTTACATTGAAAACATGTACAGGTAGGTACTAACTAGGGACTGAAATTAGGGCCTGCTGCTCTCCATGTGTCTTGGCTCATAGCTGGTATTCTACCACTTGAATCACTCCTCTACTTCTGACTTTTGCTGGTTATCTGGAGATACGAGTCTCTCTGATTTTCCTCCTGGGACAACTTCCAAACCACAAGATCTTCAGATCTCAGCTTCCTGAGTAGCTAGGATTACAGGTGTGAGCCAGTGATGTCTGGTCAAAACATATCTGGAGTGGCAAAGAACCATAATGAAAGACTTTTATCAACAGAGTAATGGAAGCAGAAATGAAGGTAAGAAGAATATCCTGGAGATGTAGAGAGCTAGCAAATCACTTAGGACAAACAAGAGGATGAACTCTGAGGAAATGCAATTTTAACCTATAGCATTTTCTTCTGAGGCTGATGTATGGATGCTTGAACACAAAGTAAAAAGGCTGTCAGGCCTCTTGGCAGTGAAATTGACTGACCTCAACAGTGAAGGATGAGGGACAAGCAAGGAAAGTCAGATTAGCAAAAAAGCAGCAATTTCTCAACCTCTACCTGCCTTTATTTTGCATGTATACAACGTAATCCCATAGAAAAATTGTCATTACACATTCTTTTTTTTGGGGGGGGGGCGGGTCATGGGGCTTGAACTAGGCCAGGCATTGTGCCTGAACTCTTCAGCTCAAGGCTACCGCCCTAACCTGAGCCAAGCCTCAGTTCCCATTCTCTAGAGGTTAAGTGGAGATAAGAGTCTCAGGTCCTTTCTTGATAAATTAAATTTCCAATATTTATATAAAAATGTTTTCCTAAAGTTCAAATTATACAGCAAAAAAGTAGTCCCACTGTCAGAATTTCCACAAATATTCAAGGACATATTCATGTATGATTAAATGCTCATCATGCTGATAATCTTCTTTTTTTTTTTTTTTTTTTTTGCCAGTCCTGGCCTGGGCTCAGGGCCTGAGCACTGTCCTTGAACTTTCTCAAGGCTAGAACTCTACCACTTGAGCCTCAGCACCACTTCTGGCTTTTTTTCTATGTATGTGGTACCGAGGAATCGAACCCGGGTCTTCGTGCATGCTAGGCAAGCACTTTAACCACTAGGCCAATCTCCCGGCCCCATGCTGATAATCTTCTATACTGATATTCAATCATTCATTTTTATGTGAATACATGATGTTTAATACTTACAGAAGAGGTTGAATATCCCTAATCTAAAAACTCCAAAGTCCACAATGTTCCTGTTTTAGTTCATTGTAGAGTTTGGATAAGGGAGATTCAATCAGTTAAGTCTAAGTAAATATTGCAAAACCTGAACACTTCTGGCTACAAGCATCTTAGATAAAAGCAATCACTCAACCACCATTTTTGCTACATAAATAGTTTCATAAGTTCATTTAATTTTCACAACAATCCTAAGATACATGTAACACCAGTATCTTAATTTTACAGATGTGAGGCATAAGATTAATCTGTCCAATGTTACCAGCTATTAAGAGTGGCAGACCAAGAACTCAAACTCCAGCCAACTGTCTCCAAAGTGAACACTGAGCAGACTAACTAAAGCCATCACAAATGCAATGATCTGACATTTCTTAATATCCCGATTCTAGGCTCTGATATCGTCATTTATACTTTTTTAAAGCTCAGCATAAAGCTACAGGACTATTAATGATCAATGAAATAAAATCTTACTTCACAACTGAAGTCTGATCCTTAGGCTTTTTTTCCTTGTTGTTTTGTGCCAGTCTTAGGGCTTCACTTCAGGGCCTAGGTACTGAGCTTTTTCATCCAGAGTTAGCATTCTACCATTTGAGCCACCTCTACTTCTGGCTTTTTGGTGGTTAACTGGAGATAAGAGTCTCATAGGTTTTCCTGTTTAGGCTGGCTTTGAACCAGGATCCTCAGATCTCAGAATCCTAAGCAGCTAGGATTACAGGCGTGAGCCACTGGACCCTGGATAAAGTCAGTTGTGGTACGTACACACACGTACACCTGTACACACACACACACACACAGCCTTTGTTTCAGTGAACTTCTAGCAACTTAAAATCCTCTAGAAAAACTGGAAACATTATCAGACCAGAGAAAGAGCTAATACAACAAAGGTCTTATTTATTAATAAAGTCATTTCATTTCATTTTTTTCTTTCTGGAGGAAAGACTACACATTGAAGTGTCATACATAGAAGAATAAAAGTTAAAATCTGAATATTTTAAAAATAATCAAGCCACAGCAAACTTAGTCACAAATAAAGGAAACTACCAATAGGCAAATAACCTGATAATTGAGGATAAAACTTGTAAAAAAAAAAAAAAAAGTCACAGAGTAGCATATATGACACTTGAATCACAAATACATAAAAAATGAGTATTTGTTAAATGCAATTATTAGTCTCATATGTCTTTGATGTAAAAACTAATTTGGAGCCAGACATGGTGGCTCACACCTGTAATCCTAGCTATTCAGGAGGCTAAGATCTGAGGATGGAGGTTAAATGCTAACCAGAGCACTAAAAAGTCCGTGATACTCTTATCTCCAATTAATTACCAGAAAACCAGAAGTGGCACTATGGCTCAAGGGGTAGGGTGGTACCCTTGAGCTGAAGAGCTCAGAGACAACGCCCAGGCTCAGAGTTCAAATCCCATGACAACAAAACAAAAAAAAACTAATTTGGAAAGTAACTTAATTAGCCTAAGTAATAGAGTCAATCCACTGAAAGGGAAAAGATGCTATGAGCAAAGGTAAATTCAAGACCTGACTTTTCCTTCCTGTGTTCCTTGGATTGGGTCATTCATATATCTAAAGTTTATTTCCCTAATTTTAACAAAGATAAAAATAATACCTATATGGTATTATACAGCTAAAATAATGAGACAACACTTACCAAAAGCTCAAACACAATGGAACTTAATATCTGATTTTATACATTGAAAGAAATAATTCACACACTCATTTTTAATCATTCAAATCAATGTTTCTTTGTAATTGCTAGTCTAATAATATTTATGCTCGTGCATATAAAAAACTCTAATCCAAATGAAGTATTCACAACTATTTTTAAAACCACTTCCAAGAAAATAAATGAAAAACTCTTATTTTCCTGTCCAATTCACTCCAATATCCTTCTTTTGTTTCATGGAGGGACTTTCAGCTGTTTTTGTTGTTGGGGGCTTGAATTCAAGGCCTGAGCACTGTCCTTGGATTTTCTCCAGACTACAGCTCTACCACTTGAGCCACAGCACCACTTCCAGCTTTTTCTATGTCTGTGGTGCCGAGGAATTGAACCTGGGTCTTCGTGCATGCTAGGCAAGCACTCTACCACCATGCCAAACTCCTGGCCCCTTGTTGTTACTTTTTTTTTTTTTTTTTTTTTGGTGCCAGTTCTGGGGCTTGAACTCAGGGCCTGCACACTGTCCTTGGGTTTTTTCCTCAAGGCTAGTGCCCTGCCACTTGAGCCACAGCACCACTTCTGGCTTTTCTATATATGGGGTTCTGAGGAATCGAACCTGGGTGTTTGTGCATGCTAGGCAAGCACTCTACCACTAGGCCAAACTCCGAGCCCTCTTGTTGTTACTTTTAAGAAAAGAAAATAAACACTATAATGATGAGAAGTGAACTTCATCTATGACATTTGACTAATAAAAGAATTTAGAAAATTCAGGAGAGAAAAGCATGTGTAGTGTCAAGGGAAGAGTAAGGAAAAAGCAAAATGGTTCACATTAAGGTAGAGGACTTCTACTGAGAACTAAAGAACGAACAAACGAGATAGCCACAGGGCAACAAAGCACTAGAAACAGAAACACCAACATGAAAAAAAGCACAACAGGATTATTGACTAGTTTCATCCTAAGTACCACCATCAAGCTACACGCAAGAGCAAAACTGGAGGTGTGCACAGCTGGTGCGGCTGGTAGAGCGTGGAGATAATCAAGCACCCATGCCTAGGAGTCTGAAATCACTATCAGATCGGAAATTACTATTAAATCTCATTAGCATTGTGCAAATTACATTTTAAAAATAGTAACTATTAAAACAATACTAGAAGGAGAAATGAATTCAGGTTCAACTAACAGTTATGAAAATGGACTTACATATGATTAGATCTTCTTCCTCTATTTGTTTTCTTTCCTATGACTGGAGTGCCAAAATGCTCAGGGTTGGTGAGTGGGAGCTGGTCTAATGTCTGTGGGTAAGAACATAAACCCATCAAAAGTTATTACTTTGCAAGTGCCTGCTTCTTTTTAAATCAAATCAGTTTAGTATGTTCAGATTTTGAGATTAAAAATTTTCCCCACAGAAACAACACTTTCTAAATATAAAAAAAAATCTTAGTTACAAAGATTTCAGAATAAAGATGAATAAGCCCATTGCTAGGGGGAAAAGGGAAAGAAAATCTGTCTGTTCTTCTACATGATTCCTAATTACATATAAAAAGGCTAAGGCATATAAATGATTAAAAAAACAAAAACAGCTCTGCAGATAGAGATGTGTAAAGGAACACCATCTATTTTATAAGGATCTAATTCCTAGACTGGGGTCAATTGCAATTCAAATTCCTTGTGCATAGGAAATCATGAAATAATCTAAAAACCAAAATTTGTAAAAAGTGATCAAACAAAATTACCAGGATAAATGCCATTACTCGAAAGAGGACTCTGAAGAGGCTACATTATCATTTTGGTAAACATTTCTGAAATAAACCTTTTCCAAACACAATGTAAAGCATTAGTTTTTCCACATTTAATTTCCTTTTCTTTATGCGTCTACATCAGCCAATACCGTACTTGGTATGAGAGCAGTCAGTAGTCAACTGCACAGTCCGCATCAACGCCCTTCTCTACTCACTCCCATTCCAAAGGAATGGTTCTTAGACAATGACTGGTCATAATGGTTGGAAGCAAAAAGAAAGGTGATTATTTTTGAATGACATCTTCTTTCTGAATATCAGATACCTATCGATTTTTCTGACTTTCACAGATCCCAAAAAGGTTTATACATCTACAAAGTTAAAGTAACCAATTCAAAGATGCTATTCTAATGTTGGTTCTGAATATCAAATGCAGGCATTCTTTCTCTACATTGTTAAGATTTCCACAGTTGCTCTTCCCTTTCACAAATCCCAGTAGAATATCTGCTGCTGGAGATAATTTCATGAACACTAGAAAAGAAGATTCCTGGTAACACTACAAGGATGTAAAGAAAGATGAGAAACTCGTAGCACCTTCTTAGCGCAGCAGAAAGATGAGAAACTCAGGTAAGAAAACTACCAAAAGTTACAAATCAGAATAGTATAAGACAAGGTGTCTGGGCTAGGTCCCGGTGGCTCACACCTATAATTCTAGCTACCAGGAAACTGAAATCTGAAGATCTCTGTCTGAAGTCAGTTCCAGCAAGACACTTATCTCTAAATTACCACCAAGAAGCCAGAGTGGAACTAGAGTTCAAACGGTAAAGCAGAAAGCTCAGGGATAGTAACTAGGTCCTGAATTTCTCCTTCTCCCTCTCTCCCTCCCTTCCTCTCTCTCTCTCACACATTATATCTAACAACAGAGACTAAACTAATGTAAATATAGGAAAAGGAATGCTTTCCAGGTACAGTAGCACATAGTGTATAATCCTAGCACCTAGAAGGCTGACAAGAGGGATCTCAAGTTTGAAGCCAGCCCAGACATAATGAAACTCTAACAAGGAGGAGACAGAAGGATAGGGATAGAGTTATCAGGTATGTTCCAGGCAAAAAGTTGGTAAGATCCCCACACAAACAAACCAAAAAAAAAACCATTTTCACCTGGAAGGCATGGATAGGAGAATGTTAGCCCAAAACTAACCCTGGCAAAAAGCAAAAGACCTTCTAAAATGATAGCTATAAAGGGTAGGGTGCCAGTGGTTCATGCCTCTAATCCTAGTTACTCAGGAGGTTGAGAACTGGGGATCTGAATCTGAAGCCAGCCCAAAGCATGAATCTCTGAGACTCTTATCTCCAACTAACCATCAAAAGGCTGGAAGTAGAGCTGTTGTTCAAGTGGTAAGAGTGCTAGCCCTAAGCACAAAAGCATTAAGGAAAACAGTTCAGAAACAGTACCCAAACCCTAAGTTTAGGCCCCAGGATGTGGGAGAGGAAAGGATAGGTTGGGAGGGGAAGCTTACATTTTATTTTTACATTGAAATTATTTAACTGAAAATAATCAGCTAAGACAGGGGCAGTGGCTTAAGTGTGTAATTTTACTACTTGATAGGCAAAGATGGGGATAGGATTTTGAGGCCAGTCAGGCACAAACATTGATGAGACTCCATTTCCATCAATGACAGGATGCAATGACACATGCCTGTACACCTGTCATTAACAGCCACACAAGGAAACAAAGAGGAGGACTGCAGTCTAGGCCAGCCCAGCTATAAAGCAAGAGCTCAACATCCAGTAGCAGGAAAAAATAAACTGTGAAAGGGGAAAGTAAAGTAGCAACCATTTTTGTATAATCAATAGGCTATACCTAAGATATATATGTAGATATCCAGCTACAAAGAATATGGAGGGAGTCCATACATAGTGTTGCATACCTACAACTTAAGTACTCGAGAGGAGGCAGCAGGAAGACCTTGAGTGGAGGACTGCTTAGGCTCCAAAGGAAATGCTAGCAATTCTAGGACAGCTTAGGCTACACAGTAAGACCTTATTTCTCTTTCTCTGTGTGTTGGGGGGGGAAGAACTAGCTATAAATGACTGCATACATTCCCTCAAAAGGTAAAAATCCTAACGTTAATGGGGTAAGAAGTCTGATCTTCTGATGAACTAACCCAATGCAAATGAAATCAAGCATTCAAAATACTATTGGAGCCAGGGTATGGTGCTCATACCTGTCAACCTAGGAGTATGGGAGGCTGAGACAGAGCAGTTTCAAGCCAGCAGAAAAATCCCCAGACCGGGTTGGGCACAGTGTCAGCTGCTGTCATCACAGCCATCAAAAGAAGCCTAAAAAGGCCTATCTTCCATCAGGCAAGAAGCAAGACCCCTTCTCAAGAATAATCAAGAGCACAAAGGGCTAGAGGTGTGGCTCGAATGGCAGAACACTTGCCTAGCAAGCACAAAACAATGAGTTCTCAGTCGAGTGCGAGTGGCTTATTTCTGTCATTCTTGCTACTGAAAAAACAGATCTGAGGATGACAGTTTGAAGAAATGTTGGTGAGAATCTTATCTCCAATTAACCAACAAAAAGCTGGACTTGGAGTTGCAGGTATGGTTCAAATGGTGGAGTGTCAACCTTGAGTCAAAAAGTTAAGGGCAAACATCCAACGCCCATATTCAAGTCCCAAGACCCCACAGGACCAAGCATGTGCATGCACACATCACACACACATGAGTTCAAACCTGACAAAAATAAAGAAATAAACACTATACTGGAGGCAAAAGCTGTCCCAAACATAAATCAAATATTTTAAGATGGAAATTTCAAAAGAAAGTTATCTGGGAAACATTAAAAAAAAAAATCCAGGCCCACTTTCTGTTAAATTCATAGGTAGAGTCACGCTCCCCTCCCATAAAAATTATAAAGCTGATCTCTTAAAAGCAGATACTTGTATTACTATGATTTTAATTTTAACAATCTGTTATTTCAATTACCATAGGAAAAAAACTGCTTAGAAAAAATATATTATGATTCTGAAAAAGAAAATTTCCCTACTATCTAATGAGCATGAAGTAAAAGAAACAAGATACTTTGGCTGTAGCTTCAATAAATCTATGCCCAGGAAAAGGACAATTTCAAGAGGCAGAGAAGACTGGGAGAAGGCAAAATTCTCCTTGTCTTAGACCTGAAGAACACATACACAGACCCCTAGGAGATAAAGGAACAAAGAGCTTGCCTAGGAGGGAATGGACGGTGCTCTGTTACTGAAACCTGGATAGAGGAAATGTGAATCTGCAATCTTCTATAACTTTCCTTACAGAATCTTCAATGGCTCGTAATAAAAAGCATACAAAAAAACCAGATGATGCATCCGGTTTGTGATAATACTCTGATTAGCAATGCTCCACAGAAATACCTAAATTGTACAACAAATGGTGTGCAGTGGGTAACACTCAAATTTAAACTTTTTAAGGCTGGAACAAGTGATTATTTCAGTCTGAGAACTTAAGTCACTTATCATCTCATTATGAAAATCTAGTGACCAACATATTGTTAGTAGAATATAGCTTCCTTCTAATACTACCGAATTATTACTACCATTATCTGCAATAGGCTTTCAAAATATCCAACAGAGGGGAATGCCAATAGCCTAGCACACACAAAGCCATAGGATGAACCCAGCACTGAAGGAAAATATAAAATAAAGGGAATAAATAAATAAATCCTGACCATGTTTGCACAGGGTTTAGTTGAGTCAAGTTTTAAATATTTTTGATGACTTATTTTGTCTACTACAATTGATGGAATATTATAAATTCCAGATATAAATTCCACAAGTCACCGTTGCCTCTTTAACAGAGCATGTGGTATGGGAAGGGAGTAATGAAATCCTTTGTCAGCCTTCTAATTTCCCTCTAGCAAATCACAAAGAAAAGTACACTCCTACATAGACACAAGAAGACAGATCTATCCTGCAAGTACAAAATAATACACAGCCACACTATTTCACCCTACACCTGTCTTATGAATTATTCAAATTTAAAATTCCTCTGGTAAATTTTTTTATTATTATTTTAAATCTGACACCCAGTGACTCACACCTGTAACCCTAGCTACTCAGGAGGCTGAGATCCCAGGATCACAGTTCAAAGCCAACCCAGGGAGAAAAGTCCGCATAAGACTCTTATCTCCCTTGTAAGTATAACTGTAACCCCTCTATACATTAAAATTAAAAAGATTATTAAAAATTATCCTCAAAATAATTATATTACAGAATGCAATAAATTATTAATACAAATAGCATCCTACTTATCCCTCAACTCCTTTAGTGGTAAAATAAGACTCTGCATAAAACTAAGTGTTCAAAACATGTTTATTAAATAAAGAAATATTTTTAAGTTTAAAAAAAAAAAAGACTCTTATCTCCAATGAACCAGTCAAAGCCTGGAAGTGGAGCTGTGGCTCAAATAGCAAAGCACTAGCTTTGAGCAGAAAGAGGCTCAGGGACAGCAAAGAGGCCCAGATTTTAATCCTCACAATTGACAAACAAAAAATTAGAAAAAAGTATTATTTCAGTTATTTCTCTATACACACACACACACACACACACACACACACACAAAAGCCTCAATTAGGCAAAAGAAGTGACAAGTTTTGGGGGGGGGTCTTTTGTTTGTTTTTTGTTGTTGTTATTTTTTGGTTTTGTTGTTGTTGTTAGTTTGTAGAGCTTGAATTCTGGGCCTGGACGCTATCCCTGAGCTCTCCAGTTCGAAGCTAGAGCTCTACCACTGCACCACTGCGCCACTTCCAGTTTTCTGATGGTTTACTAGAGATATGAGTTTCAGAGTCTTTTTGTGCCCAGGCTGGCATTGAACCTCCTTCCTCAGTTCTCAGCCTCCTGAGTAGCTAGGATTACAGGCGGGAGCCAATGGTGCCGAGCAAGTTTTTATTCACTGGTTAAAAATAACTGTAATAGTTCTTTGCCTAAGGGAAATGAAGTTATATATAATAATTACATAAATACATTATTATGGGCCAGGAGTTTGGCCTAGTGGTAGAGTGCTTGCCTAGCATGCACAAAGACCTGGGGGTTTGATTCCTCAGTACCAAATATATAGAAAAGGCCAGACATGTTTATTGAAGGCTTTCGTGTAGACAAAACTGCTGGTAAGAAGAGGACCTATCAAGATGAAGAATTTCTTAATCATTTCTTCAAAGTAACTTAAAATCTCTCAGGGGAAATAAGTAACAGAAAGAACATACAACAAAAATAGGCAGGGAGTACAAAAGTACAAAAAGATCAAAGGATAAAGATCAAATTCAGAAGGAAAGCTCATGAAATATACCCTAGAGTTCCAAGGAAACATGTCTACTGGTTTAAAAAGTAATGTTCCAACAAGTAGAGAGCATCCAGCAGAAATAAAGAAAAGAAAGTATGAGAATAACCTGGAAATATCAACAAGTCTATTAAGACAGAACAACAACAAGGTGGAAGAATGTAAGCTTATCAATAGTATAGAAGACTTGTTCCAAATTCTAAATTTTAAAGGAAATTTAATCATTGAGGGAAGCAAAGCTATTGTCAAAACAAAACAAAACAAAACAAAACAAAACAAAAAAACAGTATAACAGCTTAATAATGCCTTCAACTGAAGGCCTAGAAAAGAAATAACAGTTTAGCCACACTAGGCTCCAATTAGTATCGATCAATTATATTAGAAAATATAACACCACATGTAATAATGTCTAATCTTTAAATGCCAAATTGCAATCCCACTGCCTTACAAAGCTTTATGAACTCTCACCTCTTGGCACAATTTTCAAATGAAAAGCATAGCTTTCATGCTACAAAATGGCTTGACCAATCATTGACAACTCCTTTCTTTACCAGTAAGTTGGGGAGAGAATGTAACAACATATGTAAGCACTCTCACTTACTCAACCCTACTCAACGCCAATAACTAGGAAGAAATGGTGACACATTCTAGTGAGAGCATCACACTATACATAAAAAGAAGTACAGGTAAAGAAATAATGTTCATTCTCAGAAGCCATGGACTGTATGGATTATCTTTATATCCTTTAAGTTTTGTTTTTTTTTTTTTTTGCTAGTCCTGGGCTTGAGCTCAGGGCCTGAGCACTGTCCTTGGACTTTCTCAAGGCTAGAGCTCTACCACTTGAGCCTCAGCACCATTCCTGGCTTTTTTTTTTTTCCTATGTATGTGGTACCGAGGAATCAAACCCAGGTCTTCATGCATGCTAGGCAAGCACGCTACCACTAGGCCAAACTCCCGGCCCTATATCCTTTAACTTTTACATGATATAGTTAATGGAACAAATCAACCAACACATTCTTTTTTTTTTTTTTTTTTTTGGTCAGTACTGGGGCTTGAATTCAAGGCCTGGGCACTGTCCTTGGGCTTTCTCACAGCTAACGCTGTACAGCTTGAGCCACAGCATTGCTTCTGCCTTTTTCTGTGTTGGTGGTACCAAGGAATCGAACCCAGGGCTTTGTGCATGCTAGGAAAGCACTCTACCACTAGGCTACACTCCAGGCCACATTTTGTAATTATTTACCAATTTTAAAAGTATATAGAAAATAGACTTAAAAGCTGTAAATCCTATCATTTTCTAGGAAGTAGAAGCAGGAAAAGCTTAATTCAAAGTCAGTCTGAAGTACATGGTGGAACTGTTTTAAGAAATTGGGGGGCTGAGCGCGGTGGCTCATGCCTGTAATCCTAGCCACTCAGAGGCCTGAGATCTGAGGATCACTGTTCAAAGCCAGCCCAGGCACTAAAGACCCTGAGACTCTTATCTCCAATTAACCACTAAAATACTGTAAGTGGCACTGTGGCTCAGGGGTAGGGCCATAGCCTTGAGCTGAAGATCTCAAGGACAGCGCAGCACCCAGGCCCAGAGTTCAAGCCTCATGACTGACAAAAGAAAAAAAAAGAAAAGAAATTGGGGGTGGGGGGGGCGCTAAGATATCAAAATCTATAATCCTAGCTAACCCAGGAGGAGACCACGAGGACTGCAATTCAAGGTCAGTTTGAGAAAACCTAGCAATAACCCATCTCAGACACCAAGCCAGGTACAGTGGTGTGTGCCAGTGCACCTAGCTACACGGATCAATGAGTAGGAAGACTGTAGTCCCAGGCCAGCCAAGTAAAAGGTGAGACCCAATGTAAAATACACACAAGACAGAGGCATTGCTCAAGTGGCAGATCAAATGTCCACTAAGCACAAGGCCCCATGTTCACACCCTACAAGTGGGGAACACAACTAAAGAAGCCCACGATTTTTTCTTTTAATTTGTGCAAAAACACTTAACTACACAAGGGGAGAGAGGGAGAGAGGGAAAGAGGGAGGGAGGGAGGGAGGGGGCGACCTGATGGCTATACTTCTCATTATAATGTTATAGTGTTATGTGTGGATGAATTTTCCTGATGAACAAGCACTTACGTTTAGAAAACAAACCCTTCCCCTCCTCCACATACAGAGTATTAAGATCTTTTCACTTAGGACGTGCTTACTTACTTCACTTTCAGCAAAATGCCTCTCTCCTTTCAGGCAGAGTGAAGATCGTCTCAATGTCTTCTCATCTCCATCATCAAAAACTAGGTGAAGAAAGTAAAAACAGAAGCACTGAAGAGCCATCCAAAGGCCAACAAAATGATACTATACCATTTGCGTATTACATGTTTAAAATTAATGTGGAATTCAGTTTGCATTTCTCCCCCCCCCCCCCCTTTTCCTCCAGTCCCGGGGCTTGATTGATCTCAGCGCCTGGGCTCTTTTGCTCAAGGCCAGCACGCCACCATTTGAGCCACAGCTCCACTTCCAGCTTTTTCTGAGTAATTTAGTAAGACTCCTGGACTTTTCTGCCTGGGTCTGGCTTCAAATCACGATCCTCAGATCTCGATCTCCTGAGTAGCTAGGATGATAGGCATTAAGCCACCAGCACCCAGCCCATTTCATTTTTTAATGGATATATTTAAATTATAATTATTTTAGTACTTTTTCTAATTTCCAACGAAGGAAAATATCTAAAATAAAAAATCTTTCTTGAATCAGGAAAACAAAGAGTAGGAAGCTAGCATTTAGGGAGGAAACTATAAATTCTAATTTAATCCTCAAAATGATAAAAAGCAAATTTTCTTGCTGATAAAACACAGATTTACTTCAGAAACAGAAAACTTACAAATGTATATAAAAATGCCTCTTTAAAATGTAGGCTAGATTTTCATTATGTTCATGAAGCCTCAATTTCAGCACTCATACCATACCATCTAACTGTCCGTATGGCAGGCTTATGCTGGCTACTGCCCCGTATTTACCAGCATTACAGCCTCCCCACTCTTAACAGTCATGACAACAAATGTCCAAGTATTGCAAATGTTTGGGGAGAAGAAATCACCCCATCACCATTAAAAATCACCACTTTAAAGTACAAACCACCGAAAGAAGCACTAAAATATTTACTGGAAGCAACGGTGGCAGTAACATGATTGTGATAATACAATCATCAAGTTGAGTGCTGTATAAAGTTGTATTCCTCAATACAGCTAAGGGGCTTGGGATGTGGCTCAATGGTAGAGAACTTGCAGATATGCAGCAGCTCCTAAGCTCAGTCTCAGGATGGCAAAGTACAGAAGCTGAGGGGGAAAATTAAAAAATAGAAGTTCTAAAATACCTTAGGCATAATTACAGTAAGTTTGTGAATGTAGAATACATGCATAGTTTTATGACATATAACTTTGAGATATATTACATATCTTATAAATCATGGACAGAAATAGTATACCTAAAAATAGTCATTAGATCTTGAGTTTAACACTGTACCATTTCTATTTAACAACAAAATTAGGTTTTACACATTACATGAGCCTTTGCATTGTGATAAATATTTTACTGCATATTTAATGCTGTCATTAAGACATGCAATGATTGAAGTGTCATATTAATGAGACTTACTACACTTAATTTTCAATTAAACTTACCACATGTAATATTCATAGTTCTGCAATTCCTTTATAGTCCTCAAAATCTATCACCTTTCCTTTACTTCACCACATTTCTCATACCTGCAAAGCTCACCTATGCTACTTCAAGACTACCAAATTCTAAAATCACAACAGACACTTTACTAGGCATACAACCCCTCATTTCTGAATCGCTGAAGAGTAAGAACTTAGTAAGACTGAAATAATATTTTAACCACTATTTCAGAGTTTGAAAAAATAAATTTTAGGATGAAATAAATGCTATTCGTATAAAGGGGATGAAGAATATCTTACAAAGTAAAATTTATACAAGAAAGAAAAGGAAGAAGAAAGCAATGAGAAAGGTAAAATAGAAAGATGGGCCTCACCCTACACAATCTATGCTGCCCAAAACTCGATTTATAGCCCAGGCTGGCCTCAAAATTAGAACTCTCCTGACTATCTGCCCAGTGCTGGGATAAGAGGGCACTCCATCCACTCACACTGGGCTCAGGAAGTGGTAGTGTGCTGTGTGTACATGTATATGCTGGTCCTGAGGCCGAGGTTTTCCACTCAAGACTAAGCACTTACCATGTGAACCAGAGCACTACTTTAGTAGCATTTTGCTGGTTAACTGGAAACAAAAGTCTCAAAGACTTCTCTGCCAGGCTTGGCCTCAACCAGGATATCCAGACTTCAGTTGCCTCACCAGCTAGGATTACAGGAGAGAGCTACCAGCACCCTGCCTAAGGAAGACTTTATTAAAACTACAAAAGATGATCACAATGCTTGCCTGTAATCCTCGGGACTAGGAGTTGCACTGTGGGAGAATCATGGCTGGAGGCCAGTCTAGACAGAAAGTTCCTGACAGTCATCTGGACTAAGAGCTGTACACAACAGAGACACACCTGCCGTTCCCACTACATGGGAAGCACAGCTAGATTACGGAGGTCCCGGCCAGCCTGGGCATAAAGACCTGATGGTAAACGTCATCAAAACAAAAGGGTGCTATCTATGGTGGAGGTATAGTTTAGGAGAGTGTTTGACAGAAAGTACAAACCAACCAAGTGGTCCAAAAAAATAAAAAATTAAAAAATAAAAAGACCAAATATTCATTACATGAAAATTAAAGTTAAAAGCAGAGTTATGAAAAAGCTCACTAGTAATCATAGTAGAGCACATTAATACTAAACAGACAAAAGTTTAACTCAAAATACCAGAAGTCAATAAACACAAATCTGACAAAACTGGGAAAATGGTTCATGGGAGTCCCTTTTAGGAAAACACGGTTCAGTAACTATAAGAGCTTCAGAAGCACATGTGTTCCTTCAACCTATTTCTCAGAAATAGAGAAATACTAGGATAACATGCACACACTAAAGATAATCCACAACCTACCACGTATCCCAGTTACAAAGTGACTGAAAAAATCATGAGAAAAGAAACTATTGTTCATCAGCTATAATGACATACAATACAGTTGAAAATCTCCAATGCTACTCAACTCCACACTTATAAAATGATTAAGATAGAAAAAAAAGCAATTTTTGTAAATTATACTTGGGAATTTAAAAAGCCAGAAAACTAATTGCATGCAATATATATTAAACAATTTCAACTTATACATACATACATACAGATAGGTTGCTAGGTTTTTTAAGCCTCTAGAAAATTTAATAGCAATGACATGTATGGCATTAGAGAAAAGAATTGAGGAAATTTAGCTGAACTTCTACATAATTAAAAGTAAGTTTAAAAGACTATTTTCTTACCTACAGTGTACCAACTTGCATCTGTTAATTTATTGATAACAGCTTCCTGATATGCACCATCAACATTCTTCACTTCCACAATAGCTCCTACCTAAAATATTTTTAAATGTTAGGATTTTTAAAAGATAAATAAAGCAAAGCTAGCAAAAAAAATGAATGCTAGAAAAAGAATGAGTGTACATTTTGATTTGTTGTTCAAAAGGCCAGGAGTTTTCTCCACCAATGCTTTTGTACCATTCATGCAAACATTAACACAGTGGAAAAGGCAAATAGTATCTTAAGTACTGCTCTGAAAACTTTTGCTCTTAAAACCTCTCAAGTCTTTTCATTTTGTGAGAAATCGGCTGTCCTTGCACCATAGTCATTGTTCTTTCAAGGAGTGAGATACAATGAAAAAGTAGTCTGAAGACCTACAATTGTCTTTTATAACTATTTTCCATCTAATATGAAAATTCTGGTAGTAATCTGTTGCTCACTGTATAGGATTCATGCAATGCCCAAAAGGAAACCCTAGAACCATTAAAGGAATCAGTAGACACACACTATTACTTTTTTAATATTCAAATGACCTAGGTCTGTCTGTCTTTCCTTCCTTCCTTTTTTTTTTTTTTTTTGCCAGTCCTGAGCTTGAGCCTGAGCACTGTCCTTGGGCTTTCTCAAGCTTAGCGCTCTGCCACTTGAGCCACAGCACCACTTCTGGCTTTTTCTATGTATGTGGTACTGAGGAATTGAACCCGGGGTCTTCATGCATGCTACGCAAGCACTTTAACCCCTAGGTCACATTCCTGGCCCAGCCTAGGTGGTTTTGTTCATCTAAAATTAATACTGAAAACATAATAAGATTAAATAATTCCTTCTCCTCCTCCTTCCTTTCTTCCTCTTCCTTCCCCTCCGTCCTCCACCTCCTACTTCTTTTACCTCTTTTCCTTCTTCTTCCTCCCACTCCTTCCCTTCCTCTTCCTCCTTCCCTTCTTCCTCCTCCTCCTCGCAAGACACCCAAATGCTGACACTATCTACTGATAGGAAATAGGGAACAACTCATATTCTAAACACATACACACACACACACACACACACACACACACACACACACACCTCCAAACTTTGTTTTATTCCTCAGTGACTAGCATAAATGAAACACAAAAGCTCTTGGAGAAGACTCAGTTAAAGTTCTGATAATTCAATAGTTAAAACTGACAGATAGACATCTACAATCCTAGCTACTAAGGAGGCTGAGATCTGAGGATCATGGTTCGAAGCCAGCGAGGGCAGAAAAGTCTGTGTGACTCATATCTGATAAACTACTCAGAAAAAGCCAGAAGTGATGCTGTTGCTCCTGTGGTGGAATGCTTAGCCCTTGAGTGCCACAGGGCTCAGGGACAGGGCCCAGGACCTAAGTTCAAGTCCCAGGACAGGCAAAAAAAATAATCAACCTCACAGATAGACACCTACATTGTAACATTTTTTTAACATGTGTACAGGGTTTCACAATGCTCAGCATTTCTTAGCTCTTCCTAGTTAGCCAGGCACTGGTGGCTCATGCCTGTAATTCTATCTACTCAAGAAGCTGAGATCGGAGGACTGCATTCCAGCAGCAGCCCGGGCAGGAAAATCCACGAGTCCCTTACCTCCAATTAACTACCAAAGAGCCAGAGTGGAGCTGTGGCTCCAGTCATTAAGTCTTTGCTATCCTTGGGCAAAAAAGGCTCAGAGACAGCATGTCCAGGCTCCAGTGCAAGCCTTAGGACTGGCACACAAAAAAATGCTCCAGCCAGGCCAATGTCCATTTTCAGATGTTTAGAAAGAGTCAAAGAACACATAGTGGCTCTCCACACTCCACATAGCTTGCTCACCAGCAGAAAGTAAAACAGCATTTATTTCACCAGTTAATGAGGGGGGAAAATAAAGGCAACTATCTAGGGACCCTTAAGAGATTTCATATTCCAGTAATTGGCTTCCAAGAATTAAGAGCCCCAAGTTTTGTTTTTGTACCTTTCACTTTTTAGAACATACAACTTAAATCACTAATTTCTAGAGTTCATTACCTCTTAATCCTGAAGAAAAAAAACCAAAAACCAAAAGACCTATTGTTTTAGTAAACGAGGCAGTACTGCAACACCTAAGTAAAAACAGTCAAGGTTTCCTTTAACATTTCATTGCCAAACACTGTTAGATCCTATGTAATAATAAATCATTTTTTTCTGTTAGTCTTTTTAGGGAAAATGATGAATTTTATTTTATTAAATCAGATACTAGAATTTCTAAATCAATTACCTTCAGTGGTCCCTTTATGTGATCATCCTGAACTTCCACTGTTGAAGAATCGTGTCTATAGGTCACCTAAGAAATGATCAATTTAATTAGCCACCAGAAGCATAAGCAAGCAAAATAAGCACACCCATGTACAAATTATTTTACTCTAATACAAACTAACAACTGCCTATAAAAGAAGGTCCTAATTTTCTTAGGCATATTAACTGGAAAATTACTTAAACAAATAACTATGTCTTTTAAAAAAAACAGATAAATCAAAATGATATCACAACTAAATTAATCCATGTTCTACTCATCATACCTTATTCAATACTATTAGCAAGTAGTTCTGTTGTACAACTTTTCCTACAAAAATAAGCAAAGAAGGGCCAGGAGTGTGGCCTAGTGGTAGAGTGAGTCCTTGCCTAGCTAGCATGCATGAAGCCCTAAGTTTGATTCCTTGGTACCAGATCCATAGAAAAAGCCAGAAGTAGTGCTGTGGCTCAAATGGTAGACCATTAGCCTTGAGAAAGCTCAAGGTCAGTGCCCAGGCCCCAAGTTCAAACCCCAGGACTGGGGGCAAAAAAAGAGCAAAGAGAAGACATAGATACCTAGATATCTTAGGGACTACAGCATTTTATGAAGCCCTATGGAAAAATCAATACCACAAATGTTTGTTCTTCCTTTAGTTTTTTGGCACATGGTCTCTGTGTGTGTCACAGGAAGGCCTTGAACTCTCTATCCCCTTGTTTTATCTTCCCACATACTAGAATTACAAGCATTTACCACCAAGCCTAGCAGCTTCAAGTACTTACTGAAAACTAAACAATACTTAATCTTCAGGGCTAAGGATGGTAAGTGGTAGATGGCCAAGTGGTAGAGTATTTTCAGGGTTGAAGAAAAAAAGAAAAACCTTCACAATTCTATTCAGTAGGCATGATTATTCTCATTTTGTTGGTAAGAAAACTAAGGCATAGAAGTAAGTAAATGATCCGAGGATCACAACCGTATTACTTGGTAAAGCTGAGATTCAAGCATGCAATCAAGCTTCAGAAATTTACTGTAGTTATTCTAACCCACCCTACAGAATGGGAAAGGGACATTAAGACAGTAAATTCAAATGAGAGATTTAAATGTAATTAGCTGGGTTGACTGGACATAGTGGCTCACATCTGTAGCCCTACTTGGAAGGCAGAGATTGGGAGGGTCACAGCACAGTCTGATGTCAGTATCACTGCTTGGGATGCTGCGTCCATCAGTAAAAACAGTAGGGTACAGTAGCAGGTGCTTGTCAAATCACCTACACTGAAGATGCAAACAGGAGGACAGCATCGCAGTCTGACCCAGGCATAACGTGCAACCCTACTTTGAAAAATAACACATAGAAAAGGGGGTTGATACAGCATGGGCCAAATGGTGAGGAACTTGTCTAGCAAACAAGAGGCACAATGTGGTCATTCCCCTACACCACCAAAACAACTTTTTAAAAGTAGTTTAAAGTAAAAAACAGTACAAACAAACAAAAAAAAACCCAAAATTAATTATCTGGCATAAAAACATGATAGCTTTCAGAATTAAGCACAGGAAAGTCGTTTTCTCTACGTAAGACAAAATCATGTTTACAAGGATCAACCAATTCGTATACTCTATCAGACTTGCGTGGCGGCTGTCATCATTTTAGGTAACTGGCTCACTCATGAACCAATTATGAAAGAAGCTTGGCTCTTCCATGTCACATTTAAATCGTGTGTCTCCTTCAGTTAAACTTTTAGCCATTTACAAATGGTAACTAGGTCTTTATACACTGCTTAGTAAACAAATGCTCACATAAATGAAAACCAGTAGTAAAAAAATCTATCCAGGGGCCGGGAGTTTGGCCTAGTGGTTAAAGTGCTTGCCTAGCATGCATGAAGACCCGGGTTCGATTCCTCGGGACCACATACATAGAAAAAAAGCCGGAAGTGGTGCTGAGGCTCAAGTGGTAGAGCTCTAGCCTTGAGAAAGTCCAAGGACAGTGCTCAGGCCCTGAGCTCAAGACCAGTACTGGCAAAAAAAAAAAAAAAAAAAATCTATCCACAAGTCTGCTTAAAATGTATTATTCACTTTGGCCAGGCACCTGGCTCATGACTGTAATCCTAGCTACCAATACACTGAGATCTAAGGATCGAGGTTTGAAACCAGCCAGGATAGGAAGTCCAGGACATTCTTCTCTCATATGAACCACCAAAAAGCTGGAAATGGAGCTGTGGCTCAAATGGTAAAGTGGTAGCCTTCAGTCAAAAAGGTTAGGAACGGCACCTAGGCCCTGAGTTCAAGCCTCAGTACCAGTAAAACCCACAAAAAAAGAATCAACAACTAGATGTACCTTATTGTCCATCATTATCTAGAACATCATCAAATTTAAGTGGCATTCCAATTTCATGGATAAAATAGAGGAGGATGTCTTAAAATTGATAAGTTGTTTTGCTAAAATGGCCTCAATTTTCAGAGACTCACACAATAATTTCTAAGGTTCTTTCCAGCACTAAAACACTAACGATGTAAAGTTTATAGAGTAAAAAATTGCCAATCAAAACAATTAAATATAATAATCAAATCTCATTCCAGGTAATTGAAATAAATAATTTTTGGAAGCTTTTCTACAACTAATACTCCTAGAAACTCATTGTACACACACACAAAAAAATTTTCAGTATACCCAATGTCAAATATTAATTTACAAACATCTGCATATACTATACCTTGACTTTGACAAGTCTTTTTGCTGTCTTGATTTTGGCTTCACAAAAGGCGCCTCGGTATTTGGCACTTACATCTGTGCCCACTGTCAAATAGGGAGGCTCATCAAGGGCCTAAAAAATGCAAAGAAACATTATTAGACTAAAACTGCCTAATTCCCATAATCAAACCTCAGAATAATAGATCTAATCCGGGTATAGCTACCCAAGCTATACAGATTATACATTTTAACAAGCCAATCTATAAAATATAAATTAAACATAGTAAAATGCTCATTATGTAAAACACAAAGTCATCCTTTTCTTTTTTCTTCATTCTCTTTAGGCAGTTGTACAACGTTCAACAAAAGTTTATAAACGCAATGCATCCTGATCAATGCCACCCCTTTCAACCGTCTCACCTACCCCTCTCCACTCACCCTTCCCCTTAATTCTCTTAATTATGTAAAACAAAGAAAGACATCGTTTTCCTATTAAACCCACCATCCTTGAGTTCACTAACAAGAGGACCCTTTCATTTAGGGACCCAGGTACCCAATCACTCATGTATTCAATAAAACATCTATTATTATAGGCTACTTATAAAGAAGCGATTCATTTCCTAGACTGCAAATCTTTATAACTCAAAAGTCTGAAAAAATCCATTGTAATATTTAAGCTGTATCTTGGCTGCTACCCAAATTCAAAATCACTCTATTATATTTCCATAGACGATTCTAAGGTAGTATGAAAGAAAGAATATTCAAATTATTGGTGAAAACTATTTGAAGAAATCCAATCTGAGCCATCTCAACAAAAACATTAAAATGCCTTCCTCTGAGTTTACTGTTTACTCTTCCACTTTAAATAATACTTATATTTCCTAACTGTGGTTTAGTTTTTAATAATCCTAATGCAGCTCTTTGATTTTTTTCACAGTATACATTTCAACATAGGACCTAATATTTCTAAGGATTTCGCCTGCTTGTATCAATTAGCTCCATAATCAAAGGGAAATTATAGAAGCATTTTTTTCCCAAACTGTTTCAAAAGAAATACTAGTAAGATCCCAAGAAACTCCACCAAAAAGGAGGCAAGAATTTGGAACAAATTCTCTTTCCTTATCGTTACAAATTCATTGCCTTTTTATTTAAATGTGGATGTTTGCATATGTATAAATATGTATATATACATCTATATAAGCTATGTATTTGAGTGTATAAATAAATTCCTTAAAATATTACTTCCCTTTATTCAATTCACACACTGAGTAATAATGATGAACTCTAGTACAAGAGGTATTAAGATGCCTAGGAATGCTTGGCTGCATAGTACAGCACAGCTATTTAGTTTGATAGGAAAATAATCAAGACTAGAAGTTTGTTCTAAGTCTAATGTACTTTGGTCCAAAGTAAAAGTATAAATTGTGTTAAGAACTAGCTAAGATTCCTTTGATCACCACTAATACTGAGAAGTTTGTTTATAAAGCTGAAAACAAAACAAACACAGCATTCTCTTACCTTACCTTTTTGCTCTGATTCTGTGATTTTGGTCAATAACACAGGCCATCTCAAAGGTCAAAGTAAGATGTTTTAAAACAGCACTTCCACACCACAAGAGAAATTAAACTACAAAATTACTATCCCTTTGTTTAGCTAACAGAACAGCTTTCTAGTTGCCAGGGCAACAGCTATTTCACAGTTATTCTGCACTGCTTAAGCAATTAGTTTTCTAGTCAATCTACAAAATGATCTAACTAGTACCAAAAAATCATTGATTTCCAAGGGAACACTGAAATGCATAAACAATTTACAAATTCGCTATTGGATTATAAAAAATATCCTTCAAGTTAACAAATGTCAATGAATTATAAAATGCACATACAGGGGCCAGGAGTTTGGCCTAGTGGTAGAGTGCCTGCCCAGCATGCATGAAGACCCGGGTTCGATTCCTCGGCACCATATACATAGAAAGAAGCCGGAAGTGGCATTAGGCTCAAGTGGTAGAGCTCTAGCCTTGAGAAAGTCCAAGGACAGTGCTCAGGCTCTAAGCTCAAGCCCAGGACTGGCAAAATAAAATAAAATAAAATAAAATGCACATACACACATGCACACCAATACTGGAGCTTGAATTCAGGGGCTAGGTACTTATTATCCCTGAGCTTTTGTGCTCAAGGTTAGTGCTCTACCACTTGAGCCCACCTCCACTTTTGGTGATTAATTGAAGACAGTCTCAGATTTTCCTGGATGACTTCAAATCACGACCCTCAGACCTCACCTTCTGAGGAGCTAGGATTACAGGTGTTAGTCACAGGAGACCAGCTCAAGATCAATTCTTTAATAAGCAAACTACTACAACATTTCATTGAGATAGTTTCTTTGTACCACTAGTTGTTTAAAAATCCATCAACTTGGCCCACTAAGTATGTACAAATATTCTTGTCATAGAATTCATTCTAGGTTCATACCTCTATTGCATTAAAAGCCTTTTGATAACCAGCGCCTTTTGATAACATGCATCGACTTGGTCCAAAGCACACATTTTCTTTGCGTGACTTCTCAACTGGTTTTTGTTTTTTGATTATTTTTTTTTTCGTTTTTTTTGTTTGTTTGTTTGTTTTGTTTTGTTTTTGGTGATGCTGGGAATTTTATCCAGGGCCTCATATGAGCTCTACTATTGAACTAACAACTCTATACATCTACCTCTCCTTACTGTATTTTAATGATTTCTGTTACCTAAACTGATAACCTAAAAAGGGGGCCAGGAGCAGGAGTGTGGCCTAGTGAATGATAGCGTGCTGGTCTAGCACGTATGAAGCTTTGGGTTCCTCAGTACCGCATACACAGAAAAAGCTAGAAGTGGTGCTATGTCTCAAGTGGTAGTTTCATATTAGTAAGATGATATTAAAAACATACTTATATGTACTATATATTTAAATTTAATGTGTGTTATGTGAAATACATCCTAAAATGTGAATGATTACATATATGTAAAATGCTGAAAAGTACCTGATGTGATAAACATTCAATGATTGTTTGCCTTAACTTGCTATGGTTACAACTCTTTTTAGATAAGAATTTGGGTTTTTAACAGTGTGATGATACAGAATCAGTAATAGAAGCAAGTGAAGAATAGGTTTGAGGCACTTTTGCTATTAAGACTTAGGAATATAACAACAGAGAAGGAAACGCAGGGAGGATACCAGCAGAGCACGTCCACAAATACTCTGGAAGGTCTAGGATCACAGCAGATGGGACGATCTGGGCATTGGTGGCCCATATCTGTAACCCAAGCTACTCAAGAGGCTGAGATCTGAGGATCACAGTTCAAAGCCAGCCCAGGCATGAAAGTCTGTGAGACTCTTATCTCCAATTAAACACAGGAAACCGGAAGTGCCACTGTGGTTCAACACAGTAGAGTGGCAGCCTTCAGCTGAAGAGCTCAGGAACAGCGCCCAGGCCCAGAGTTCAAGCCTCAAAACCAAACCAAAAAAAAAAAAAAAAGATGATTATGAGTATGGCAGAAAGACAATCACATTTAAATACAGAAAAGTTTCTTTGAGAAGATTCTGGCAAAGAAGTAAAAAATATCTATCTGCTTTCAATGAAAACAAGAAAAATACAGAAATAGAAAGCTACTACTTCTTTGTGCAGGAGTTTGACTGACTGCTCATCTCAGAGAAATCTGCTTGAAAGACTGGCCCTTATGACAGGAACATAGGTTTCTGAAGGATTCCCACCATAAATTGACAAGCCTGACTCACTGTGCCTGAACTGTGTGTAAAAGCAGTGTGGTTTATGCAGAACACCTGCTTCCATTCTCAGATTCTGGAATCTGAACATGTGCAAGGCACTGGATGACAAAGCCCTGCATGTTGAGTCTTTTAAAAGGCATTACTCAGTTAGCAACAGTTTTCTTGCATTGCCACAATTTCTGGCCGGGTGAGTTAAGTGTGCCTGAGGTGACTCTAAGGAGAAACATGCACCTGGCTGACTCTCAAATCTCACTCTAGGCACTTTTTCTTCCTGCTTGCAAGGCTTTGTATCTTCTTGTTGCAATAAAGCAATTATAAATACAGCACACATATATGAGCTCCTGAGTCATCTTAGCAAATTGCAAGGACATTAGGGAACTGAAATACATTCTATTGTTTCTATCATGTCTGAGTTCTTTCATAGTCACATATCAAGATAAAAATACTACTAATACCACCAATTTGGGATGTCCATATAGCTCTTACTTCATGCATTAATGAAATATTATTTCCATTTTTTATTGTTTTTAGTATACTCAGTAAGCCTACACTGAATTGCATGAAGATTCCCTGGGCAGTGAAGATCAGGAGACATACATGCATGTGCATGCACACACGCATATAGTCCATGAGGGGAAACTGACGTACTATTCATAACATGAAAACCTTTTGGGTAAAGCCTATCAAGAGAAAATGGCTAAAATCTGGCAAACATAAAAGTAGTTTGAGGCTGGGAGCGCTGGCCTAGTGGTAGAACGCTTGCCTAGCATGCACAAAGCCCTGGGTTCGAGTCCTTGGTACCACATACACAGAAAAAGGCAGAAGTGGTACTGTGGCTCAAGTGGCAGTCTTGTTCTGTAACTCTAAGAAAGTTTGCTTGACGAATTTAGGTGCAAGTGGTAGTCTTAACAAAGCTCAAGAACACCATTGTGCAAAAAAGTGAATTTGCTAAACGGCTTTGTGAAAGATCTAAGAAGTCAAAAGTAAAATTCAGCAATGATATGCTTATACAAATCTTGCTGGAGGCTTATCTCTCATGAGCTACTTGAGTAAGAACAGTTCTCATAAGAAATCAGAATGACCAATAATCTTTATCACTGACAGTCCAATTTTAAATACTGTTGACCACGCTTATATACTCTTTTGGCAAGACACTGCCAATGAGATTTATGATGATACCAGTATTTTTTCAAGTAACAGACAATGACTAAGAATCTTTGGAATTTTTTTCTAAAAACCACATTATTTTCCTATGTTAAAGCATCTTAAACTATTATAGAAACACATGCATAGTCTGTTAGAGAAAGTAAGAACTGCAATCACACATACAATAACAAATGTCAACTACAACTGTAACATTCTGCCCACTCAGAAGAACCCTAGGATTAGACAAACATATAGAGCCTCATGTGCGCATACACTCTAGACAGCCCACACACTGTACACTTATACAAATTTAACCAGAATATATACTAAAATACTCAATGGTCAGGTAGTAAATATTAACTGAGCATAACTTCTGGAAAATAAGATTCGAAATCACTAAGGAACACTAAGAATAAAAATATTCAGTTTCTCAATGGGTCCTGGCAGCTCATACCTGTAATCCTCACTACTTAGGAAACTGATACCTGGCAGGCCAGTACAAGGTTAACTAAGCCCAGGCAGGAAAGTCTGCAAGACTCATTCTCCAGTTGATCAGCAAAATTCTAGACTGGAAGCTAGCTCAAATGGTAGAGCTCCACCTATGAGCAATGTGAGGCCCTAAACTCAGATACAGACACACACACACTCCTCCCCCCAAAAAAAAAGATGGGACTGAGCTAAAGAATATGTGAGCCAGGAAGCTAGCTAGTGGCTCACTCTTGTATTCTGCTACTCATTAGGCTGAGATCTGAGGATCACAGTTCAAACCCAACTTGAGCAGTAAAGTCCATGAGATTCTTATCTTCAATGAGATTCTGATCTTCAATCAGTCACCAAAAAAGCCAGAAATGGAGTTTCTGTGTCCCTATGGATAGAGCACTAGCCTTGAGCCAAAACAACAACCAAAAAAACCTAAAGAGACAATGTCCAGATCCTGAACTCAAGCCCTAGGACTGCGAGGGAGGAAGGGAGGGAGAGAAGGGAGAGAAGAGAGAGAGAGAGAGAGAGAGAGAGAGAGAGAGAGAGAGAGAGAGAGAGAGAGAGAGAGAGAGAGAGAGAGAGAGAGAGAGCGCGCGGGAGAGAGGGAGGGAGGGAGAGAGGGGGAGAAGGGGAGGGAGGGGGAGAGGGGGAGGGAGGGGGGGAGGGAGAGAGGGGGAGAAAGGGAGAGAGGGGGAGAGAGGGGGGAGCTGTTAAATATCAATGCATATCTTTTTCTATAATCATATATGCTCCCTTATTAAAAATTATATAAGACATAGAAGCTTGCTGAATAATTATCCTACTTTCAAAACAGGAGGGTGCAGATCAGAATTTGAAGATATGTGCAGCTACTGTAATGTGATACCAAAACATCTGTAATTTCTATTACTGATGAATTACAGAAACAGGTGCTGTAGTGTGTTTCCTCATTCATAATTAAAGATCATGATCAATCACTTCAGTTTGACAGAAAGTGAAAATAAAGATCTTTGTATGATTTACATTTATAAAATGGATTCTAGCCAAAAGACCCTAGGTTCAAAATTTCTAACTTAGAACTGATTTCTTGCAATATTATTATACATGGTAAATAAACTTTCTTATTGGCTAGTGAGGAGGATAGAATTCGGCACGGAAGATTCAGCTGAACTTTCAAATCATTCTTCCTAATTGTTTCTTCAATTTTTGTTTTCGGGGGTAGGGCCTTGGCTCAGCGGAAGGCCCTTGCCTGGCAAGCGCAAGGCCCTGAGTTCGGGCCCTGGCCCTGTAAAAAAAAAAAAAACTATAAAAGACCAAAAAAAAAAACAAGGCAATTTTTGTTTTCAGAAAAGCATGTGTCTTGACATTCCAAATGTAAATACATAAACTTCAGGCTCTGTATGATCCCTTAAATAATGAGGTCTCTGGCAAAAAGTTAGCAAACCAAGAGTGGTAGTACTGTCATTCTAATTGCAGAGAATGGAGGCCTGCCCCAGGCAAAACACGAAGACCCTATCTGAAAAATGCTAGGCACTGGTGGCTCACACCTGTCACACTAGCTACTTAGAAGGCTAAGATTCAGGGGGTCAAGGTTTGAAGCAACCAAGGCAAAAAGACTGCAGGACTCCACTTCCAAAGCCAGAGGCATAGCTTAAATGGTAAAGTGCCAGCTGAGCAAGCAAGACCAAGATCCTGAGTTTAAACTATAATAATAATAATAATAATAATGTGTTTACAATAGTTAATTTAGGAGAAACCACCCACTCGCCATCAAGACAGAAAGATTATATGTAGAATTATTTTCAACTGGGTGGGGAAAAAGCTACACTTACAGGAATATTTGTAATGTAGGAGGAAAAAAAAAAAGACTGATTGACTCAGGTACAAAAAAATAAAATAAAATTTCTTCCAAAGAGCGAAGTACACTTTTAAAAAGAAGCCACCAGACTTTAATTGTTTCTGCCAAGCCAGGCAGCACTGGTGGTTCACCCTTGTCATCTTATCACTCAGGAGGTGCCAAGCCAGCCTGGGATGAGAAATCCCTTTGAGGCTCTCATCTCCAATTAATTACACAAACATTGAAAGTGGCTCTGTGGCTCAAACAGTAGAACACTAGCCCTGAGCACAGAGAGGGCTAGTACCCAGCCCCCCAGTTCAAACCTCACAAACCTCCCCTCCCTCCCCAAAAAAGTCAAGTTCTAAATCCACAGAGCTAAATGATTTCAATACTCTCTTCTGCCACCATGGACCAGTCTTTCAAGTCAAAATACCTGTAGCAATGTAGCCAGGAGATTCATTTTTACCTGCTTTAAAATGTAAACACTTAAAGGCTTACACACTGCTTTCTTCTATTTATGATACTAATTTTCAATCTAGCAAAGGTTTTCCCAATTAAATACCTGATAGCTCATTTAATATATTTCCATATACAAATGAACTCATAACACTAAAATGCATGTAAACTAGCTTTAAAACTGTTTTTTTCAAAAGTAAGCAAAAGGTTTTGCTTACTATCCAAAAAAGACATGAAAAGATTACTAAACAGTTAACTTTCTTATTTCTAATAATTAGTGCCCACATGCCTGTGGGCAAATTTCTCAACATCTTTGCATCTGTTTCTTCAACCATAAAATGGGAAAATGCTGCTGACTTGCCTCAAAGTGATGTTGTGAAAAATAACTACTATAAAAATAGGGGCCAGGAGTGTGGCCTAGTGGTAGAGTGCTTGTCTACCATGCACAAAGACCTGTGTTCAATTCACCAGTACCATATACATAGAAAAAGCCAGAAGTGTGCTGTGGCTCAAGTAGGAGAGTGCTAGCCTTGAGAAAGCCCAAGGATAGTGCACAGGCCCTGAGTTCAAGGCCCTGAACTGGCAAAAAAAAAAAAGAATACATACAGTAATGCCACTAAAAAATGCTAATGTTAAAAGAATTTCTTGAAAACCACATGGTCTATCCCTGAGCTAGGTCTATCTTCTGTGATCTATCTGCACTGGTCTGTCTCAACATTACCCTTTTGATAAATGCTACTAGGCATCCAAGACATTTTACTCATGTTATGCTAACTATTTCCAAGCATCACCCACTTCCCATTTCTTTTTTTTTGTTTTGTTTTGCCAGTCCTGGGGCTTGAACTCAGGACCTGAGCACTGTCTCTGAGCTTCTTTGTGCTCAAGGCTAGTGCTTGACCAACTGAGCCACAGTACCCCTTCAAGCTTTTTCTGAGTAGACAGGAATCGCATAGATTTTCCTGCCCATGCTGGCTTCTATAACCCCAATCCTCGGATCTCAGCCTTCTGAGGATCTAGGATTATAGGCATGAGCCACCAGTGCCCCCCCGCCCTGCCCTTTTTGTTTTTCTTTGGTTTTTTTTTGTTTGTTTGTTTTAAGGCTTAAGCTCAAGGCCTGGGCACTGTCCCTGAGCTTCTTTTGCTCAAGGACAGTTCTCTACCACTTGAGCCACATCACCACTTCTGGCTTTTTCGGTTTAGGTGGTTCTGGCAAATCAAGCCCAGGCCTTCAAGCATGCTAGGCAAACTCTACCACTCAGCCACATTCCCAGCCTTTCCATTTGTTTTGTCGCTCTACCTACCAACTAAGAAATGGATGGTATGGTCAGCCATAATCCTAGCCCCTCTCCCCTTTTTTAAATTTTTTTTAAATTTTTTTATTGCTATATAAAGGTGATGTGCAGAGGGGTTTCAGTTACTAAGTCAGGTAATACCTTTTTTGTGTTGTTGGTGGTTATGGGGCTTTAACTCAGGACCTGGGCACTGTTCCTGAGCTTTTCTTTTCAAGGCTAGCACTCTGCCACTCTGAACCTCAGCTCCACTTCCGGTTTTCCAGTTAAATGGAGATGAAAGCCTCATGGACTTTCCTGCCCAGGCTGGCTTCAAACCGAAATGCTCAGATGTTGGCCTCCTGAGCAGCTGGGATTACAGGCATGAGCAACCAGTACCTTGCTACAAGTACACTTCTTTTTGGACAATGTCACCCCTTCCCCCACTCTCAGTTTTCCCTCCTGTCCTCACACACACGTCATACAGTTCATTTTCAACACAGCGTCCAATGGCTGCCACTGCTACATTTGTTCACCCTTTGTCCTGCCATTTCTGTGCCCCCTTCTTCTCAAAGACAGATAACAACAACAACAAAGGCAAACACCGCGTGTTTTCACTTCCTGCGTTCATTTCAATAAATGCTATTTTAGATGAGCAGAGGCACACAGGCCTGTGCCTTGTGCTCCTCCCCAAAGAGCGTCCTCCTTGAGTCTCTCTACTTGTGAATGCCTAGCGTCCTGTGTAACTGACCCTGTCCTGGGGTACTTTAGATCTAGCTTCTGTAAATGAGAGAAAACATGGGCCGTTGGTCTCTCTGAGCTTGGCTTACCTCACTTAACATGATTTGTTCTAGGTTCATCCATTTCCCTACAAATGGCCTAATATCATTCTTTCTAATGGCTGTGTAAAATTCCACTGTACCCTGAGCTTTTTGTTTTTGTTTTTGCCTTTTGCTCAAGACAAGTGCTCTACCACTGAGCCCCAGCTCCACTTCTGGTTTTCTAACAGCTAATGGAGGTGACCCTCAGATCTCAGCCTCCTGAGTTGCAGGGATGACCAATGTGAGCCACCACGCCCAGCTCCAGTGCCCCAGACTTGAGATCTTCCTGCTGAAACCTCCTGAGTGATGGGTTACCAACATGTGCCACTATGCCAACTTACCTGAACTTACTCAGATGTGGCCATTTAGCCAAAGGTTCCTTTAGCACTACTTCTTATAATTTACCTAGGAGCAACCTCATACAATTAAACTTCATTAATTGTAGCTATAAAAACAATTTACAATGCTATGAGAAGCTGTATATGGTTTAGTTACTGAAAAGCTACTTACCTCTTCAGTAATAATATCAGTCATTCAAATAAATTAACAGTACTTACTGAACATCTAAAGAATGCTAAACACTGTTTGGAGGCCTCCAGAGACTTTTCTACCAAAACTTATACAACAACAATAGTAATGTTTGTATTAATACTTTTGTAGAAGATAAGCTCAAACCCTAATACCATCGAAATAAACACGAATAGCTTGGAAATAGAGAAAGCATATTTAGTGTAAATAAAATCTTACTAAAAAGCATCAAAAAAGAGATGGCATAGATCTCTGTGAGGCCAGGAGTAATAGCACACACTTAAAATCCCAACCCTCAGGAGAATGAGGCAGAAGGATCAACACTGGTCCTAGCCACACTGTGAGATCCTATTTCACACAGCAAACTAGCAAACCACTGCAAAACCCACAGCAAGAACATGCAAGTACAAAACAGAAACAGGGACCAGGAACATGGGATAATCAGGGCACTCCAGAGCAAGACCCTTCTTCAAACAATCAAAAAGGGAGCGTAGCTCAGTGACAGAGTACTTGCCTAGCATACACTAAGCCCTGGGTTCAAGTCCTCAGTAACACATATACAGAAAAAGCCAGAAGAGATGGTGTGGTGGCTCAAGTGGTAGAAGGCTAGACTTGAAAAGGACCAGGCCCTTGAGTTCAAGCCCTGGGAGTGACCCCCCCCAAAAAAAAATCAGGAAAAAGAAGATGAAGGGAAAGGAAAAGGAAAGAATGAACCAAACAGGGACTAGAGGAGTAAGAATAGAGAGAGGAAGAGAGGAATGAGGGAAGAAGGGAAAGAAAGAAATGAGACTTGAAGTTGTAGATAAAGGACAAAGCTTCTGCACAAGGATCTAAGTTTGATCTCCAGCACCAAAAGAAAAAGAAAAAGTGAGATACTTGTATTTAAAAAAATAAACAACTCTCTGGGCCAGGAGTTTAGCCTAATGGTAGAGTGCTTGCCTAGCATGCATGAAGACCTGGGTTCAATTCCTTGGTACCACATACATAGAAAAAAAGCCAGAAATGGTGCTGTGGCTCAAGTGGTAGAGCTCTAGCCTTGAGAAAAGTCCAAGGACAGTTACCAGGCCCTGAGATCAAGGCCAGGACTGGCAAAAAATAGAATAAAATAAACAATTCTCAGGTACAAAGTCCTGCCTCATTTATAAGCTCTGATGGTGGTGGTGCCTCCTCAGTCTTGAAGCCTCTTCCTGATGAACTCTGGGTTTTGGCAAGGGCCAGCCCTCTTCTTTTGCTTGTTCCCAGGGGCTCACCACTGCCAAATCCAAACAGTTACCTGTCCAATACTGGGAGAAAAGTTTTGCTCTACATAAGGCAAGGTTAGAGATGGATGCTTATTAGCCCCCCAAACCAAAAATCTCCCACAGTTCACCTAATCCAGTAACAACACTGGGAGGGGGGTGTCTGGGAGTAAATACTTTTCCCATAAAAAAAAAAAAATCTAATCTGAGCAAGATGGCAGTAGATTAGGAACGAAGAAAAATATTTTATTTGCTAAGATTGGGGGGGGGGGAGATTAAAAATGAGAGTAAACAGTCCCTGAAATAAATCCAGTCTTTTACCTTCCAGAAACAATCTCTTGTAGAATTTAAAAAGAAAAAAGAGAACAAAAGTAGCAGGTTCTAACCTTCACTACAAAATTGCAACTTTTCACTCAAATTTCAAGTGAACTTTTCTGAGTCACTATATAACCCAGAAGTCCTAGAATACTAGAACTTGTATATTCTTCCAAGAAAATTAGAAACAGCTCCACTTTAGTAAAAAACCTAATATATAAATGCTGGTATTACATTTACTCACCCCAACATACCCTAGAGATAAGTACAACCATTTTTCGTATGAGGACACTAGCTTTCTTAAAAAGAAAATTGTTCAGGGCACCAAAGGCTCATGCCTGAAATCCTAGCTACTCAGGAGGCTGAGATTTGAGGATCACAGTTCAAAGCCAGCCCAGGCAGAAAAGTCCCTGTGATATTCTTATCTCCAATTAACCACTCAAACAAAAGCCAGAGTGGCACTGTGGCTCAAGTGGTAGATTGCTAGCCTTCAACACAAAGAGGCTCAGGAACAGTGCCCAGGCCCTAAGTTCAAGCATCACAACCAACAAAAAGAAAAAGAAAATTATATATAATGAACACTGCAGGGCCAGGAGCATGACCTAGAGGTAGAGTGCTTGCCTAGCATAGACTAAGCCCTGGATTCAATTCCTCGGTACCACATACACAGAAAAATCCAGAAATGATTCTGTGGCTCAAGTGGTGGAGCACTAGCTTTGAGCAAAAAGTGTCTAAGGACAGTGCCCAAGCCTTGAGTTCAAGCCCCAGGACTGGCAAAAAAAAAAAAAAAAGGAAAGAAGGAAGGAAGGAAAGAAGGAAGGAAGGACGCTCGCTGGCTCCTAGTCTTGATGAAAGACTCAACTCTTAAAAAATAATATAGGTTCTTGCCATGGGCTAGGAACATGGCCTATTGGTAGAGTGCTTGCCTTGCATACATGAAGCCCTGGGTTTGATTCCTCAGTACCACATACACTGAAAAGGCCGGAAATGGCCCTGTGGTTTCAAGTGGGAAAGTACTAGCCTTGAGCTAAAAGCTCAGGGATAGTACCCAGGCCTTGAGTTCAAGCCACAGGACTGGCATGCATGCATGCATACATACGTACATATATACACAGCTCCTGCCAAGAAGAGTTTCTACATATCATCCAAAAATAAAAATATGCCAAGCAGACATAGCACAAAGCATTTTCAATTTAGCATGGGTGACTTGCAGATGCTGGGAGCTCACGCCTGTAATCCTAAACACTTGGGAGAGTAAGATCTGCAAATCACAGTTCAAAGCCAGCCCAGGCAAGAAAGTCCATGAAACTTTTATTTCCAATTATCTACCAGAAAACTGGAAGTGATGTTGTGACTCAAAGTGGTAGAGTGCTAGCCTTGAGCAAAAAAGCTCAGGGTCCATGCACAGGTCCTGAATTCAAGTCCCACAACTGACCCCCTGCTCCCGCAAATAAATCAAATTTAAAAGGCAAGAGTTCACTGAAAACTTTTCATTCTTCTTGCTTTGACTTTTTTTAAAAAAATTATGTCTCTTGCTTCCATTAGCCAGGCTAAAATATAATGATTAAAATAGCAGGGTAAACATGAAATAAGGTTTCTGTGTTTATGGAAGTCGAATTTAGATGTTTTTACTTTCTAGTAAATTGTTTACATAATTTCATAAACTCGTATTTTCTTCCTCAAACTTGAATGTTGGCTCCAGTTTTAGTAGGAAAATTACCACTTTTATAAAAGCCTATTACTTTCTCTTGTCTTCTCTCTGAGTGTGTGTGTGTGTGTGTGTGTGTGTGCGCGCGTGCGCGCGCATGCCCGTGTGCACACACACACACGCGTGCACTGATCCTAGGGCTTGAACTCAGGGCCTGGATATTGTCCTGCTTTTTTGCTCAAGGCCAGTGCTCTACCACTGGAGCCACAGCACTACTTCAAACGGATGCTGGTATCAGTCTCCCAAGTAGCTAGGATTACAAGAGCATTGAAAGCCTATTATTAGCTTTTGTAGAAAACCTGGAACGTCAGAATTCCTTCCACACTATCATAATTCCTCTTTAAAATAAGCTAAACATACTTTTTACTGGTTTAGGAGGTAACAGATACAATTACATTTTTTTTTTTTTGTTTTTTGTGGGCCATGGGGCTTGAACTTGGCCTGGGCACTGTCTCTGAGCTCTTCAGCTCAAGGCTTCTGCCCTACCCCTGGGTCTGGGTGCTGTCCCTGAGCTCTTTAGCTTAAGGCTACCTCCATATCCTCAAGCAAAGAAAACTTCCGTTTTCTAGAGGTTAATTGGAGATAAGAGTCCCAAGTCCTTTTGTGCCCAGGCTGGCTTTGAACCTTGATCCTCAGATCTCAGTCTCTTGAGTAGGTAGGATTACAGGCATGAGCCACAGCGCCTGGCTTTTCACATTTTTAAATAAATGAAAATAGTTTAAGTTATTAAATGAAAATATTTCAATCATCTTTGGAACAAAAGCTAGTCATAGTTTATAATTTGTTCAACATTCACTGGGTTTAAAGAGAATAAACCAGGAAGGTAATACAGATATATTCAAATTATAAGCTAAGAAGTGACGCTTTGGCTGAGAGAGAATGGCTCAAATTGGTAGAGTGATACTTTGCACTTAGGTAACTGACAACTATTTTAGTTAATTTTATTTGTACTGCAAGTTTTACCCAAATCTAGACCTTCCATAATTTATAATCACTTAAGTATAAAAAGCATGTGATTATGGTTTCCTTTCACAGAATATTAATGAGTACTTCTTATGTATGTAGTGGAACTTCTCAAGGGATTCACTAATTTTGTATGCCACATCAAAAAGGAGGCAGCGGTTCTGGTCTCTCAATTCATTGCTTTCTGCTGTAGATCAAGGTGGTTGCCATCAAAATGGCCAAGTCAAAGAACCTCACAAAACCTAAAGGAAAGTACTAACAGTAGCACCTGAGATCATCCCTACAGCCATAGGTTGGTGGTAGAGACTGACCATTATCCTAGCAGAGTGACAGCTGCCATGGACAAGAAGTAAACCATCCAGAGGTAAAAGTCGAAGTGTTCTGTGAAAGCTTATACCTAAAATCATCTCACATACACAGTGTACTCCAGTTGTCTTCAAAGACCCTGCACATAAGTGCAAGTCAACAGGAAGCCAGGGTGAAGTGAAGAGAGGTACAAAGATGGGCAAGAACAAGTGGCTTCGCCAAAGGTTTCCGCTTCAGATTTCTTTTGTCAGTAATAGTAAATTAGCCTAATACTAGCCTGTTGGATGCATCAACAAACTACAAAAAGGAAAATATTCATAGGGTCAGAGATACTGGGTGGAAGATAGGGACTAGAGAAAAACATTTTTAAAAATCTGCATTTGGGTGTCATCCTATCCTTCCCCTGCTTTCCTTCCTTTCCACACTGGAATTTAAATTCGGGGCCTCCAACTGACTAGCCAGGCATTCTGCCACTCAAGCTGTGGCTCCAGCCCATTGTGTGATACCCCAGAAAATCCAAGTGTGCTCTTTACTTAAGAAAGCGGGGGACGGGGCATTAGCAGCTCACACCTGTAACCCTAGCTAGTTTGGAAGGCAGAGATCAGGAAGACTGCAGTTCAAGGCCAGACTAGACAATGTTCACAAGACCTGCATTTCAACCAGTAACTGAGCATGGTGGCACACACCTTTCCTCCCAGGTACGTGATGGCCAATGGAGGGCAGAGGAATGGAGAGATGGGAGGGTGAAAATGTTCTGGAATTAAGTAGTAGTAATGGATACAGAATCTTGTAAAAATGTTAAAAAGTAATTAATTGCACAACATAAAAGGCGAATGTGTACTAGGTGAATTATCTCTCTTCAAAATGCAAAATCAAAACAAGAAACTTAGTAAACTGCTCAGTTGAGTATTCACTGCTCACTAATCAGGAAATGTGGAAGTTGGCAATACCTTCTTGGTTGTATTCGGTTCAAGGTCTCTAGCAGCAAATAGAATTTGCACCACACATTTACTCCCGTCAAATTGAATCACCTCCACTACCCCTGATACTACCACTACCTGGTCCACCACCATCTGCCCCAGAACTCCCTTATGACCCATCTCCCCTTCTATCCAATCAACTTCTCTGCTCTAAAAATTATTAAGATCACGTCACTCCCCTGCTTAAGAACATCTGAAGGCTTCCTTTATCCATCCATTTTCCCTTACTATCATAAAACATCTTAGGCTGGACGACTCACAAGAAGAGGGAGTGAGGTGACTGTGCCTAACTATAACAACCCTAGCCACTCAGGAAGCTCAGACCTGAGGATGACGGTCGGAAGCCAGCTCAGGCAGGAAAAGTCCATGGGACTTCTATCTCTAATCATCAGAAAGCCAAAAGTGAAGATGTGGCTCAAGGGGTAGAACGCTAGCCTTGAGTACAAACAGCATCTAGAACAGGGGTTCAAACCCCCATAATTGGCACCGGAAAAAAAAATACCAATCAGCTCACAGTTTCGGAGGCTGAAAGTCCAACCCTAGCCCCCGCCCTTTCCAGGGATTTGAACTTAGGGCCTTTTCTGCTTTATGATCTGAGCCATTCCTTTCTGTTGGGTAAGCAGAGGTAGGAATCTCGGGGATTTCTCTGCCAGGAATGACTCTCAACAGTGACTCTCCGATTCCAGCCTCCTGAGTAGCTAGGATTGTGGGTATGAATCTTTCGTTCCTTTTATCACTAATTTAGAAAGCTACCTGTATCTTTTCAAGGGAACATACTCCAAAGATTTCCTCATTAGGTACCATATATCCTAGAAGTTCCCACAACCTCCTAACATCACCATAATAGAGACATGAACTATTAGTGTGCACAATCAAACCAGAGCCAAACTACAGCTCTAACACATTCAGAGTTCCTGCAATGGCCCACAAGGCATTGCACTGTACAGGCCCTTGTGACTCTCATTTCCTACCACTCCAACCCCCATGGCCTTCTTCCTGGTCCTCAACTATGCGGAAGTCCAAGCAAGCCAAACATACTAGCTAAAGGCCTTAGCATTGCTTTCACTTGGAATGCAATTCCTCCATTGAACTGAGTGGCCACCACTATCACTTGTTTCATATCATAAACCTAATCTACTCAAAGAGATTACCACCTAACCTCAAGTAACATTCTCTACCTCTCTAACCTCCTATTCAGATTGTTTCATTTCTTTCCATTGCACTTATCCTTACTACATTTTTCTTTCTTTGTTGACACCGACTCAGACAGAACAAAACCTCCACAAGGGTGTGCGTTCGCTTCACAGCTGCATCCTCAAGGGCCGGGACCCATGTCCAGCACAGAGCAGGTACACAATCTACCAACAACTGAATTTACAATCTTCATTACTTGTGCTCTCAACTGCATAGTTTTAAAAACTACTATGAGCAAAAAATTCACAACTTGGACAGAACTACCTATCCATCAAAAAGACCACATAAAATGTATTTCCCGTATTGTGGTTCTTAAATTGTCTCAACCCTTAACAACATATGAACTATGTAGCAAACATTCACAGCACATTATCCAAGTCTCTGGCCTCATCCTATCCGCTGTCTTAATCTCATATCTTAACTAGGAAGTCGACTTGGATATGGACCTCCCTGCACATTCCAAGGCCCTATTCATCTTTACCACCATGGCAACATAGCTTACATTACATTTAACTCCCTAAGACACAAAACTCTACCGTCCTCCTCTCCTCCCCGAGAGTGAGTTACTAGGTCTTGAATTCTACTTCTGGAATGTCTCATCTGGTCCTCCCGCTCCTGCTACATCACTGTTCAGTATCTTCAGACTTTTCATCTAGAATCTCTTGACCTAGTGCATTCACGTACCAAGACGATCTTTCCACAATGACAGTTCAACAGCTTTGCCCATCTTAGAAACTATTAACAAGTCAGGCATTGGTGGCTCACACTTGTAATCCTAGCTACTCAGGAGGCAAAGATCTGAAGAACATGGCTCCAAGCCAGGCCAGGCACAAAAGCCCATGAAACTCTATCTTCAAGTAGCCACCCAAAAAGCAGGATTTAGAGCTGTGGCTCAAGTGGAAAAGTAAAAGCCTTGAGCAAAACAGTTCACAGATACCACCCAGGCCCTGAGTTCAAGTCCTGGGACAGGCACACACACACAAAAATACAAACATTCAACAGTTCTATGGACTCCTTTGTGTCTGCAGGGAGTAGAAGCACACACAATGTGTGTGCACATGGCCTGCACATGTGCCAGCACTGGAACTTAAAATCAGGGCCTGGGCACTGTCTCTGAGCTTTTCCATCCAAGCCTGGCATGCTACCAGTTGAGCCACAGCTGCACTTCTTTTAGGCTGGTTAACTGGAGCTAGAACGCGTCTCACAGACTTTCCTGCCTAGGCTGGTTCTGAGCCTCAGACCTTCGCCATTTGAGTAGCTGTTAAGTCAGTGGTAGAATAGCGGCCCAACATTTGTGAGACACTGAGTCTGATGTCCAACATTGCAAAAAAAGGTGTGTGTACATGGTAGGAGTTATTTTTAACTCCTTCATTCTGTCTCAATGTACCATAGTGCCCTTCTATTCCAACCCCAAATATACATCTTAAAGTTAACCACAACAAACTCCTGTTTCCAGATACAACACTTTGTTTTGTTCTTTAATGTTCATTCATTGTTCCCCCATAACTGAAACATTTTTTCTTCCCTTCTTTGCCTAGCATAGATGTCTACTCCATTAGGAAACTCTTTAAATTAGATATCCTCTTCTTTCCTCCTTATAGAACTTATCATAATTATCGTATGTTGGAATATGCTTATGCTACAACATAGAGTAAGTTTTGCTTTACTGTTTTCTGTCACATACTAAATTATGAGCTCCTTGAGAACATGGTCAAATAGCTTATTCATTTTCATTCCACATTGGCTGACATACAGAAGTTCTTAAATTAAGAATTTATGAAAAAAAGAGCAAAAAGCCAGTTGCTGATAGCTCATACCTGTAATCCTAGCTACTCAGGAGGCCAAGATCTGAAGATCATGGTTCAAAGCCAACATGGGCAGAAAGTCCATGATATTTTATCTCCCAATTAACCAACAGAAAAATGGGAAGTGGTGCAGTGGTTCAAAGTAGTAGACTGGAAGTCCTGAGCAAAAGAGCTTAGGGAGGGCCGGGAGTTTGGCCTAGTGGTTAAAGTGCTTGCCTAGCATGCATGAAGACCCGGGTTCGATTCCTCGGGACCACATACATAGAAAAAAGCCAGAAGTGGTGCTGAGGCTCAAGTGGTAGAGCTCTAGCCTTGAGAAAATCCAAGGACAGTGCTCAGGCCCTGAGCTCAAGCCCAGGACTGGCAAAAAAAAAAAAAAAGAGCTTAGGGACAGCACCCCCAGTCCTAACTTCAAGACCCGCCCCCCCGCCCCCAAAAAAGGCGAGGGGTGGAGGGTGGGGGGGGGTGTAAGAAGGGATGAAAGGAAAGAACAAGTTTTGAGCAGGTGTCAACTCTCAAGGGATTTTTTTTTTTTTTAAGGTATTTATGGGACTGGGAGTTTGGCCTAGTGGTAGAGTGCTTGACTAGCATGCATGAAGCCCTGGGTTGGATTCATCAGTACCACATACACAGAAAAAAACAGAAGCAGTGCTGTGGCTCAAGTGGTAGAGTGGTAGAGCACTAGCCTTGAGAAAGCTCAAGGACAGTTCCCAGGCCCTGAGATCAAGCTCCAGGACTGGCAATAAACAAGCAAACAAACAAACAAATAAATAATAGAAAAGTTATTTACAAGGCTCAAGTGGTCACTAACATGCACTAAGAAGTGTGGAGTCCTAAATACAAAAAAAAAAAATATTCTGATGGTCTGGCCTAAGAATCCCAAGAGGCAACCAGGTGGCTCAGGCCTGCAATCCCAGCTACTCAGGAGCCTGAGATTTGCGGATCGTGTTTTAAAGCCAGCCTAAGCTCATCTCCAATAAAACAACCCAAGTGAAGCTGGAAGTGGTGTTGTGTCTCAAGTGGTAGAGTGGTAATCTTGAGCACAAAGAGGCTCCAGCCCCAGGACTGGCAAAAGAAAACAAAAACAAAAACAAAGTAGCCGGGACTACAGGCATGAGCCACCCTAACAGACGACAAGGCTCTACCACCATCTCAACTTAAGCCAGGCCACAGGTGGGAGGATGGCAACAACAACAATAAAAATCTGAGGCCAATCTGAAAAGTAAAGCAAAGAGCTTGAGACATGGTTCAAGTGGTAAAAACACCTGCTTAGCAAGCAGAAGGAATTTTGTGCAAATCCCAGTACCGCCAAAAGAAAAAAAAAAAAAAAAGGCAGTACTTTTAATTCGATCCAGTGTTTTTATGGCAGTACATTTTTCTGTGGTTGGTAGTGGTCATGGGACTTGAACTCAGGACCTAGGCTCTCTCTCTGACCCCATCTGCACACTTGAGCCACAGCACCACTTCTGGTTTTTGAGACGTTAATTGGAGGTGAGAGTATCTCAGGGACATTTTGCCCTGGCTTGTTTTGAACCCCAATCCTCAGATCTCCAGCCCCCCAAGCAGCTAGGATTGCAGGTGTGAGCCACTGGTGCCTGTCTATCCAAATTCCAAGTAGAAACAACAAATTTCCATGTCCATTCCATTTGGCCCATTTTATTCAACAATTTGCTGCAATTGGTTGAGTGCTGTTAATAACATAAAATATAAAAGCAGAACAAGTTTTGGTTAGAAAACTGAGAAAGAGAAATCTAATATAAATCTTAGACCACCATTTCCAGATAATATACCATCGCTAATGCTGAAAGCTTTACCAAAAATATGAAAAAGAAATCCAACAAAACACTGACATTATGATCTACATTAACACAGACTGCTCTGGTGTGGCAAGTCACATTTCTCAAAAACTATCACAACATAGAGATCACTAGTCAATATACACATTTTTCTTTACTTGGAGACTTTAAGGCAACTAAACTGAAAGTATTATGATAGATTCTACTTTCAACTACCTCAATAACTGCATCTTTAGTTTTTAGGCCGGGAGTTTGGACTACTGGTAGTGTGCTTGCTTAGCATGCATGAAGACCTGGGTTCAGTTCCTCAGTACCACATACATAAAAAAGCCAGAAGTGGTGCTGTGGTACAGCCCTAACCTTGAGAAAGCCCAAGGACAATGCTCAGGCTCTGAGTTCAAGCCTCTGAATTGGCAAAAAAAAAAAAAAAAAAATTAAGTGTTTTTGCAACTAATTGGACATACAATTCAAACTAAAAAGCTTGATTCGAAGTTAAAATTTGTTCAATCAGATTAAGTGACATAAAAGGTTTCACAGCTCACTGTAATAACAACTTGAGAACACACACACAAAAAGAATATATGAGCCCAATATAATCAACACTATCCTTTTGTTGTTGTTGTTTTCTTTCTATGCAACTCAACCTGGTCTCAAACTTGTGGTCTCCTACCTCAACCTCACGAGTCCTGGGATTGTAGGTACGCACCATCACACTCAGCTACACACTTTTTGAATTCAATGTTTAACAAAGAGAAATAAAAATCTTGAGCAAATTCCAGCTTGCACACATACAAATCAAGTTGTAAGAGATAAGGAAGTCCAGGAGTGGATGGTCATGTCTATAACCCTAACCATTCAGAAGAGGTTAAGACATTACAATTGTGCGTGGTTCTAAGCCAGCCCAGGCAGGAAAGCCTGTGAGACCCTTATCTCCAATTATACACCAAAACGCTTGAAGTGAGATGGGGTGTGGAGGTGTGGCTGGAATAGTGGAGCCCTAGTCTTGGATATAAAAGCTCAAGGACAGCATCAGTACAAACCTTAGGACTGGCATAAAAAAGAAAAAAGAAAAGAAATAAGGAAGGCTGTCAATACTAATAAGATTCCCTAACACTTGCTATATTTAACACAACAACAAAAAGTTCTTTATGAAGATGAGAATTTGTTCCAACAAATTCCTATTATTAACACAACTACACACAAGAACTGTCTTTTGTTTGATTTTTATTGCCTGCACTTGAACTCAAGGCCTCTGGCTCTTATTTAGTTTTTCCCACTCAAAGTCACTGCTCTACCATTGGATCCACAGCTCCACTTCTGGCGTTTTTCTGGTTAACTAGAGATGAAAGTCGCAAGGAATTTCTGCCCAGATTGTGTACTAGAATCACAGGCAACAGACATCAGCACCCCACTGATTTTTCTGTTTATTTTTTTTTTCCCCAGTCCTGGCTTGAACTCAGGGCCTGAGTATTATTGTCCTTGGGCTTTTTCAAGGCTAGAGCTCTACCACTTGAGGCACAGCACCACTTCTGGCTTTTTCTTTGTATGTGGTACAGAGAAATCAAACCCGGGTTTTCACGAATGCTAGGCAAGCACTCTACCAAGGCCAAACTCTCGACCCAAAGGTTTTTTTTTTTTTTCTTTTTTTAGGGCAATAGGAATAGAAATTGTAAGCACTTAAAATTAGTAGTTCTAAAATGATAACAAAGGTTACATTTGCATAGTATCATGAAACCTTTAAGATTAAAGTTTCCAACAGACTTTCATTTCTTAAGCAGACAAGTTTTTAAAAGGGGGAAAAAAGAAAAATAATTTAAATCTAAGATACCTTTAACTTACTACATGCCTTCAGCCAAACATTTACACAGAACCTAAGATGTGTCAGGCAGGCATTACAATGTGAACGGTGGCAGAGTACAACATTCATTCCAAATATTTACTTAGCTTCTGAACTTGTGTATCACTGAATCCAAAACTTTCCTTTGAAGAAATTTTCATTTAACACCAAGGCAGATGTATAATTTTTCTAATGAACTCAGTTTTCACTGCTGCTGGCAGGAGTATTTGGTAGCATTTGTGACTAAGAAAAGGGATTCATATCTGAACCACTACTCCCATGTATTTTCATTTAGAAGAAAGCCAGATAGAAAGTCACAAAGATATAAACTCTTCCAGGCAGTCTCCAGCACCCCTAACTCAAAAAGAAAAGCACCTTATAAAACGTGGATTGCATTATCTTGTTCATAATGTATTAAATGGTTAGGTGGCCACAGCTTTTACTTTCTTCCGAAGAAGCGAACATTACAAATGATTCTTTGAATACAGTATTGCAAAAGTACTGAGTCTGAAGACAAAAAATAAATTTTTAAAAAAAATGTGGTTGAAAGGAACGGTCAAAAGTTGATGACATTTACGTTCTAATGTTATCTGTTGCATATCTCTAGATTCGAACACACTTTTCAAGCACTTCTGAATTCATAACGGATGAAAAAAAATGTTACTGTCTAACTTCCACAAGATAAACACAGACACTGCAGATATGTAGCTAAGGCTTTTCATCCCGGGAGTGTTAAAAAGCAAGCCACCATTCATTTACATATGCCCTGCGTGAAAAACAACAATCTGTACCTTGCGGCTGCAGGAGTAAACTGTACTCTCTGCTGGAGACACTCAGATTTCCCAGGCGCTGCCCTCCAGTTCACATGCTCGCTGCAAGAGGAAGCTGGCCACGGGCTCTCCACACGCAAACACAATGCAGCAAGCCAATGACAGGGGCAGACCCCACAGACCAATGCGGAAAGACAGACCACATCACCCACCCCAAGTCCCTGGAAACACAACTGCTATTTCGGGTCTCTGGAGTGAGTCGAGGTCATAAAAATGCTCTTAAAATATTGCAAATAAGATGACTGAGGGCCGGGGGGGGGAGGCGACCGAGAAAAGGGTTTTCCACTGCAACTTCACCGAGCTGCCGCTCACTCTCCTCCGTGCAGACCCGAGTCGGGTTACTTGACCTGCTTTTTCTCTTTACGTTTCCAAGCACTTTCGTTCGTGCCGCGGTGCCGGTGGCTGGATGCAAAGGGAGCCATTCTACGTGGGAGTGATCTCGAGCGAGACGCCTCCACCGACACCAACTCCACCGCACGCCTCGGACCCTCCAACTCCGCAAGGCCGCGATCGCCGCCCCCCCCCGCCGCTGCGCGCCCCCCCACCGGGGCAGAGCCCCCCCCGTTCCCGACTCCGCCGCCTGGGAGGCCCGAGCTCCGCAGGCAGCCTTACCTTCATGGCGACTCCGGGGTCGCGATCCCCTCGATCACGCCGGCTTCACCTGCACCTGGAGGGGAACAAAAGACGCGGGGTCAGCCCCGCGGGCCCCGCTGCGCGGCCGGGGGCGGCCGAGGACGTCAGCCCGGCCCCGCACGCGCCGCCCGGGTCCCCCGGGCCGCGCCATCCCCGCGCGCCCTCCACCCACACGGCCGCCGCTCTCCGCCCCATTGTCGCGACCCCGACGGGCTTCCCGGTCCCCGGCGATGACGCCATTTCTGTCAGAAGAAACTCGCGAGCCAGCGCAGGGTCCGGCGCGGCCTCGCCAGGGGCGCCGCCGTCCGCCCCCACGGGCCGCGCGCCCCGCGTCAGCGCCGCCGACGGGCGGGCCCGGGCCGCCGCAGGGAGGCCCGGGGCCGGGGGGCCGCGGGCCGGGACGCGGACGCCGCGGGGGGGGAGCGGACCGCCGCGGGGCCGCCGTCCGCGCGGGCCCGGCCGAGGCCGCGGGCAGGGCGGAGGACCAGGGTCCCGGTGGCCGAGGCCGCGGGTCCGGGCGCCGCGACAGCCCCGCGGCCCTCGGGCCCCGCTCCGCGGCAGGGCCGGGGAGGTCCCCCGGAGGGGCGGCGAGCGCCCCGGAAAACGGCCCTACCTTCCGCGGAAGCAGGTCCGAGCGCCGTCCGTCCAGAGTCCCCGCTCTGCTCCCCCCACACCAGCAGGCCGGGGGGCGGCGGGGAGGGGGCGGCGGGGAGGGGGCGGGGGTCCGGCGGCGGCCGCGGCCGCGGCTCCGCTCCTCCTCCTTCCGCGGCGGCGACTGGTACCTTTGTTTGGCGGCCGCTCGGGCTCCCTCGCGGGGGGAGGGGGACGGCGAAAAATCCCTCCCGGACGGAGGTCCGGGCCCCGGGCGCGCTGCCCGCCGGGGGACGCGGCGCCGGACCCTCTGCGGCTTCCTCCGGGCCAAGGTCCAGGCGCCGGCCGGGGCGGCAGCAAGCTCGGGCTCGAGACTCTGCCTCCGCTCCGGCGCCTGAGCTCCTCACTCCGGACTCGACTGACGGGCAAACATCGCTTCCCCCCTCCAGCTCGGGGCCCCCCCTCCCTCTCTCTCTCCCCTCCCCTAAGTTCTTTCCCCTCCCCTGCCTCTTTCCCGGATGGCCTCCTAGGCGATCTCTGATTGGCCGATGTTCTCTAGAGCCCGCCTATGCCCTAACCCCATTGGTCTGTCTGATACAAACAACGACGCCATTTTCCCACCACTTCTATGGAAACAGAAAGTTACGCCTCAAAGCTTTCTGGGTAATGCAGTCCATTTCCTCGCGCCACTGCGCAAATTCTGGCCCATGAGAACTGCAAAACCCACAAAGCAGTGCGCTCGCATGTGTCAAAAGAGGGAGGGCGGGAGGGCGGAGCCCGGAGACAGCGGGGGAGGAGGCGACGACGCCTGCGCAGTGTGAGCGGGATGGCGCATTTTCTAGTACCGAGTTATGCGGCGTCGCTGGCGGCGGAGGGCGGAGAGTTCTGTGGTGAAGTAAGGGGTAGGATTCATGTAGGCGTCGGCAGGAGCCGCGGTCTGAACTGTAAAGTGGGAAGCTGAGGCTAGGCACTGCTCCTCGTGGACGGGCGGCCTGAAACCGTGAGATCATCGTGGAACCGTGAGCGGCGGCGGCGGCGGCGGCGGCGGCGGTGGTGGTGGCGGCGGCGGGGGAACCCGGATGGGAGAGAGCGGGGGCGGGGCTGGTGAGGAGGAGGAGGAGAAGCGTATAGAAGCGGGGGGGAGGGAGAGGACCCGGATGCTGACCCCCAGCGGAAGCTGGGTGGCCGGCCCGGTGATGCGGGCGCCCGGAGCGGGGTCCGCGCCCGGCGGGGAAGCCCCGTGGCCCGAGCTCTGGCTCCCTGGGCGGAGCCGCGGCGCCGCCCGCACGGCCCGCTCCGCTGGGAGGCCGGCGGGCTCCGCGTGCCCTGCAGTGTGTGGCCTCAGGGACAGGACGTGGGCCGTCCCCTTGGAAAGAGGGTGACCCCCGGGGCACGGGGACAGGTGTCTGCGTCCCCAGGCCTCCAGCCTGAGCCTTTGCGAGGGAAGGGGACTGGTAAATGGCATTCAGGGTAAGGCCGCACCCAGCAGCGCGCCCGGAGCCCCCGCTGACCGGCCCGGGGCTCGCGGGGGTCCGCCTGCCCGTCTAGTGACTGTGCGCCGGTTCTGGGCCCTCAACTCCGGGCTCGAGTCACTTCTGCACCCCCGGCTTGTTGGTCATCAGTTTGGAAGTGCGAGTCCCGTGGGCTTGCAGCGCCTCCTGAGCAGCACCCAGCTTTTCAAGTTAAGGAACATGTATTTCGAAGCCGAGCCCTGGCGGTGGCTCAGGCCTGTATTCCCAGCTAGCCGGTGAGCCGAAGTCCAGAAGGTGGAAGTTTGTCTTCAAACTCCATCTCCAGATTCACCAGCAGAGAGCTGGGCTGGAAACGAGGTCAAGACGTAGAGCACCAGTCAGCTCTGCAAGGGCCAAACCTTGACTGCAAAAGGGAAAGGCAGGGAGGGGCCAGGGAGCGGACATGTTTGTGAAAAGATACTACCATACTATCATTATTTTTTACTCCAACCTAGGTTTAAAAAAAATAGTTACGACTGAAACGGGTGAAAAGTAAAGTCCTGAGTGTTAGGCCCTAGGTGTGACATGCATACAGTGACCATAGAGCGTGCCTTTTTTTTTGGCCAGTCCTGGGCTTGAGCCCAGGGCCTGAGCACTGTCCTTGGACTTTCTCAAGGCTGGAGCTCTACCACTTGAGCCTCAGCACCACTTCCGGCTTTTTTTTTTCTATGTATGTGGTACCGAGGAATCCAACCTGGGTCTTCGTGCATGCTAGGCAAGCACTCTACCACTAGGCCGCTTGCCTTTTGTCTTGGTTCCTGGATTTAAACCAAAGACTGAGCACTGTCCCTTAGCTTTTTCATTCTAGTCTGTTGCTCTATCATTTGAGCCATATCTCCATTTTGACTTTTTACTGGTTAATTAGATAGGAGTCTCTTGGACTTCCCTGTCTGGCTTTGAACTTCAGTCCTCAGATCTCAACCTCCTGAGTAGCTAAGACTACAGCTTTTTTTTAAAGTTACTGGCATTTGAACTTAGAGCCCCCCAGAAGCTGTACCACTTGAGCTCTACCCTCAGTCCTGTTTTTGCTTCTGCTATTTTTTTAGACACAGTCTTGTTGTTTGGGCTAGGATGGTCTCCAAGTCCTCTAGTCTGAACTTCTCGTATATCCAGGATTACAGACATACATTTGTTTAGATGAATCTCTTGACCTTTTGCCCAGTCTAGCCTCAAACTGTTCTGCTCTTCTCTCAAGTTTCTTCTTTTAACCCCTTAAAACATGTTAGAAGACAGTAAAATAATAAGTAACTAAATTGTGGTTTGGATTACTTCCAAGTATTTTATGCTTTCTTCCCCTTGTATTATATTTATCAATTGCCAGTCTGTGCAAATGTAGATATATTCCATATGGAATATTTCTTTCAGAATTTATATTGCTGAAATAGCTTCCTTTGGCAAGGGTTCCACTTTCCTAGGATTATTGCCAGAATCGTCAAGGACTGATTACAGAAAACAGGCATTGTGACATACATTCATGATACCAACCAGACTTTGGGAGATTGAAGGAGCTCTAACCAGCCTTGGCTCTATTACATTTTGAGTTTGCATCCAGTCTTGGCTCAGCCAGGCCCCTGTTGCACATGCCTGTAATTCTAACTACTCAGAAGGTTGAGACCTGAGGATCGAGTTTGGAAGTTAACTGGGCAGACAAAGCCAAGACTCATTTCTCCAACTTTGCTAGTTAATTACCAGCAAGAAGCAGAGATGTGCCCCTCCTGTTATATCACCAACTGTGAATGGAGGGGCCAAATAAAAGTCTAGGCCTGAGGTTCAATCTTTATTATTGGCCAGAACAGAGAGAGAGAGAGAGAGACAGAGAGAGAGAGAGAGAGAGAGAGAGAGACCGAGACCGAGAGAGACCGAGAGAGACCCTGTGTGCGTGCACACATGCTTATGTTCTTCACTCCTAAAAAGTAACCCAAACTGCTTCATGCCTTGGTTTCCATTAGTAATCTAGTGATTTGTCTTAGCCTGTGATTACATGGAATGAGTATTTGGCATTAAAGGATGGAAATATTCAGTAACTTGAATTTTAGTCTGAGTAAAGGAGTAAGGAGCATCATGATCCTGAGAAGTGACACACATAGCACAGTTGCTTGACTAGATCTGAGGGGAGACACGCTCACATGCATGTTGGCTTTTCCTGGAGCGACTCCAGCTTTCATTGTGTTTTTATGTCTGTGCCTCATGAGATGGTTAAGCTGACTGGAAGCTTCAAAGCACTTGTATTACTACTTACCATCCTTTATCCTGTGCCTGCCTGTTCGTGTACCTAGCAGCACACAGATAAGGGAGAAATTCTTTTCTTGTTATTGGCATCCTAAACTAAAAAAAAGCTATTACATAAAAGAAACAGTGGTTCGTATTTTTTAACCTTGTTGTTGTTTCTGTACTAAGAAACAGAAACATTATGTACCTAATTCTCACCAGGTTGTGTAGTCTCAACTCTTCTGAGCTTTTAATTGTGCTGGTAAAATGGAATGCCAGTGCTAATAGATTTGAGGGTTGTTTTGGTTTTTTTTCCTTGCCAGTCTTGAAGCTTGAACTCAGAGCCTGAGTTTCTTTTTTCCAGGCATAGCACTCTACCACTTGAGCCACAGTGCTACTTCTGGCTTTTTCTGGGTATGTGATACTGAGGATAAAACCTAGGGCTTCATGTATACTAGGCAAGCACTCTACCACTAAGCCACATTCCCAGCCCCATGAAATTGTCTTTATGTTCTTTTTTTTTTTTTTTTCCTGTCTTGAGACCAAAGTGGGTATCTAATGCTTTTGCTCATTGGCTGCTACTCTACCAACTACTGAGCAACATCTCCAACTTCATGTCTGTTATTTTTGACAGGTCAGCTTTGAAACCTAAGAACAATGGAGAAGACCCAAGAAACCGCCCAGAGAATTCTCCTAGAACCCTATAAGTACTTGCTTCAATTACCAGGTAACCATTCATTTGTTGACAGTACAGGGCAATTTTCAGACTGGTCATTTATTCATATGTTAACAGAGGAAAAAGTTAGACTTACTAGTTCTTGAGGCTTTCTATTACTTAAAGTGATACATATATCTTTTGTCTTGTTTGTAAGTTTGCATGTTCTGGAGCTGGTAAGAGGTGCACAGAAATGGAGGGACAAATGGTGAATAAACGCAGCAGTGATACTCACTAGACACTGTGTTGAAAATGGGCTGGAAATGTAGCTCAGTGGCAGAGTGCTTGCCTGGCATACATGAAGTCCTGGGTTCTATTCCTCACTACCACATACACAGAAAAAGCTGGAAATAGCACTGTGGCTCAAGTAGTAGAGTGCTAGCCTTGAGCAAAAGAAGCTCAGGGACAGTGTTCAGGTCCTGAGTTCAAGCCCCAGGACTGGCTAAAAAAAAAAAAAATTAAAGGCTGCCCTAATTTTAAAAGGCTGTACATTAGAATGTGAGTGTTGGGTTTGTGGTTGTATCAAGTAGTAGAAAGAAATCTATAGTAGGTAACGGTTTCATAAGGCATATCTGTCAAGTCAAACAGTTTGTTGTTGATGTTGTTGTTTGCCATTCCTGGGGCTTAAAGTTTGGGCCTGAGCTCTGTCCTTTGGGCTTTCTTAAGGCTGATGCTCTACCACTTGAGCCACAGCACCACTTCCAGCTTTTTCTATGTATGTCATACTGAGGAATTAAACCTAGGTCTTTGTGCATGCTAGGCCAGCACTTTACCACTAGGCTGAACTCCAGGCCACGAGTTGAACAGGTTTTTTTTTTTTTGGGGGGGGGGGTCAGCTCAAGGCTACCTCCCCTACCCCTAAGCCACAGCCCTACTTCCCATTTTCTAGTGATTAATTGGAGATAAGAGTCTCTCAGTCTTAGTAGTGCCTGGGCTAGCTTTGAACTGCGATCCTCAGATCTCAGCCTCCTCAGTAGCTAGGATTATAGGCATGAGCCACCACACTCGACTAAGTCAAACAGTTTTGAAGAACTTTTTTTTTTTTTACTATATTTCTTATAATTATACTGTGAGATCTTATTTTTTAATTATAGGTAAACAAGTGAGAACCAAACTTTCACAGGCATTTAATCATTGGCTGAAAGTCCCAGAAGACAAACTACAGGTATTTAGATAAATCTCTTTATTCATTGGTCATTACTGAGGCTTGAACTCAAAGTCTTTGGGGGGGGGGGTTGCGGGGAGCTCATTCTGAGGCTTGAACTCAGCCTGGCTCTGTCCCTGAGCCTCTCTGTGCTCAAGGTGAACTCAGGGCCTTGTGCTCTCACTTAATTGTTCCCATTCAAGAGCCTGCATCTTATTACTTGAGCCATGCCTCCAGATCTAGCTTTTATTTTTGTCAGTCGTGGGGCTTGAAATCCGGGCATGGGTGCTGTCCCTGAGCTCTTCAGCTCAAGCCTAGTGATCTACCACTTTGAACCACAATGCCACTTCCAGTTTTCTGGTGGTTAACTGGAGACGAGTCTCAAAGACCTTCCTGCCCGAGGCTGGCTTTGAAAGATGTGAACCACTAGCACTTGGCTCTTTGCTGTCTAGGTAAGAATCTCCTGGATTTGTTTGCCCAGGCAGGCTTTGAGCCAAGATTTCCAGATCTAAACCTCCTGAATAGCTAGGATTATAGGCAAGAGCTACTCATGCTGGTTTCAGTTATTCTCTTGACCTCTGCTCCCCAAGTAGTTGAGATGACAGGTATGAGCCACCATGCGTGGCACAATATATTTTATATTTTGAGCCTGGAAATAATTACTAGTTTGAAAAGGTCTCAGTTGTCTTAACTTTTCACATCTGTTGACATCATTAAGTATAAATTTCCGAATAATGTGAAATTAAAGCCAGGTTCTGGTGGCTCATGTCTGTAATCCTGGCTACTCAAGAGGCTGAGATGTGAGAATCAGGGTTCAAATCCAGCTGGAGCAGGAAAGTCCATGAGACTCATTTCCAGTTAACCACCAGAACACCGGAAGTGGTGCTATGGCTCAAAGTGGTAGAGCACTAGCCTTGAACAAGAGCCCAAGAACAGTGTCCAGGCCCTAAGTCCAAGCCCCACAACCTACCAAAAAAAGTGCAATTGTTGACTAAGGGGAAATTCTTTTTCTTGCTTTAGATTATCATTGAAGTAACAGAAATGTTACATAATGCCAGTTTACTCATCGATGACATTGAAGACAACTCAAAGCTCCGGCGTGGCTTTCCAGTGGCTCACAGCATCTATGGCATTCCGTCTGTCATCAATTCTGCCAATTACGTGTACTTCCTTGGCTTGGAGAAGGTTTTAACTCTTGATCACCCAGAGGCAGTGAAGATTTTCACCCGCCAGCTTTTGGAGCTCCATCAGGGACAAGGCCTAGATATTTACTGGAGGGACACCTACACTTGTCCCACTGAAGACGAATATAAAGCCATGGTGCTGCAGAAGACAGGTGGACTGTTTGGATTAGCAGTAGGTCTCATGCAACTGTTCTCTGACTATAAAGAAGATCTGAAGCCACTGCTTAATACACTCGGGCTCTTTTTCCAAATCAGAGATGATTATGCTAATCTGTCATCCAAGGAATATAATGAAAACAAGAGTTTCTGTGAGGACCTAACAGAGGGAAAGTTCTCCTTCCCTACAATTCACGCTATTTGGTCAAGGCCTGACAGTACCCAGGTGCAGAACATCTTGCGCCAGAGAACAGAAAATGTAGATATTAAAAAATACTGTGTGCATTATCTTGAGGATATAGGTTCTTTTGAATACACTCGGAATACTCTCAGAGAGCTTGAATCTAAAGCCTATAAGCAAATTGAGGCATGTGGGGGGAACCCGGAGCTAGTGGCTCTAGTGAAGTACTTGAGTCAGATGTTCAAAGAAGCCGAGTGATGTGTGTACATCCTCAGTTAGACATGAGGCCATCTTTTAGTTGGCTGTTTTGTCTGTTCGCCTATACTGGTTCACAAATTTGAACCAAGGTGTTTATCTTGAAAACTGAGTACGTAGTGGTAATACAAATAAAATTGTTTCAATATAGAAATCCCTACGTACATATAGCGGCAATTACCAGAAGAAATCACCTTTTCTAGATCACATTTGAGTGTCGGAAACTGTTGTAGCAGGACATTATGACCACAAAGTGCTGTTGGATTTTGTCAATAAAAAAAAAAGACATTAGCTTCCATTTTACCTGGGTACTTCCTAAGTGTACTATATGCACAATTCCCAGTTGATCTCAGTTCCAAAGCAGTGTCTTAGACTGGTGTTTAGCCAGCAGACCCAATAATCACAAAACCCTTTTTTCCCCTCAATGCTACTGGTAATCAATCTCAGTGTCTTTGTGGAAACTCCCTCAGTAATGTCTAGAACCAGTGGAAATACTCCTGGCCTTTTTCTTCTTCCATTCCGCACTCTCCACACTCTTAACCAGGGACTCTCTGTGTAATATAATTGGCATGCTTCACCAATTTTTTTAACCACTTGTAAACATGTTTTTCCTCAAACTGATTAGTATCTTGGTACAGCATGGTCTTTCCATTTGGGAAAGAAAAAACGTACAGACAAGTTTTGTTTTTTAAGTTTTTTATTTTGCCAGTCCTGGAGCTTGAACTCAGGGCCTGGGCACTGTCCGTGAGCTTCTTTTGCTCAAGGCTAGCACTCTCCCAATTGCATCTCAGCATCCCTTCTGGCTTTTTCTACATATGTGGTACCTAGGAATCAAATCCAAGGCTTTGTGCATGCGAGGCAAGCTTTCTTACCACTAGGCCACACACTCCGGTCCCAAGGCTGAAGTTTTTAGGAGGGGACTTCCTCCTAACCCCTTGGCTTCTTTTCCTGTCTACTATAGGTAAGTGAAGATTTTAAAGGACTTCTAGTACACATACAGTACAAAAGCAAGAGACACATTTCCTTCTACCACAGCACCACCTCTCCTGGAATCTATAATCTCTGATGAAAAAAAACTGAAATGTGCCAGGCACTGGCGGCTTACACCTGTAATCCTAGCTACCTCAGAAGGCTGACATCTGAGGATCACAGTTAAAGCCAGCTCAGGCAGAAAAGTCCATGAGACTTTTATCTCCAGTTAACCACCAGAAAACCGGAAGAGATGCTGTGGCTCTAAGAGGTAGAGAACTACCACTGAACTCAGACAGCACACAGGCCCTGAGTTCAAGCCTCATGTTCAACTAAAAAGATTTAAAAAAGAAACTGAAATGATAAAACATAGGAGAGAATGCTAGACTGGAAAGCCGTTAAAAGACTATGCCTTCCCAGCACTAATCAGCTTACAGCTTGATCCTGACATTTAGTATAGTTTCTAAATTACAGATTTCTAAGTTTAATGTTTTTTTTTTTTAATTGAAGTCTCAAGGACTTTGCTGCTCACGCTGGCTTTGAACCACAATCCTCAGATCTCAAGCTTCCTGAGTAGCTATGTTTCCAGGAATGTGTCACCAGCCAGCACCTGATTTGTTCCACTTGTAAAACCAATGGTCATGATGATCCACTCTGTCCTATTGGCTTTCTTACACCATTCTTTTTCCTTTTTTTTTTGTTTTGTTTTTGTTGTTGTTGTTGTCTGTGGTGAATAGGAGATGGAGTCTCAGATTTTTCTTCCTGAGCTAGTGTTTGGTTGTTTGGTTTTGTTTTAGGGGGCGGGGGAGGGGATTGTATGTATGTGCCCTGTGCTTTCTTGACTTTGTTCAATCACTGTTGACAACAAAATCGGTTTTGAATTTAATCCTCCAGATGTTAGCCTCCAGAGTAGCTGGGATTACAGGCATGAGCCACCAGTGCCTGGCTTGCATTGCCTTCTCCCTGCTGGATTCCCAGTGCCTAAAAATAGTCTTAGTGAAAAGCTAACACTCACTAAATATTTATTTAATACATGAATGATGGGAACCAAAATGGATTTCAGTATAAATATTTGATTTCCAAGTTGAGCTTTTTTCCCTACAATGTTTTAAATATGATTTTTACAACCAAGGGCTATAATTGATTCTACCAGCTTAAGAGAAACCTCTTCCAGGAGGTAAAACAACAGCAGTAGAGGTGGTACATTGCATCAGTGTGGAAGGATTGGTGGCAAAGAAACAGCAGCTGTTTATTCTGAGTAAAACTGAGCAGGTTTTTTATCTCACCTAGTGCAGAGGGAGCATTTTAAAAAGAAGATTAGCCAGGCACCACTGCCTCACACCTCTAATCCTCACTACTCAGGAGGCTGAGATCTGAGGATCATGGTTCAAAGCCAGCTGGGGCAAAAAAGTACTGTAACATCTTCCAAAAGCTGAACATAGCACTGCGGCTCAAGTGAAGAGTGCTAGCATCAAGCACAAAGAGGCTTAGGGACAACACCCAGGCCCTAAGTTTGAGCCTCACAATCAACTAAAAAAATACAAAAATAAATTCTCATGCATTTGTTGAGGGACTCATCTGAATTGAGTGTGCAATTTTTTTCCCCCCAAAACTGGTTAAAAAAGCCAAAACCTGTGGTTATCTGGGGACTGGTAGGCTCATGCCCATAATCATAGCTACTCAAAAATGGAAGTTTAAAGGTAGACAAATCAAAAGAGATTCTTCTTTTCTTTTTGGCCAGTTCTGTGGTTTGAACTTAGGCCCTGAGCTTTTGCTCAAGGCCAGCACTCTACCACTTGAACCACAGTGCCACTCCCAGCTTTGTGTATGTGGTAATGAGGAATCAAACCTAGGGTTTCATACCTGCTAGGCAAGCACTCTGCCACTAAGCCACATTGTCAGCCTCTCCAAGAGATTTTTGACTAATTAACCAATTAATAGCTAGAAGTGAAGATACCTTAATAAGCAGAGCAACAGTAGAGCAAAATGGCCAAATGAGCACAAGCCTTAAACAGAAGCCCTAATACACCCTCCCCCCACAAAAATGGTTGTTCTCTGCCAAAACACTTTCAGGGCTTGCAAATGTAGCTGAGGGGCGGAGTTCCTGCTTAGCATGTTTCAAGCCCTAGGTTTAATCTCTCAACACCACAAAAAAAGAAAATGCCCAAACTTTCAAGTTAAGGATCATATAGGTGTTTTTAATGGCATTAAATAACCTCGATTTTGCTTCAGAATTTGTATAAAGTGATGAAGGTAGGTTGAGTTAAAACAAGGACACTCCCACTGAGTGAAGACCTGAGGGTCAAGTCTGTGTAACAGGCACTGGTGGCTCATGCCTGTAATCCTAGCTACTTGGGGCTGAGATCTGAGGATCACTGTTCACAGCTGGCCAGGGTAGAAAGTCTGTGAGCCTTACCCTCCAGGTAGCCACCAGAGACCTGGAAGTGGCACTGTGGCTCAAAGTGGTAGAGTGCTGGCCTTGAGTGCAAGAGCTCAGGGACAGTGCCCGGGCCTGGTTCCAGCCCCATGACCAACCACACCACAGCGTGCTAAAATGACATGCCACTCTCAGAGGAGCTGGGAGAGTCCCGGTTCAAGTGCGTGGGTGCACCCGCCTGCGGACTTCCTGCCCCACCGCCCAGCCTGGGCCCCACCACAACCTTTTCAGGACATCACGACCCCGCTGTGCGCCGGGTGAGGAGCACAGCTCCGGAGCCCGCGCCCCGGCCTCAGGCCCGCGCCGCCCCCCTCCCGACCTCGAGCAGCCGCTTTCTCGGGGCTTTCTGTGTCCGTACTTACGGAAACGGCAGCACGAGAGTCGGCTTTGTGTCCTAGCTAGAAACCGTCTCAGCCCCCTCACGTTTCGGGGGCGTCCACACCGCCTTCCTTCCTTCCTTCGCCATAGACAGGGAACCGCTCTCCCCGGACCTAGTCAAGTGGAGCATGCGCGGGCAGCCGTCCCTCACCCCGGGGAGGCGGGGCTTCCGGGTGACGTCACTTCCGCCCGCGGCCGGAAGCTCCGCTCCGGGTGAGCGCCGGCGAGGGGTCCGACGCGTTCGGTTCGGCACAGGGACTCCTCGAGCCGGTGAGCTTCCGTCGGGAGTGCCCGCGGGAGTGCGCCCGCGTGCCCGGTCACCGCGTCCCGCCGTGGGCCCGCTGTGGGCCCGCCGTGGTCCACGCCCCGCCGGACCCTCCGCGGCCGACGGGGCGGCCCGCAGAGCGCCTTCCAGGCCGGCGGCGCCCCTGAAAGCCCTTCCGGGCTAGCGGACGGGCGAACTCGGTCCGTCCACCGCCTGACGCCGCGGTGAGGGGGCCGGGGCGGGCGCGGGGCGAGCGCGGCATGAGGGGCCCGGGGCGCCGCGGTGAGGGGGCCGGGGCGGGCGCGGGGCGCCGCGGCGTGAGGGGCCCGGGGCGGGCGCGGCGAGGGGCCGGGGCGGCCCCGCGGGCGTACAGAAGCGCCTTCTCCAGCTAGGCTGTTGGAAGCCGGCCTCGGGGGCAGGTGAGGGAGAGCCTCGTGGGGCGCGCTGCCCGTCCCTCGACCCCGGGCCCGGGCCGTCGGCTCCCGCCCGCGGTGTTGCCACCTGACACCCAGACTCCGCTTTTCCCTCACTGAGTCTGTTCGTATGACAGTTTGTAGCGGGGGCCGGGGGCGTCCCTTAAAAGTAATGTTCTCGTCCTCTCAAAAACGCCGCCAAGTGCGACTTGCTTTGTTGTACTGTAGGGGAAATCGGTCAGCGAGGTAGAGAAGCCGCGTTTGGAGAGGTGGAACTGCGAGTCTATTACCAAGCCGGAGCCTGCACCTCCGTCCCAAAGATCGCGCGGCCCCGAAAGCAGCCAGCGTAGAAACCGGACTGTCGGTGGAGATCTAAACAAAATTTATACAGAAGCAGAGCAAACTAAAGGAGCAGTCAAAGGCTAGTTTCCTGGGGTAAAACTTCCTGAGACTGCCATCTGGAGGGTTTTCAGAACTGAGTGTGAAGTGTCCATCCATTCAGATGTCAGGATGGTGAGGGGGACAAGATGGCATTACTTAGACCAGTATCCATATTTCAGTGTCACTGAAAAAAAATCTTTAGGGCACCAGTAGCTCCTGCCTGTAATCCTAGCTACTCAGGAAGCTGAGAGCTGAGAATCATGGTTCAAAGCAGGCAGGAAAGTCTGAGAGACTTCCTTCCAATTAAATCAGCAAAATACTTGAACTGGTAGCATAGTTCAAGTAGCAGTGCACAGCCTTGGTAAGAAACAGTGAGAGGCTCTGAGAGGCTAAGGTCAATTAAGCTCTAGTATAACACACACACATAGGTTCTTTTACTCCAGATCAGAATTCTTACCTGCAGAATTAGATTGTTGACACCTGTAAATTGATGACTATAAGTATATGCATTTGCTGGAATATATGCAGGAGGGACAATTAGAAATGCCTGTAATAGGTTAAATGGATAATGAGTTTTCCCTCCCGAAAATAGATACGAACAACCAGAAAACCAAACCTTGACATGTTTGCCATTCACTAGGAATCGTTTAAGATGGATTTGTGGAATAGTGGTTTGGTGGCAGATATTTAGAAAAGTCACAAATATACTTCAAATATGCTTCATTAGTTTTGTTTTTGGTGGTTTAGGGATTGAACTCAGGACCTTGTGCTCTACCACTTCAGCTATACAGTGTATGTATGTGTTTGTGGGTGCATGTTGTCTTTGGTACTGAGTCGAATCTTTGACTATTTACCTCGGTACAGACGCAGGATTATATCAGGTGTGTAGGATCATCAGTTTTATAACTCTGATCCTCTTTGTTTTACTAAGGACATCATTGCATTAATTACACATGGGCCAGTCAACAGTAGCAGTAACATTAAAATAATCACCAGTGGGCCAATAATGGCTGAGATTAGAGAAGTTGCCCAGGGGGACCAGCTGCACAGCCTCTCATCTTATCCTTGGGACCCCTGTCTCCCTTTCCTGCTCATCTAGTCTCCTCTTTATAGCTGCCAGACTATCTTTAATTACCCCAGCGTGGTTTGCTCAAAAGCAACATTCTTTTTCCAGGGTGACACTTGATCTCTAGGAACAATATCTAATATCTAGTCCTCGTCTGTTCTGGAGGACAACTTTAGCTAGGGACCTCAGTGAGTCAGTGAGCTTGTGGACTGACTTATGCATACGTCTCGGGTCAGCATCTGTTTGGGACCCAAGAATGTCCATTTCTCTGGGAATCTGAAAGTCCAGGATCCTCACAAGTTGTCTTCACCTAGGAGTGAGTGATGAACTCAGTAGCTCTTTCCTGCTACCTTTACAGTGGTTGGTGTGTTGGGAATCACAGTGCAGGTTCACTTGAGTGTCAGATGATGAACATGTCCTCAAATCAACTTGTAAGGATTGAATCATGATTAACAATGCCAGCTGAGATAACACATGACTTGGGGGGCCAACAATTGTTATCAGACTCGGGCACACAGCATTCTTTGGTTTGAAGGGGCATAGAGCGTGCCCTCCCAGTTCTGCACCCAAGATAAAGCTCTCGCAACTAGGAAGCATGCTTAACAATCCCTCAGGTGGGCACAAAGAATAGTTCCACATCAGGTTACCAATCCTGACCCAGCTTGCACCATGGCTAACTCAATTACATACCTACCAATTTTACTTGTAATCTCCATTTTTAAGATAATGCTCATACCATTGACTACATACTCAAACCTTCTACAACTTAATTCCTTTCAGATCAAACCTTTACTAACCTTTCTCTCTTTTTCATTTGACTATAGCCCTCATTTACATTTGCACATCTCACCTTTAGGCTGTTCAGCGCTGGATGGAAAATTCCCTTCACCCATCCAGAGTCACCATAATGGCTGCAAAAACCTAGAGGACTTTGAACTTAGCACAGATAGAATGTCCCACCAGCAAGGGTTTAGTTCCAGTCCTCTCAGGAAGCAGCTGTGGAGTGCTGGAATCAGGCAGGACAGGATGTGTGGCATCAACCTTGTCTCTCAGCAGCTCCAATGGAATGTCACGCCTCCTGCTGGGTCACCTGCAAATTTCTGCACAGACTGGTTAGAGAAGCTTACCCTGAGGCCTGACTTTGGTGAAGTCTCCCAGTGATTTCCTGGTTGCTTTTTCTGAGCACACTCATTGTTGTAGGCTGGCACCCCATTGGTTTTTAGGACAGTATAAGGCTGAGATTCCAAAGGAATACCAGGGTGACAACTTTTAGTAACCAGATTTTCTTTAAACAAGGCTAGGATTCTCTATAGACAAGTATACAAGACTTGAACCTGTAGCCATTCCCAAGTGCAGTCTCCACTCCTGCACATCTGTTACTACTCTTTTCCATACCTCGAATTTATCTTGTCTCACTTTCCCTTTATCTTAAGGGGAGTTGATGGGCGAAGATCCATCTTCTATAACTTCTTTTTTTTTTTTTTTTTAGTTTGTGGTGTGCTTTTGCGTGGAAGATCTTTTATTATTTTATTTTTTATTGTAATTAATAAAAGGGTTACATGATATTAGCCATATAGAAGGTGCATTAATTCACATACATGGATACCCTTTCACATGTCTTGGTACCCTTTACCCGCCCCCTCCCCCCCATCTTCTATAACTTCTTCAAGCTGACTCAGGGGCATTGTCTCTGTACTTGACTAGGGACCTTAAAAAGCTTAGCCTATTTTACCAAGGAGTTGCCAGGATTAGCTATCAGAAACAATGATTTGCTCCAAACTAGAGATAGTCAACATTTAACAACTGCACCAACCTTCTTCGGCTACAGTAGTGTAGCTTACTTAGCACCCATTTGCAAAGGCATTTTCTTGATTGTCTGTGGAACTTAATCCCTGCGATCCCAACAATGCCTCAGTTACCTATGTAGGCCTATATACAGATCAATGGGGACACAAGCCTCCGATCCACAAACTTTCCTGAATTTGTGGCTGGTGTCAAATCAAACTTCACTCAGTTAGGACTTTAAACTACCCACTATCACAGATGATTGACAAGTTCCTGCCCAGTTATGAAAGGCAAGCACTCTGTCACTAAGCCACATTCCTACTAGTCCCAATATTTTATCATTTTTATACAACTAATCTCCAGGTTGCCTGGTTTTAGCCCCTGGCTCCTGGCAAGATACTTTAAATCTTGACTGTTACCAGAAACTCATTGCAGCTAAATCAACTTGAATCTTTATCTGGCAGGAGCTTAAACTCGAACATAGCAAAAAGTGATAGTTTATTTAGAAAGAAATGTAGCAGCAAAAGATTCTATGGTATTAGGCATGTTGTGGAAATTGGCACTTCACAGATCATCTGAAGCCATCTCAGGGTGCAGACATGAATGTAAGGTTTAATTAGAGGAAGGATTAGGGGCAGGGGACAGCAGTTTATGCATAGTTTAAGACCAGGTTATAGATGTAGCTTCCTTGACCATTATCTCAGTTCTGATTTTCCTTGGTTCTAGGAAAGGTGTTATTTCTCTTTCTCACTATTGTCTCTTGAGGGGCTTAGGGAGTGGTGTGGTTCCCAGGAGATGGCTTCTGTGGCTCCAGTGTACAGCCTGATCATTAAAATTGGCAATTATCCTTATATGTAGGGCAAACTGTCCTGCAAGGCTCAGGGGTAGTTGTACTCCCTTGTCATCAGTCATGTCTTTCCTGTAACCCGCGGTGACTGAACAATGGCAGTGGAGAGAACAGATTACAACAATGACAAACAAAATGGAAGCAGATATGCCAGGCTTTTCTCTAGCTTTTAGTTAATTCATGGGCCTTTTACATAGACACTGAAAATATACTGATAACAAATTGTCTTTGTCGTGAGAATGACAGAATTAACTTGGGGTTTGCCTGTGAGAATTCTGTCTACATTCCGTCCACAGGGTTGAAGTTCATGTGAGTTGGGAATTGCAATATTTTCTCCAAGGCCTTGAGATCTCATTTTCTATTTCAGATTCCTTTTGTCTTTCCTCATCACTCATGACTAGCTACTACATATCATTTTAACAGAGCTGAGCATAGTGATTGAACCTAAACCCCAGCACTCCGGAGGCTGGGGAAAGAGTCAGGATTTCACAGACTGCTCAGGATACATAGCAAGCCGCTGTCTCAAAAAGAATTAAGTCATTACCATAGCATCATAATTCAGCTAAAATTATTCTTTAATTGTAATAACTTTAATATCACTAACCAGTGTTTAGTTCTTTTCTTTTCATGCATTCTTATTTTTAACAATTGTTCACAGATTTTAAATAATACTTAAACCCAAACAAAAGCCCATATAGAAGTGGGGCACCAGTTGTGCTCACACCTTGTAAACCCAGCTCTTTAGGAGGCTGAAATCTGAGGATCACAGTTTGAAGCAAGCTCAGAAAAGTCTGTGAGACTCATATCCAATTCACCACCAAAAAGCTGGAAATAGAGGTATAGCTCCAATAGTATTATCCTGAGCTTGGATGGAAAAATCTGAGCCAAGAACTCTAGGCTCCAAGACTGATGTATGCACGCACGCATGCACACACGCGCACACGTGTATACAGTGCAATTGATTGACTTCTTTCAAATACCTTTTTTGATGATTTTTTTAAAATTTATGTTTTATTGTCCTTGTTAAGGTGATACACAGAGGGATTACAGTTACATGGTTCAGGTAAAGAATTTAAAAAAAAAAAATTTTTTTTTTTTTTTTGTTTTGCCAGTCCTGGAGTTTGAACTCTGGGCCAGGGATTTATCCCTGAGCTGCTTTTGCTCATGGCGAGTACTCTACCACTTAAACACACACTGGCTACCACAGCACCATTTCTGGCTTTTCCTAAGTAGTTTGTTGGAGATAAGAGCCTCGCAGACTTTGCTGCCCAAAATGGCTTCAAACTGTAGTCCTCAGATCTGTTTCCTGAGTAGCTAGAATTACAGGTGTGAGCCACCAGTGCCCGCTAAGAATACATTTCTTTTGGGACAATGTTACCTCTTCCCTCCATCTCACAGTTTTTCTCTCCCCTTCCCTCCCCACCCACAGATTATATGTTCAATTTTCATCATGGTGTCTAGTGAGTACCACTGCTTAAATTCCTTTTTAAGTTTTCTTTTCCTTCCACCTCTTTCCTCCCCACTCCTCTCTTCTCCCACCTCTTCCCCTCTCTTCCTCTGAGCACTTTTATTTATTTACTTTTCTTGGTGCTAGTCCAGGGGCTTGAACTCAAGGCCTTGGCCTTGTCACTGAGCTTTTCTGCATAATATTAACAAAGTGCTCTACCACTTGAGCTGTGCTCCATTTCCCACTTTTTGTTGGTGGTGGTGTTAGTGAATTGGAATTGACTCATGGACTTTACTGCCCAGTCTGGCTTTGAACTGTGATCCTTAGATGTCAGCTTCCTGAGTAAAGCTAGTTTTGCTAACTTCTGCCCTAGCTGGTCTCAGCCGATGGTTATCCTATCTGGATGTCCCTGGAGGCCAGTGTTACCTATATGTACCATCTTCCCCAGCTCCCTCCGGCTTTGTTTTCCTGTTAGATTGACTTGTTGAAGAAGCATGATTCTTTGCCCTGTGGATGTTGCCACTGTCTGTGCACAGGACAACCTACAATCTAGAAGTGTCATTCCACACATTCCTCAGCTTTCCGCTTTCCTGGGAAGCTGGAGAGGGTGTCCAATTGTCTTTTTGTGCAGATTTTTCCCCCCTCAGGGCCTACACACTGAGCCTCCACTTCATTTCACTAAGATTGGTGTTCTTTTACTTGAGCCATAGCTCTACTTTTCAACTTTTTGGTAGTTAATTGGAGATAAGAATAACACAGACGGGGCCAGGAGTTTGGCCTAGTGGTAGAGTGCTTGCCTAGCATGCACGAAGACCCGGGTTCGATTCCTCGGTACCACATACGTAGCAAAAAGCCAGAAGTGGTGCTGTCGCTCAAGTGGTAGAGCCCTAGCCTTGAGAAAAAATCCAGGGGCAGTGCTCAGGCCCAAAAGAATAACAGACTTTCTAGGCTTCCTGCGTAGCCAGGATTACAGACATGAGCCACCAGGGCTGAAGCATGCAGATACCTTTTAGATTTGTGGGGTTCCCCCTCCCAAGAGTTTAGTAAAGAGAACGAAAAGACCACTTAGAGCAGTGGAATCAGGAACTGGTCCCTCAGGTCCCTATGAAGACTTTATTTTTTTTGCCAGTCCTGCACTTGAGCTCAGGGCCTGAGCACTGTCCTTGGACTTTCTCAAGGCTAGAACTCTACCACTTTGAGCCTCAGCACCACTTCAAGCTTTTTTCTATGTATGTGGCACCGAGGAATTGAACCCGGGTCTTCGTGCATGCTAGGCAAGCACTCTACCACTAGGCCAAACTCCCGGCCCCAGACTTCTTTGTTTTTAATGCTCTGCTTTTCTATGTGTGATGTTTGATTTGTTATGTGTTACTTGTGTTGCTCTGTGTCTATCCTTTGTACTTAGTCCTCCCCTCCATTCCCTCTCCTTTCCACCCCTTTCAGGAGGTGATGGAATGACCATGTGAACTTCCAGAGTTAAACCACATTATGTTCCTGCTGTTTAAGTAAATAGCAGGAACATAAAATAGGAATAAAAAATGAGTCTTACAATTACTGGGTTCTTCATCAAAATATGAAAAATGAATTGGTCAGAATTAGAGACGGTTAAAAAAAAATCTTTTGACCTGTAGTCACAGCTACTAGAGAGGCTAAGACCAAGTCCAAGTCCAAGGCTAGCTTATGCAAAATAGTGAAGCAAGACCTTGCCTGAAATAAATAAGTAAAACAAATATTTTTAAATAATCTTAAGTTCTCATGAATGTGGTTTTACTACCCTTAGATCTCATATTTTACATCTGCCTATCTTATAATGAGTGACACTTTGATGTCAGATGTCATTGGCCGAAGAGTTGAAGTCGATGGAGAACGGGCAACTGTGCGTTTTTCTGGCGTTGTTCCCCCTGTGGCAGGTGAGTTAATGTATTTGGGTGTATGCATATTTTCCCCAAAAGTTTCCTAGCACTTTATTTATAGCACATATTACGAGGAAATTGACAACCATTTTATATCTCCTGTATGCAATAGGTTTAGAATGACAGCATCTTGTTTGTATAATTTTATTTAATTATATACAATGTAAGTACTTAGTGTTCCTATTTCATGTTAAGTCAGTCTTATTAATTTTATTTATATATTTATTCTTGGTGCTGATCTTGGGGATTGAATTTGACTTGAGTACAGTCCCTAAGCTTTTTTGCTCAAGGCTAGTGCTCTTTCACTTGAGCCACAGCTCCACTTTTAGCTCAGCTTTCTGATGGTTAATTGAAAATAAAAGGCTTTCCAGCTTCATCTAGCTTCAAATCACGTTCCTTTGATCTTAGACTCGTGAGTAGCTTATAGGCATGAGCCATTGGCACCCAGCCTAAAATTCTACCTCTAGAGTACCTCAGTCATGTTAACTGATTTTTAATTTTAAGTATAAATGTTCACTTTTCCAAAAATAAACACATTTGTGTAACACCTTCACAGGAGGACATAAGGAAGATGCCATGTCATTGCATGTGGAAATAGTTGGTCATTGGCATGGAATTGCATTTCCTTATATAAATACACTCAGTTTGTCAGTTCTGTAATTGTTCGATCTGATTGGGGTTTTTTTTGTTGTTTTGGGGTTTTTTTTTTTTGCCAGTCCTGGACTTGAGCTCAAGGCCTGAGCACTGTCCTTGGACTTTCTCAAGTATAGAGCTCTACCACTTGAACCTCAGCACTACTTCTGGCTCTTTTCTATATATGTGGTACCAAGGAATCGAACCTGGATCTTCGTGCATGCTAGGCAAGCACTCTACTACGAGGCCAAACTCCTGGCCTGATTGTTCTTTTGTAATTGTGACTACTATACTACTTATGTGATGATTCTCATATGGGTTGTACGTACATAAATATGCTTTTGACATGAAATAAAACCAGTGCCAGGTGCAGTAGCTCACACCTGTAATTTTAGCTACTCAGAGGCTGAGATCTGAGGATCATGGTTAAAACCCAGCCCAGGCACTAATGTCCATGAGACTCTTATTTCCAATTAACCACCAGAAAACTGGAAGTGGCTTTGTGGCTTAATGGGTACAGCAGTAGTCTTGAGCCAAAGAGCTCAGGGACAGCGCCCAGGCCCACAGTTCAAGTCCCACAACTGACCAAAAAAAGAAATATGATAATTATCAGATGTCTTTTTAAAGAGTCCCTGCCAACTTGTAAACATACCAAGTATTGTTTTGCATTATCCAGCCACGTCTTTTCCATTTCCAGTGGCAACTCTAAGCCCTCCCTCACTATGTGGAATCACAGTGTTTTCTCTAGACTGCTGGCCTACTTTACTTAGCATAATGTCTTTAAGGTGCATCCATACGTTGAATTTCCTGTTCTTGTTTTCTACACAACACTGTGGATTTTGTGGGCTTTTTAACCCATACATTCTGTTGTGTCTGCTGATTGAAGTTCCCTGTGTGGCATCAACTCGTGTGTGCCAGGACTCCCTTCCCCATGCTGTCTGTCTGTGTGACGGTGTCCGTGGCAGTTTGCACCTCCTCACAAAGCCTTCCATTAACTCGTGTGCCTTTCTTGTTCTGCTAGGATTCTGGTTAGGAGTAGAGTGGGACAATCCTGAGAGAGGAAAGCATGATGGGAGCCACGAAGGGACTGTGTATTTTAAATGCAGGTAATGTTTCCTAATGTGCCAACATGGTTGTTGAGTGCAGCTCATACTCAACAACAGAATAGGAGGGATGGCGAGGAAGAAGCTTGTTTGACTTGAGGGACGTTTGGGGTATAGACTCTGGGTATTCTTTTTTTTTTTTTTTTTTTTTTTTGCCAATCCTGTGCTTGAACTCAGGGCCTAAGCACAGTACTTAGGCTTTTCCTCAAGGCTAATGCGCTAACACTTGAGCCACAGCACCACTTCCAGCTTTTTCTATGTATGTGGTATGTATGAGGAATCGAACCCAGGTCTTCATGCATGCTAGGCAAGTACTCTACCACTAAGCCACATTCCTAGTCCCAATATTTTATCATTTTTATACAACTAATCTCCAGATTGGCTGGTTCTAGCCACTGGCTCCTGGCAAGATACTTTAAATCTTAACTGTTACCAGAAACTCATTGCAGCTAAATCAACTTGAATTTTTGTATCTGGCAGGAGCTTAAACTCGAACATAGCAAAAAGTGATAGTTTATTTAGAAAGAAATGTGGTAGAGCCCAAGCCTTGAGAAAATCCAGGGACAGTGCTCAGGCCCTCAGCCCAAGCCCAGGACTGGCAAAAAAAAAAAAAAAAAAAAAAAAAAAAATTGATGCTGTTTTAATGAAGCCAACTCAATTAAAAATTGTCCTATCCTTGCTGAGTACTAATCCTAGCTACTTAAAGAGTCTGCAATTGGAGAATTCAGTGTGAAGCCAGCCTTGGCAGAAAAAGTCTGTAGGGCTGTTTTCTCCAATTAGCCACCAGAAAGCTGGAAGTGGCACTGTACTCAAGTGATAAGAGCATCAGCCTTGAGCAAAACAGCTAGGGGACAGTATCAGGTCCTGAGTTTAATCCCCAGTGCTGGCGTGCACACATACACACACAGAGACACACAAAGTATCTTGTCTTGAATTTTCTCTTTCTTTTTCTCTATTTTGTGCCATCACGAGGGCTTGAACTCAGGGTCTCACACTGATGTTTGACTATTCAGAACCGCTCTACCATTTGAGATATGTCTCCAGTCCAGACTTTTGTGCCATGCTGGCACTGAACTGTGATCCTCAGCCTTCTCACTAGATAGTATACCTATGAGTCACCCGTGTCTGTCTGCTTTTATGTAGTTGTTACTGATCTAAGTGCTTGAACCTGGCCTTATGCCTGCTTAGCTTGTTTACTGTGGTTGGCTGGCTCTGTTCTGGTTGAGAACCACAGCTGTAATTTTTTTTTTTTTTAGAGAGAGAGAGAGAGTTGTTAGCTCCAGCTGACTTTAAACTCAGGCCTTTTCTTATGCTTGTGAAATAGGTGGCAAAATTGTGGTTTTTGTTGTGTTTTGTTCCTGGCTTGTACTTGCTAAGCAAGTACTCTACCAATTGACTCACACCCTCACCCCTTTCCCTGGTTAGCTTTGGTATAGAACTACTGCTTCTTCCTCCTACATAACTGAGTTGCAAGCTTGTACCACCATACCTGGCTCAGTGTATCTGTCATGGATAGGCGAAATCTTGGGTGGAAAGTTGCTGTATCCTAATAGAAGTAGAATTCCCATCTTTTCAGAAGTGTGTCTAATATTCTTAGCTAAGTGTATTACTTATATAACAGTGCAGCCATATGCTCAGATATGTAAATCTTATAAAAGTCAGTTTGTTATCTCTGTTTTGTTGTTATTGGTATGGAGTTTTGAAATCAGGACCTTGTGACTTGGCAGGTACTCTATCACTTAAGCCATGCATCCAGATTTCCTTGCTTTTTGTTATTTTTCAGATAGCCTCTAACATTTATGCCTGTATCACACAAGACTATGATCTTCCTTCTCTTTGGAATAGCTGAGATGACAAGTGTTCACTGAGATAGGGTCGCAACTCTGCTGGTCAGTCCTCACAGCATGACCCTCCAGAACATCTCTGCTTCCTGAGTAGCTAGGGTTGCGCTGTCCCTCAGTTCCTTTTTTTCCTGTTCTGAAGGCTAGTGTTCTACCACTTGAGCCACAGCTCTACTTCTGGTTTCTTGGTAGTTTATTGAAGATAAGAGTCTCACATGGACTTTTCTGCCTGGGCTGACTTCGAACCAGTCCTCGGATCTCAGCCTCTTAAGTAGTTAGCAAGGTTGAATATTGGGAGGCGTTTGCCCAGGAGAGACACTCTCATAGTTGCTTACTGTGTATGAGTGTCTTGACTCCCTGGGTTGCCTAGGGTGGATATTATTAGTATCTGTCACTAAGAACCAATTAAAGTAACAGCCCAGCATGCTACCCAGATACTCCTGTGAGCCATGGACTTTCCTTCCCTGTAGCTCTCTAAAAACAAGGTAGACTTCTCTTTTCTGGAACTTTTGCTGTGTTGCTCTCAGAAGAAGGCGAAGGGGGTAGGCTGGGTGCCTCCTAAGGCCTCCCTAACCTGCAGTAATTTCTTGTTCCTCTAGTTTCCCTATAGCTCCTTCTCTCCCAGAAATGCCAGTCTCCAGTTGTGTGTGCAGAGCTCGCCTTGCAATAGCATTGGTTACAGGCCATGAAGCTGCCTCTCCTGTCTCCTGGGGGGTGAGAAGGTACTCTCTACCTTGACCACCATGGCAGTGATTCCACTTCCTCCGCCAACCCCAAGTGCAGAGTCTGCATTAAGCAGGGCCCCTCCCACTTAGCTTTCAATGCAAAGCTTCCGTTTACAAGGAGTGATGCTTTTTCTCTTGGAAGAAGTAAATACTAAAGTATGGCACTTTCTTGAGCTCATATGGCCTGGGCAATGTCCCAAGATAGTTTTACTTGAGGCTAGCATGAGCCATAGCTCCACTTCTGGTGTTTTGGTAGCGTATTGGAGATAAAGAGTCTCACAGAGACTTTCCTGTCTGGGCAGCTTGAACCAGCTTAGGGATGCTGGCTGGAGGCTTACACAACTGTGCCGTAGTATGGGCTAGCAGTGGGGCAACAGGCCTTATCTTCTTTCAACGAGCTCCTTCTCTCCTATCAGGGCTGTGTGCACATCAGCACCTGGCTTCTAGAAAGTCCAAAAAGGGAAACAAGCTTTCTTTGTTTAGGTGGGGTAGATGGGGTTTGAACTTAGGCTTTGTGCTTGCTGGGCTGGAACCACCCTCCCCATCTCCCCCCACCCTCTGCTTCCTGAAGGTTTGCTCTGTAGTTGGTAAAATCAAGTCACTGTGCAGATTACCTTCAGCCATTAGTGAGTCTGGTGTGGCTATAGCAAAATACCTGAGGCCGCCTAACACAGTAGAGATTTGGGTCACAATTCTGGAGGGGGAAGTCTGAAGACTCATGGCTCCCCCATCTGCTTGCTTCAGAGGGGCCTCCTGTTGTTGGTGTTAGGAAGAAGAGGAGGGGTGGGCTGCAAGGCTCCCACACTGGCCTGGTTGGCTTGATGGACACACAGCTTGCTCTGTTGGGGGTGGACTGCCACAGTGGTGGCTGCAGTCCTCCTTCCCGTCCTCACACACTCCGCACCCCTGGTGGAGTCTTTCCCTGTCAGATGGGCAATGGTCTGCGCCTCACTCCTTGTCTCTTCTGGGACTGTTAATCCTGATAGTGATTATTACTAAAATTATTAGGAAGCCTGACAAAATTGTGGTTAAATATTCTGTTTCTGTAGAATTTTTCCCTTGGACTCTATTTTGTCCCCTTATTTAAGTGGCATTTGGAAGATTGTTTACTGCCAGGCACCAGTGGCTCACGCTTGTAATCCTAGGCACTCAGGAGGCTGAGACCTGAGGATCAAGGTTCAAAGCCAGCCCAGGCTGGAACGTCAGTTGAGACTCTTATTTCCAGTTAGCCACTAGAAAAGTAGCGCTGTGGCTCAAAGTGGTAGAGCGCTAGCCTTGAGCTGAAGTTCTCAGGGACAGTGCCTAGACCCTGAGTTCAAGCCCCATGACCCACAACAACAAAAAAATATTGCTACCACCCATGCATATATTAATTTCTGTGACCTTATCCATCCTTCATCCAAATATACACATTATTCCTTTGTCATTGTATTAATTTCCACTTTGCATTCCTGTTTTTAAAGATATCAGCAGTATTTTGTTAGTAGTTTTTATAGGCTAGATTTTTAAATGACTCCATTGGTCTGGCTTACTCTAGTCCATCTCTCTTTGGGCAGTGTGGTGGTTTCCAGCACCCTCAAGTATAAGTGAATCCAGGAATGTGATTGTATAATCATAGACAACCTACCCTCATGTCCTTGAGTTTGTGATTTTTTTTCTGTATTTTTTTCCAGTTCTGTGGGAAATACTTTAATTAAAGCTGTATATCTTCTTTGGTTAAGGTTGTGTAAGCTCATAACCCTTATGATTAATTATACTAATTATGCATTTTGCTCTAAGGGTATTACTTTCACTTGTATTCTGATTATTATTTTTTTTATGTGGGTACCTATCCTGGAGCTTGAACTCGGGGGCTGGGCACTGTCCCTAAGCTCCTTTTGCTCAAAGCTAGCTCTCTTAACATTTGAGCCACAGCTCTACTTCCATCTTTTGTGGTTAGTTATAGATAAGAGTCTTTTGGACTGTTCCTGCTCAGGTTGGCTTTTCCTTCCACTTTGGAAGTCATCAGAACATTGCATTTTTGACCCTGTCTTGCTCTCAAGACAAAATTCCAATGTTAATTTCTTTTCCAGGCACGCAACAGGAGGATCTTTTATTCGTCCAAACAAGGTGAATTTTGGAGTAGACTTTCTCACAGCAATTAAGAAGCGATACATGCTAGAAGATGGGACTGAGGAAGATGAGAGGGATCAGGTTGTTAGAATTGGAAATAAAGCTGTGGAAACTGTCGGTTTTGACTCTGTCTTAAAACAGCAGAGGTAAGTGGAGCCAGCTCTAGCAGAGTTTAGTGTCTGCTGGGTGGAGAATGGAAACTCCCTGACTATACACAGATCCTTAAAGCTTAGTTCCACCCTGGCTTGTTGTTTTTACGCAGTGACTTGAAGAAATGGAGCTGTAGCTCAAGTGGTAGAGCGCCAGTGTTGAGCAAAAAAAGCCAAGAACACAAGGCCCTGAGTTCAAACCCTAGTACTAGCATAAAAGACGTGAAAAATAAATTCCTCAGCCAGGTGCTGGTGGCTCACGCCTGTAAACTTAGCTATTCAAGAGGCTGAGACCTAAGGATAACAGGTCAAAGCCAGCCAGGGTAGAAAAGTCTGAGTCCTATCTCTAATTAAGCACCCAAAACCAGAAGTGGTGCTATGGCTGAAAGTAATAGAGTGTTCTCTCGAGTAACAGATGCCTATGCTCCAAATTTAGGTCCCACAACTGACCAAAAAATCAATGTCTTCTACACAGTAACTTGAAGTCTGAGAAACCCCAGGACTGGGTTAGTTTATGGCCTCATTTTAGCATGGGGTTGGTAGAGTTTTCTACATTGGAATCAGAATGCTGACTTGCCCATTTTTAATACTTTGACCACTGTTACAAAGGCCAATCCTCTGGTCCTTCTGCATTGAATGGTGACATTCCTTGCTTTGTGATGAGCTAGGCATGGCAATAGGTGCCGCTGGTAAGCCATGGTTCTGCCTCTGGCAGCTGGGAGGTTTGGACCCTTGGCCCCCTTGGTCATCTGTATTCCATCTTAGACCCAGTGACACAGAGTTCAGTGCAGGGGCTCCAGGAGTTTGCTCTCAGTCCGTGCCTAGTCTGAGACTAATAATGGCTTCAGAAAACCTGCCTCAGAGCGTTCTCCTTCTCTGAGGTGCGGTCTCCCAGTCCCCTGACAGAGGAGCCTGCCGGGGCCTCTGCACCAGCACTGCTTGCTGCTGCGGCAGATGACCTGGATGGGGTAGGCCCTCGTGACTCCTGGGGGCCACTGTGGAGAGGAGCTTTGTAGCCACAGAGGGCGCAGGCCTGCCCTGTTTTGAGGGGAAGGAGGAAGGTACTGGATCTTGAAGCCTTCACTGTGTGTTTTGGTGGACGATGGAATATGGAGCTTCGCATCATGCCTATGTGTACGTGTGAACTCTGTTTTCATGCAGTCAGCTGAGCAGGCTACAGGACATTTCTCTGAGGAAGTGTGCAGTGAGTGGCGCTGGTGAGAAAGGAAGGATTGCCGAAGCATGTCCTAGTATCCTTTTCATGGAGCTGTTGCAGGCCCTGCCCAATGGGGGGAGGCCAGGGCCTGTTTTCCACTTTCTCCTTACTGGCACCCTAGGTCTGCCCAAGCACATTTACTAGCTAAACTAGTGGCCATCTCAGGCCTCTCTGCCTGCATCTGTGACAGTGTGACTCACCCTCGTGGGGTTCGTATGACGTGGAAGTTTCTAGATGAGGCTGGCAGGGAGTATCTAGCCTGGAATAGGCTGCCACAGCCCATCTTGTATGACCCCTAATGAGACTGTCAACATCCCTATAGTCCTTGGCAGGAAAAAAGGGGGGGTTCCCCAAAACCTATTGTGGGGACTTATCTGTGTCAGGAGTGGGAAGCAGAGGCTGGAGGGAGCAAATTGGCCAGGCCCCACACACACCTGACTGAGCAGCCAGGCAACCCCATGGATGTGTGTGGATGCGTGCTTTCACTGCTGCTATAGCTGCTTCCCTTTACGGCTTTTATGCTACAAGTAGAAACATAGGCGCCGAGAGAGAATCCTGACTGCGGAAGGAAGCGAACTGTGAGGAGATGCCAAATGAGGTAGCTTTGCGTTGGTGTGGCATGGAAGTGAGCAGAGCTCCCTAAGCAGAGCCCCGCGTGCTGCCCTTTGGATTTCGGAGGGGACTCACTTGGGTTAGCACTCCTGGAGATTTGCACGAGATGATAAGAGTTACCTGTTCTGTGCCTGGATTTTTCTTCTGAGAAACGAGTATGGAAAGCAATATTGGGCGTGGGCAGCAGAGCTGCAGCTAGAGTGTGGCAGAGACTGGCCTGTCCTGCGCTGTCCTGTCTTGTCTCTGGCTTCCAGCAGACAGTCTCCCGGCATGGCTGCCCCCACGCCGGCTTCTCCAGCTGCTCCTTTCTTGCCTTGCCCCAGATATGTCTCAAAGCCAGTCCCTTCAACGGCCTGTTCTGTGGTCTTCCCCTCAGTAGGCGGCAGCTCAGAGATGCAGGCCCACACTTCATGGCACTACGGTCTCACCAGCCCTGCTGCGTGGCCTTCCTGCCCCGTTTCCATGGAGTCCATGGCTCAGTCCTGAAGTAGGCCTGGTCCTGGTAGCTCCCAGGCCTGTGGGACTTGCCAAGACTTCTGGCCAGCAGGGCCCTTTGTGATCTGAGCTGGTCTTCAGTGGCAATGCAGTCTCTCCTCCGTGCTGCGGGCACACCAAGGCCACCTGGTCCCGTCTAGACAGAACTACTGTGCGTGCCCCCCAGTCGTGGACTGACCCTGCTCCCTTCACTTCTCTACTCAACTTCGGTCTTCTGGTGGGAGCTGGTTCTCCTTAGGGCAGATTGTCCACACAAGCCTGTCTCAAACACACAACGGGCACACGTGTTCACGTCTGTACTGTTGGAGTAGCCCCTCCCTTGCCCTGTGCAAGCCGCTTTTCTGTCTCCCTTGCAGGACCTCGCCATGCAGCACCTTCCCTCTGACCTACCCGATGCCTCCCCAGAGACAAGTGTCACATTGGCTGCCCCTGGCTGGTCTTGCACTTTGCAGTCTGTCTCCCTGGGTGTGCCATGGCTGGTCAGGCCCGGGAGAAGGCTCACCAGGCACGCCCACCTTGGGTGTTCTCCCCGTGCTGCAAGGCCTACAGCACATCCGTTCTGTGTTCTTCACGTCCCCTTGCCTCTCTTGGCAGATAAACTGGTTTTACAATGCCCTATGGCTATAGGTGTTTATCTTTAGTTTTGAGTATGACAGTGAATTTGTATGTGTGTGTGTTGTTCCTAGGACTTGAACTCCGGACCTGGGCACTGTCCCTTAGCCTTTTTTCTCTTTGCTAGCACTCTGCCACTTTAACCACACCTCCATTTTTGACTTTTTGGTGATTAGTTGGAGATAAGTGTCTTCAGCACTGTCCTGCCAAGGCTGGCTTTGAACAACGATCCTCATATATCAGCTTCCTAAGTAGCCAGGACGACAGCTGTGTATCAGCCACCAGTGGCCCATGGACAAGGAATTTTTGTTGTTTGGATAATTGGTGGTTTTCTCCAGGTACTTAGGATGTAACCTAGGGCTTTGCACCTGGTCAGGCAGACTCTACCACTGAGCTGCCTCCCCAGTCCAACAACTGGACAATTGAAAGATAAAGTAGTATGTGTTCATGAACAATGGGTGGAAAGTAAAAAGTTTAAAATCCCAGCTAGAAGAGGCACCAGAAACAAAAAATCATATGCTACAGAATTAAGAGACAGTGTTAGACTCCCGATTCAGCGGGATGTCTTCCAGACGGAGCCCCCTTCCCAAGGAACAGCGAGACCACGCAGTCGGATGCAATCAGCAAGAGGTTTATTCAGGAACACGAGTACTCGGGGCAACAAGGTCTCCTAGGAGACTTGCGCACCTAGGCTGGGGAGAGGGGGATATTTATGGGTGGCTGAAGCAGGTTACAGAAGCAGAAGCATAGTTACAGAGTAATGATTGATTATAATCACATTAGGTAAGACTCAGCTAGGGGTTTATTGAATTTTCACTTGGTTAAACAGGCAGTTGACTGCATGTCTTGTTTCTGGCCATATTTTATTGTTTTATTCCTGGAATTTCCCCCTCTTATTCAGGTTCATAAGGTATACAGTTTCACTGACTCGAACCAACTCAAACTGCACATCCTGTTGGCTGTTCTTCCAGCCCATTGTATAAACTGCAGCTACTTGCACTATTCTAAAGGCCATTCTTTTAAGACTTTGGATTATGTTTGTGTTGTGTGGTTACTATTGGTTACTATTACATTATGGAGAGATTTCATATTTCTCATCATTATGGGGAGATTTCATATTTTTCATCCCCCATTTTCTTATGGGTCGAATGAAATCCTTCATTCAATGAGTGTGGTCTCTCTTTCTTTAAGTTGCCGATACTGTTGAGTGAGCACTAAGGCTTGTACTACAGTTACAGGGACCCAAGGTGAGAATTAGAATGAGTATAATGAGTGGTCCTGCTATAGTGGATAACAGAGTTGTAAACCAGGGGGATTGATTAAACCAGTTTTAGTCTGTCCTGCATTTACTCTAGCACATGCTGGGCACTGGGCAGTCACTTGTTGCAAAGCCTCCTCCTTTCCTAAGAAGTGGCCGAGGTTTTTCTGCCGCTCTATAAGAGTCTTTATTTTATTTTTACTTAAGTGAGTTAGAGTGTGGAGATCCAGAATGAATTTAAAAGTCCACTTTTTGGGCCAAACTGTTTTTTTATTAAAAGTCCATCGTCCTTGTTTGGAGTCATAGGCCGCCCCCATTTTTTTAAGACACTTAATATCCTCTGGAGTGTATGGGAGTGGGGGAAGACTACGGTGAGGCTTCTCTATTATTGAGAGAGCTTGCACTTGTGGAGTTTTCTTGTCCTGGAGTGCAGCTTCCCGGGCCGCTTTGTCTGCTAGGCGGTTGCCTCTGGCTTTCATGGATTCCCCCTTTTGGTGTCCCGGACAATGCATGATGCTCAGTCTTTTGGGTAAGAATAATGCAGTCAATAGGGCTATAATTTCGGCTTTGTTCTTAATGTCCTTTCCCTCTGAAGTCAGTAAGCCCCTTCTTTTATAAATTTCTCCATGTATGTGAGCTGTAGCAAATGCATATCGGCTATCCGTGTAAATGTTGAGTCTCTTACCTTCAGCCATTTGGAGGGCCTTGGTTAGGGCAATAAGTTCCGCTTTCTGGGCCGATGTTCCAGGGGGTAGTCCTTCAGCCCAAATTACCTCAGTCTCAGTGGTAACAGCTGCCTCTGCCTTCCGCTCTCCATTTTCCAGAAGGCTACTGCCATCCGTGAACCAGGTGAGCTCAGCATCCTGAAGGGGGTGGTCTGTCAAATCAAGTCGGGTCCCATCACCAAGAGTTTAATTCCAGTCCTCTCAGGAAACAACTGTGAGGTGGTGGTTGAATCCGGCAGCACAGCAGCTCCAATGGAATGTCACACCTCCTGCTGGGTCACCTGCAAAATTTCTAAAGAAGCTTAACCTAAGGCCTGACTCTGGTGAATTCTCCCAATGCTTTTCTAGTTGCTTTACCCGAGTACACTTATTTTTGCAGGCTGGCACCCGTTGGTTTTTAAGACAGTATAGGATTGAGAATCCAAAGTAATACCAGGGTGGCAACTTTTAGTAACCAGATTGAACAAGGCTTAGCACTTTCTAGACAGGCACAGAAGACTCGAAACTGTAGCCGTTCCCCACAAGTGCAGTCTCCACTCTTGCACATTTGTTACTATTATTTTTTCATGCCTCTAACTTATGCTGTCTTAATTTTTAAGAAACAACTTTTTGGTCCCTTTATCTAAAGAGGACTGATGGGCGACGATCCATCTTCTATAACTTCTTCAGGCTGACTCAGGGGCGTTGTCTCTATACCTAGCCAGGGACCCTGAAAACTTAGCCTATTTTACCAAGAGGCTGTCAAGATTACATATATTCTACTCCAAATTGGAGGTCATGTAAAGCATTTAATAACTGCACAAACTTTTTCTTTGGCTACAACAGTGTAGCTTACTTAGCACCCATTTGCAAAGGCATTTTCCTGATTTTCTGGGGAACTTAATCCCTGCACTCTATGCTTCAGTTGCCAGATCTAAACAGATAATAGGGACGCAAGCGTCACATCCACCCTGAATTTGTGGCTGGTGTCAAATCAAACTTCACTCAGTTAGGATTTTAAACCATCCTCTATCACAGATGATTGACAAGTTCCTGCCCAGGTATGAAAGGCATGGGCATTAGTAAGGCATGCTTACAAACTATTCTATGACCTCCCGGCTCTGATTAATTTTGAATGGCCAAGCACAAATGACTCTAGGATCTGACACCACCTCTACTATCCAAACTGTGGCTTACTGCATTTGGATGCTTCATTGTCCCAGTAGGGTCTCTCCACACAGGAATAAATGTCCCATTGGCATTTCACTTTGTTGGTTGCTGGACTTGAACTCAGGGTCTGGGTGCTGTCTATCAGCTCTCCAGCTCAAGGCTAGCACCCTGCCACTTTTAAGTCCCAAACACAGGGCCTGAGTGCCTCTCCTCAGCTCTGCAGCTCAAGGCTTGCACTCTGCCACTGAGTCCTGGGCCTGGTGCTTGAGTGCTGTCCCCCAGCTTTTCAGCTCAGAGCTAGCACTCTGCCACTTGGAGCTCCAAAGCAACTCTCAATAGCACTCTGACAGATTAGACACCACAGTCTCACAGGGACTTTGCCTTGCCCGGGCTGGCTCAAAACTGCGGCTTTTAGATCAGTGAGTCCTACAAAGGCCACTTTACTCCAATTAGAAGCAACAAGGTGGTCAACTCAGAAATAGTCTCTAAGCATGACCTTACCTGGAACTTGGTGAGGGCCAAATTTACATCTGAATGAGGATCTGCTGTCCTTCTCCATGGACCTGCTGCAGATTGCTATAGAGTAACTTGCAAGAATAAGCTGAAATAGCAATTAAGCAACCATTTTGGTAGTCCTAATTTTTCTTGTTTAAACAAACATTTAGGATAATTTTAATTTCAAACTTTGTTCAGAAACCCATTTCCAATGTTCTTTAAAATTTTTACTGATATTTGCTTAAACAATTAACACTTTAGCCTTTATGTGCATTTGAAAAATCTTTAAGGGCCCAAGGAACTCCCTTTGTTTCCAGGTTTCAAAACTCCAGCAACAGTTTAAACTCAAATAAGTTTTTCCTCAATGCAAGAACTGTAAACATCATCAGTGCACCAAAAGTCTAAATCTGGACTTAGTTTCTTTCTTTTTCTAGAATGCATTCAATTGCAATGCAGTAGCATGAACCCAAATTATACAGAGATAAACTTTTAAATATTTATTCCTTTTAAAATACTAATTATATTACCCAGATTTTACCATCAGATTTTCAATGTCAGTCTGCAAAGAAAAAGAGCAAAGATGTGGATCTCAGTTCACCTGACCAAGTTAAGTGAACAGCCTTCACTCCAGCTTACCCAAGGCTGCACCTTTGCCAGTCCACCTCTCACCCCCCAAAATGGTCACATAGGACTATCCTAAGTTTTCCCATCCTTTCTCTTAGCATTTGATTACCTAGACAGTTTTGAAAAATAGGTAAGGTCTCTGAAATTAATAAATTTACATTTTAATTCCTAATATTTATCTCCAAATTTTTAACTTAAGGGAATAGATTCCAAATTCCCTAATACCTCTGGGCTAAACAGGACACAATGTTTACAATGTAAACAGCTCTGTGCATTTCAATATCAAATTATTAATGCAAATTTCATTTAGAAAATACTTTTTCTACTTTAGAAAAATACTTTTTACCAGTTTCTCTTTAAAACAATGCAATTACCCTTTAAGACATTGTAAAACATTTTAACCTAATAATTTTCTTGAAGTTTAGACTTAGATTTACCCAATTGCCTTTTTTTATTTCAAGTATAAATTTATCCATTGTTTTATACAGCATGCTGATAATTTAACCTTGAACATGTTCACTCACTCATTCACACACACTCATACTCAAAGATCTTAAAGCGCGCAAAATTAATATCGGCCGTTCATTTTCCGGAAGTTTGTGTCAAGAGAGCTTTGCCAATTTTACTCTTGCAGGTGAGAACCAGGTTCAGAACAAAACTTTTTACAAGGCAACTTAGTAGTGATTTATTTTTCCAGGGCTTGTTACAACTGCTCAGAATACACACAAAAATTGCAAGGATCCATAAAACTGGTACCAATTTTGAAAACAAAACCAGACAACAAAAAAACACCTCACAAAACAAGACAGAAGCAGAGACCTTTAAGTACCCTAAATTTTGATGGCATGCATGGCAGCAGTCACAGACTGTCCCATGTTAATAATCAGTCCCAGTCCTGTCACCGTAAACACAACAATTAAACAGACACAAAGGACAACACACTTCGCAGCGCGGCTTCGGTGCAAAACCGAAAGGGGAAGGGCGTTCGAGGGGGAGCTCGGAGTCTTCCCTACCAGACGGACTAGAGAGTCCTCAGACCGAGGCGAAGCCTCGAAAACAGACCGGGGCGAAGCCCCGAAACCAGACGGACTAGAGAGTCCTCAGACCGGGGCGAAGCCCCGAAACCAGATGGGTCAGAAATCTGACCCCAGACACCTTCCGGGACGTCTCCCGGAGGCTGCGGTCGGGAGTACGAGCTCGTCAGCTCCTCCACGGGTCCGCCAGATACAGATTGACACTGCCGAGCCACAGATTCCAGAAATACTCTTAACATAAGACAAGACACACAAAAGACAACAGAAATTTGCTGGCCAGCTTACCTCCCGGAGGTGGGTCGGTGGTCCCTGGGGGGGGGTCTCCTATCTCGCTGGGGCCTCCAAATGTTAGACTCCCGATTCAGCGGGATGTCTTCCAGACGGAGCCCCCTTCCCAAGGAACAGCGAGACCACGCAGTCGGATGCAATCAGCAAGAGGTTTATTCAGGAACACGAGTACTCGGGGCAACAAGGTCTCCTAGGAGACTTGCGCACCTAGGCTGGGGAGAGGGGGATATTTATGGGTGGCTGAAGCAGGTTACAGAAGCAGAAGCATAGTTACAGAGTAATGATTGATTATAATCACATTAGGTAAGACTCAGCTAGGGGTTTATTGAATTTTCACTTGGTTAAACAGGCAGTTGACTGCATGTCTTGTTTCTGGCCATATTTTATTGTTTTATTCCTGGAATTTCCCCCTCTTATTCAGGTTCATAAGGTATACAGTTTCACTGACTCGAACCAACTCAAACTGCACATCCTGTTGGCTGTTCTTCCAGCCCATTGTATAAACTGCAGCTACTTGCACTATTCTAAAGGCCATTCTTTTAAGACTTTGGATTATGTTTGTGTTGTGTGGTTACTATTGGTTACTATTACATTATGGAGAGATTTCATATTTCTCATCATTATGGGGAGATTTCATATTTTTCAACAGGAGTAGGGTGGAAGCCCTGAGCTGAAGATCTCAGGGACTACACCCAGGCCCAGAGTTCAAGTCCCACGACTGACAAAAAATAAAAAAAAAAAAAAAACAGGCAGTTACTTTTATGTCTTCCATGAATTTTTGGGGGGGAGGTGGGTCGTGGGGCTTGAACTCGGCCTGGGTGTGGTCCCTGAGTTCTTCAGATCAAAGCTACAGCACCACTTCCCGTTTTCTAGTTAACTGGAGATAAGAGTCTCACTGTCTTTAGTGTCCTGGCTGGCTCTGAACCTGGATCCTCAGATCCCACCCACCTGAGTAGCTAGTTCTACCGTTGTGAGCCACTACGTCCAGCTCCAGTCAACCATTTCTTAACCTGTGCTTTTAGATATTAGGGAAGTGGATTTGTCTCAGAACCTCTTGTCGTCCTGGGATGAAGTGGTCCGAATTGCTGATGAACTGGCACTCCTGGAGGTTCTAAATCTCAGGTGAGGACTCTGTTCAGCTGCCATCAATTCCTGCACCTCTGCAGTAGGATATCCACTGCTGGGCTTTCACTGTAGGCAAAGCTCGGATTTACAGTGCCTCAAGGGCCGCACACAGATGACTCATCATGGGAATGCATTGTCTCCGTGCCAGGATAAGGCTCGTGGTGTCTTGAGCTAAGAGTTCCTATTTCTCCTGAGCCTGGCAGGGAAAGGTGGAATACGGGCAACAGTATGGTAGGTATTCCAGGAGGGAAGAAAATGCACAGTGAGAAGTGCTTGATTATTTGGAAGGTTTTAGTTGCTTTAGGAATTAGTAATTTTATTGAGATGCTTTTAATTCAGATTTCAGAAGGATTTGCCTCTGCCTATTTTACTAATGTCAGTTTCTCAGGCATTTCTGAACTTTTGCGCGTGCGCGTATGTCCGTCCTGGGGCCTGGGCACTGTCTCTGAGCTTCTTTTGCTCAAGGCTAGTAGTCTACCACTTGAGCCACACGTCTACTTCCAACTTTTTTTTTTCTCCTCTCCAGTCCTGGGCTTGAGCTCAGGGCCTGAGCACTGTCCTTGGACTTTCTCAAAGCTAGAGCTCTACCACTTGAGCCTCAGCACCACTTCTGGCTTTTTTCTATGCATGTGGTACCAAGGAATTGAACCCAAGTCTTCATGCATGCTAGGCAAGCACTTTACCACTCAGCCAAACTCCTGGGCCCCACTTCCAGCTTTTTGAAAGAGTTTCATGGATTTTCCTGCCAAGGCTGGCTTTGAACTGTGATCCTCCAATCTTGGCCTCCTAAGTAGCTAGGAGTACAGCACCTAGATGTTCCTGGACTTCGTTTTATCTCTGAATGTACCTCTCCAAGGGTTCAGCTAGTCTCCCCCTTTGTCTCCTTTTTGGCAGTGCTGGGGCGGAACCTAGGGCCTGTGCACATGGCTCCCCTTCATTCCTGAGCCCCTTTTATACATAACTGCTGTGGCAGTGGTAAGATAGAAGTGAAGATGGCCCCACACAGAGCTGATGTGCATAAAGTCGTGCCCGTGCTGATTGTTGGAAATGTGGGCATTTCAAAGTGACTGTGAAGATTAACTCTTGCCCTGGGATTTTGGCCTAGTGGTAGAGTGCTTGCCTAGCATGCACAAAGACCTACATTCCGTTCCTCAATACCACATACACAGAAAAGCAAGAAGTGGTACTGTAACTCAAGTGGTAGAGCTCTAGCCTTGAGAAAACCCAAGAACAGTGCTCAGGCCTTAAGTTCAAGCCCCAGGACCGGGAAAAAAATGAAAGATGGAATCTTCCTGAACTGAGGCTCTGGAGAGCACTTGAGGGTGCCATTCCTTAATCCACCAACACCACTCTGTTCAGGGAGGCCAAACTGTAGCCACAGTCCAGCTATCAGTAAGAGGTTTGATGTGCAGGGTCACCTTGCAGCGTCTGGAGCTGTGACCTGGGGCGTGCGGGCCCTTCTCTTCATTGTGGTGATGGGAGGCTCCTCGGGCCCAGGTCCACATCCAGCCCTGGGCTGGGACTGTAAGGTGGAGCACACCAGCCCTCCCACGGGATGGCTGTCCATGTTCGGACTTGTGTGTGGTAACAAATGCCTCCTGTCGTCTTCTTCTTCACAGTGAGAATAAACTACAGTTTCCCTCTGACTCACTGTCTCTAACTGGAACATTTTCTACACTGAAAGTTTTAGTTCTGAATCAAACAGGAATAACGTGGGCTGAGGTAATCATACTTCTTTCATTTATCAATTTAAAAAAATGTTTCAGTAAGGAGTTAAAGCATAACTGTGGTTTCATTTTAATCACCATATTATCCAAACAATAGTGTTCCTTAAACTGCTTTCTAGACAGGCGTTCCCGGTGTCATTGTAGTTAGGTAGATTTTTTGCCAGGGGGAGGGGGAGAGTGGGGAGGATTGGGGTTTCTGCTGAGCCTCGTGCTCGCTGGGCAGGTGCTCTGCCACTTTGTACCCCAGAACCCATGTTCCTCACACTGGGTCATGAGGAGAGGAGGTGCTGCGTCGTCAAAGACAGCAGCCTTAGCCGTCAGTGGCTCCTTGGCAGCCCGGTTTTGTGGTAAACGTCCGGGCGGAGGGAAGGCAGCAGAGCTGCCCCCTTTTCTGGGTGAAGGCCAGCTCCTGGCAGCCGCTGCGTCCTGACAGCAGGGTCCAGCCTCCGTACTTCTGTCCAGCACCTTATCTGACTGGGGCTTTCCTGCCTCCGTGCGCTCTCAGGGCAGAGGTGAAGTGCATGCTTCCAAGGTGCGTCCACCTGGAACCTGCTTCTCAGAAAGCTGGGGTCCATCTCTAATGAACCAGCAAAAGGCTAGGCTGGAGGAGTGGCACAGGCAGTACAGAGCCAGCCATGATCGATCAAGCTGAGTGAGATCCTACGTTCAAACTCTAGTATTGGCAAGAAAAGAAAAAAACATTTCCTTTACTGTCACCACGACCACCACCCTTTGGCCTAAGTGTTCGTGTGGCTCGTGTGCGTGTCCTCAGGACACAAAGGGCAGGAGTTGCCGTGGAGCTCCCGCAGGGAGGACAGCTGATGGCCCAGCACACTAACCTTAAGCTCATCCCTGCAGGTGCTCCGGTGTGCCCGGGCGTGGCCAGGCCTCCAGGAACTGTATCTAGCCTCCAACGGCATTGCTATCTCAGAAAGGTGACGGGTCTCGTGTAGCCACTGTGAATAGCTCGGTTACCTCGAGCACTAGCTAGCTTCTGGGGGGACGGGCTGTAGACCAGCAGCGGCAACCACTAATAAGGGAACAGGAGAGGAACAGGAAGATGGGCTCAAGTTTGGAATGTTATTACTTTTGCATAAACATTTGACTTTTCCGAAATGGAAGTTCCTTACTGGCACCAGATGTAAACGTGTTCTCTAAAATGAATGAAATGTGTTGCCTCCTCTTTTGTTAATGCCAATTAACAAATGAATTAGATCTGGTGGTACAGAATGGTTTATTGTATAGGTAAATGCAGGTATTCTGCAAGTTAAACTTTGGTGTGATTGTGGGTTCACATGCAGGTCAAAGGAAGAGTGCAGAGACCCTCTTCCTCCGTCAGTCCAGCACATTCCCCAACTGAGCCCAGAGCCTCTGCCTCACCACATGGGGCCCTCAGACCCACCTGCCTCCCACCCTCCCTGCATCAACGGGGTCCAAGGGTGGAGGATTGAAAGTAGGGCGGAAGCTTTGAGAACAACTGAAATTAATTAGGGTGGAACCTCTGTTCTTTCCAAACAGGCCAGCCAATGTGCTGCAGTCAGTCAAGTTACTAGACCTTTCCTCAAATCCGGGCGTGGATGAGAAGCAGCTGTTCCTCATCGCCCATCTGCCCAGGTACTGGCCTTGCACAGCACAGCCATGGTGATAGCAGTGTCATTCCTGAACTAAGTGGAGCTCTTTGAAGGACTACCTATGCAGTGTGGACTTAGTATATGCTTTGAGGAATAGAGAGTTGACCCTGGAGGCAGTTGATAGACTCCGGGCATATGAGCTGCTTAGCCCCTGGCCCAACAGTAGACTCCAGAATGTGATGGCAAAATACTAAGCCAGGTCCTGCCTCTGAGCTGCCTCTGGCTGCCCCTTCAGTTCTGAGCAGTTTTACACAGGATGAGAACCCGAGACTGCAATAATTGTGTCCACACATCCTGTGCCGTTCTACACAACCAAATTTAACACTTTCTGTTTCAGATTAGAACAGTTAATCCTTTCCAACGTCGGCCTCTCGTCTTTACATTTCCCGGATGCCGGAATTGGTATGAAGATCAGATAGTTCTCCTGTCTTCTATGCTTGAACTATTTCACTTCTGCAGTGTAACTTAACTCTGTTTTTTTAGGAGGCAAAACGTCCATGTTCCCAGCCTTGCAGTACCTGGTGGTAAATGACAATCAGATATCCCAAGTAAGAACTGCCTCGGTGCAGGCGAGCTTGAAGGTTTCTTCTAAGAAAAACTCAAGGGTGATGCTTCCTCACACTCCTCAAAATTAAAATCTGTTGTTCAAGAAATTATCCTAAACCAGCCTGCCATGCCTGCTGTTGGCAGAGCGGTCTCTCTCCCCTGTGGGGTGATGGATGTGTGATATCTCAGTGCCTTATACTGGAAGTGGGGACTTGGGCTTTTCTGTGGTTCAAGGAATCTGGACAGGTGGCGTGACATGTTTTCCTTTTCTTTGCCTTTGTGGGGCCTCAGTGGTCATTTATCAATGAGCTCGATAAGTTGCAGAGCCTGCACGCTTTGTCCTGTATCAGAAACCCCTTGACTGAAGGAAGCAGAGAGGCACAGACCACCCGGCAGCTTATCATTGCCAAAATTGCTCAGCTGAAGACCCTGAACAAGTGTGAGGTGAGAGCTTTGTTGAGTCAGGGCTCTGCTGGCTTTCCCATGCCATCCTGACCCAGCCATCCTGACCCAGCCTCCAGGTAGCTCAGGACACAGAACAGTGCCTGCGATGATGGCGTTTCATGACTTTGTGTCTGGGCTGGCCCAAACTAGGATCGAATTAGTCTCTGCTTGCTAAGGAGCGATGATTACAACGTGAGCCAGGCTAGTTCCTTCCCAGACCAGAACATGGATGAGTGAAAGCTGCAAATGTTAGCCGATGCTGCAGGAGGGCTCTTTCTCTTCAAGGGCTAACTATTCACTTTGTGTTTTGTCAATGGGTTCTTCCCGGCCCTGCAGGAAAGGGTTAAATATGGTACCGCCAGAAAGACCTCTCCCTGCCTTGTCCTCTTCCTGGGGCAGGGGAAGCAGAGCACAAGCCCTCCTTAAGAATGACAAGGTTGTGCGGGGACAGGTGCTGCGGTCCTGTCCGCTATTCCTGGTGCTCTCAGGAAGGGACAGCAAGTGTGATGACCTCCCCCTCAGGCCTGGGCAACAGAAGGTGGGCAGAGCCCAGAACACAATGGCTCATCAGCAAAAGGCTGTTTCATAGACTTGCTTTCCTGTGGCACCAACACAGATTTTTCCAGAGGAAAGACGTGGAGCAGAGCTGGATTACCGAAAGGCTTTTGGGAAGGAGTGGAAGAAGGCTGGTGGACACCAGGATCCAGACAGAAACAGGCCAGATGAAGCATTTGTTGCTGCCCACCCTAGATACCAGCTCCTCTGTGACAGTACGTCCAGGGCCCTCTGACAGAGCCCTTCCCTCCCTCCCCTGCCAACCCTCCCTTCTTCCCTCCCGCCTCCCTTCCCTGTACTGGGATGGGTGGGGCTGTGTCCTCCTGAGGGCAGCCAGCAGAGTTTCTCCTGGAGACTGCTGTGGGTTTGGAAGGAGGATCTGCACTTGAGCAGTGGGGCCTGCGCTCACCTTAGCTGTGGAGTTCCGCTCAGGGTGGGGCAGCCCCCACTGTGTCTCCAGTGCTCCCCACGTAACACACTCCCAGGCGAGGGTCTAGTGAGGGTGTGGGTCTGCCTTGCACTCCTCTTCCCAGTTTGGCACTTGTGTGCACAGCCTTCTCATCTGCAGACTAATTCTTCAGGCTTTGCAGCTAAGAATTCTTGTGTCTTTGTCCAGATAATCTTTCCAGTGTTTTGACCTACTAGTCCCCTTTTCACCTCTGCAGCTTTCCCTTTGGAGTATTTCCTTATGCAAGCTCACTGTGTGCTTCGGGCTGGGGCGGGAAAGCCACCAGTAGGAATTGTTCACACCACCCCATCAGCTGGCCCACTTTCCTGGCCACACTAGGTGAATTTTCATCACATGCAGGTGGGAAGGAAGGTTCCTGGATGTCAGCATCTCGCTGCTGAGTGCCAGAGGACAGAAGCAGATAGTTGGGGTACACAGCGTTTCCGTCCCCCCATGCCCCTTCTCCACAGCGCTCTGGTTCCTGCTAACCCATAGCAGCCTTGACCCTCAAATAGGACACAAAGCCCTGCAGCCATGAAAACCTCATTACATTTTAAAGCACACCCCGGTGTGGTGGTGTAGGGATGCAGCACACCACTGTCCTCCCCCCAGCCCGCCCCCCTGCCCTGAGGCCTCAGCAGCTGTCCCCAGCACGGCGCAAAGGCCCAAAGGGGCTGGGGTGAAAAGATGGAAAGGACACTGGATGTTGAGAGAAAGCACAGTTGGGTATACGATGTGTATTGTGAAACACGCCCTTTTGACTTGTTAATTTACAAATTAAAGGGCCACGGGTATGTTAAGTGTAAAAAATGAGCATATATGGGTCTGTACTGGAGGCAATCTGGACCAAGTGACCACCATGTGGCTGAACTGGGCAGAGGGAGAGGCAGGGGGAGGGGTCTGCCACCTCTGTTGTGTGTGGCTGAAGGTCTCAGGAGACACAGTGGAGGAGGACTGAGGGGGAAGGAGTGCCCAGCCCTCGCAGTTCCCGAGTAGAGGACTGCTGATTCTGGCTTGGCAGAGCAGCTGTGGCCAGGCTTTGTGCCAGCAAAGGAGAAGGTGATTTGCCCTGGGGCATGTGGTCTTTATTACCCCTTCTTCTCTCTCTGAAATAGAATATGGCGCGCCTGAAGATGGGGAACTCAGAGTACAACAGCCGTTTATGCTCAGAAACCAGCTACTCAGTAAGAACCAGATTCTCATTCAGCATGTGTATTTGTGCTGGATGCAGCAACAGCGGGTTTGGTAGGAAGCATGTGTCTTTTTTTTTTTTTTTTCTTTGCCAGTCCTGGGCTTGGGCACTGTCCTTGGACTTTCTCAAGGCTAGAGCTCTACCACTTGAGCCTCAGCACCACTTCCGGCTTTTTGCTATGTATGCGGGGTACCGAGGAATCGAACCCGGGTCTTCGTGCGTGCTAGGCAAGCACTCCACCACCAGGCTAAACTCCCAGTCCTGAAGCATGTGTCTCTTAAGGAGAGTGGCAGAGAAGTGTTAAATTCTTCAGTACATACAATGTTTTTGTAACTGCCACGCTAAACTCACATTTACAGTGTCACCAATGTTGGAGCACCTTAGTGAACTGCACTAATTTCCAAATTTGCGGTTTAAATTCTAAAGCCCAGCCACATTGAGGGCATACTGAAAGAAAAAGGGAAAACCATACAACATTGGTGTGGTTGTTTCATCAGTCATGGGGCTTAGAAGTCAGGGATTGGCACTGTCCTTGAGCTTTTGTACTCAAAAAGTCACAGCTCCATCCCATTTGGGAGTGGTTAACGTGGGATTTTTCTGCCCAGGCTGGCTTTGAACTATCTTCAGATCTCACCCTCCTGAATATCTAGAAATACAGGCATGAGCTACCAGTGCCAGGCAGACGAGTGGTTTTTGTTACAAATGAAACTGACAAGACAGTCTTGCAGAGTAACATAGACTGGCCTCAAACCCCTCGTCTGCACCCCCACCCCCGCATGCTGGAAAGTGGCAGTGGAATTTAACCTCATGAAGACCAAGCTGTGCTGGACAGCTGCATCACTGCACACTTCACTGCACACTTGCATATTAAGTGTGCTTTGTACTACTGAGCCCGCCCCAGCCTGCATGCACACCTATAGTCCCTTCTACAGTAGGCATCATTTCATCATCTTCCTTTTTTTCTTAAAGCACTGAAGATAAAATATCCAAGCCAGCTTGAACAGAAAGTTCTGGAGAAGCAACTGCCAGGTAAGAAGAATGAACCTGTCTTCTCCTGATAGCTGTGGTTTACAGGCCTAGGTGTAAGTCAGCTGGAACTAAAAGCATTTACCCATATCTAAAATCATGGACCGTGTCCACTGTCAATCAAGTCCCTTCCCAGCCCCCTAAAGGCTCAGCTCTCCCAGAACTTCATCAGCTTCACTGGGAACATTTCTATTCAAAATTGGGAGCCCCAAGCCCCTTTGGTGACCACGCGGACCTCTCCTGTATTTTTGTAAGAGATGAACCTGAGTGAACAGAGCAGTCAGCCAGGGAATCAAACCTGGGTCTCCGTGCATGGTAGGCAAGCACTCTACCGTTAGGTGACACTTCCAGCCCTTGCCATGAAGTTCTTATGAACGCTGAGTGCAGGCTTGGGTCCCATCCCTGCATGAGAACTGTCATACCAGCTGTAATTCAGGTGTGCACAGGTTCCCCTGCCGTGCTAGGTGGTGCGTTTGAGACCTGTACATTCTCTTAGAAAGCAAGCCTAGAAAGATTTAATTTTAACTTTAGGCACAGGTAGGTACAAAGACAAAGGAATGTTAAGATAGTGTCATGTAACTACACGATTTAGATTATTATCTAGAGCAGTTAGAAGCAGACTTGCTGGCACAGGTTGACTAAGCACGTGTCATTTCCCACGGGTATACCAGGCCCCTCACTCGCCGCCCTCCAAACAAGGAAAGCCATCTGTACTCACTGAGTCAGAGTAAATGCGGTTGAAATTTCAACCCAAAGTTTCAATATATCCAATATACAAACAAGGGTAGTTTTTATTCTAAAATAAACATTTATTTATCCCAAGTTCCATAAAAACACAGCTTGTACAAAAATGATTTGATATAAAAATATTTGACTCCATTGCAGTATCTGTGGATACACCACACTACTGCTGTATCATCAGCTAAAGCTTCAAAGAAATTGATTTATAATTAAAATATCCACTATTTACTACAACTCATCTTTGGAAAGACCTTCTGGTGTGTTCTGAACAGACCAAGGCATTTGCTCACGTTGGTTTCATTCCCAAGGGGCTAGCGGGTGTGGAGGTGTAGGGGTGTGTGTGTGTGTCTCAGGGCAGCTTGTATTGGGATCTTGCTGTACTCTTAGCTTCCCCTCCAAGGCTGGGGTCTAGGCTCTCAGGTGACAGAGGCTGACTGAGGAAGCTCGACGAGCCCCTTCTCATTTGCTCAGATTGAGAGACGTGGAAGTGGGGTGCGGGTGCACACCTTTTCCATGCCAGTGGAGTCAGATATTGGTTCCATTTCAAATGACACACTGGGCAGGAAAGCCCTCCCAGCTTACGCAGCTAACAGGAAACTGTGATTCTTCCCTTGACAGACTCCATGACAGTCCAAAAGGTGAAGGGACTGCTGTCACGGCTTCTCAAAGTTCCTGTGTCAGAAATTCTGCTGTCCTACGAGAGTCTCAAAGTAAGTCCCCATGAGTGACATGAGCCATCAAACAGTTTAAAGAGTACCTGATAGGCTACCCATGGTCGGGCGCAGCAGAGAAGAAAACAGCATAGCTGGTCATAGCTTTCTTACTCCCATCCCCTTGGTTCTCACTTTAGATGCCGGGCAGAGAAATCGAACTACCCAATGACCTGCAATCCTTACAGTTTTATTCTGTGGAAAATGGAGATTGTCTATTAGTACGATGGTAACCAACCATGGATGGGCTGACAGGTCCTTTGGGAAAAAGTACCATTTCAAGGCTTGTGTGTATAATCGTAATAATAAAGGCTTTGACTACTAGTGACTTTCTGATCTTATGGGAAGATTAAACAAATGTGCTAGTCTTGATGAGCATAGACATGGTCACATCTTCCATAAGACTGCTTCAATGTAATTCCTCTTCTAAGGTATCAATAATACATTTGACTGGTTACTGGGGAGACAAGTTCTCTATTTTTAAGAGTACTTACAATATTAGTCATAGCCTTTGCCTCATAGATATACCTAAGCTTAAGTTTTCTACAGATTATTACCTGATTCAAATCTACATGATTATATTCAATCATTTCTAGACCATTATTAGGCAACAATAGGGGGGAAGCGTCAGCCATTTAGAAATCTCCATGGCACTAAACCCTGAGAGGTGTTCCGTCCACATTCACAAACAAGTCAGTGTTCAATACAAGTGCTAACCTATGATTTTCAGGGCCTGTGTTAAGTGGCAGAAAGAAACTTGGATTTAGTGTATCTTACAAAAAGTGAAAAGGAACCAACGTCACCCTTAGTTCTGGACCCTGGTTTTAAAGACGTTCAAGGTCAAGTTGCCCACTGGGTCAGCTCCTCTGAGTCTGACACTTCCAGCAACCTCAGGCTTTGGTATAAGTGACCACTGCTCACATCCATGGTCACACAGTGCTTTTTTGAGTTGAATGTTTTAAGCCTGCACTTGTCCTAATTAGTTACACACAGCTATTTTTACAACCCAAGTTGAGATTCAAACTGAGTTCCTATTAAAAATTTCTGAACTAGGCCATGTTTTAACCAAAAATAATAATGATGGATAACTAACAGTGCATTAGGACTTAGAAATATTTCTTTTTATAAAAAAAAATTTTGGTATTTTTCAAATCTTTCAATATATAAGTAAAAACTTTTCTTATGCTACAGTATGAGTTGACATTAAGGAGGTTTGTGCAAACATTAAGACACTGCTTACAGGTTAAAGTGCCAGCCAAGGACCATCTAGGAAGACTATTTTCTATTGCCGGGCGTTGGGCTTTTCCCTCTGACTTGAAGCTCACAATCGGTCTGTCCCAGTCGTTAGGCCCGGCCTGCGGACTCATGGCAGTCAGGCGCCACACTGGCAGGGGTCGCCGCACAGCTCCCGCAGCTCCCACAGTGCCCTCAGCTCCCGCGGGGAATACTGAGGGGAAGACAGCATGCCCGTCTCACACGTCTTCTCACACAGCCACAGGCTGTCCTGGGGAGAGTCAGTAAGCTGTTAACGTGGGGGGGAGACACACAGCCACAGCCTGTGCGCCCAGACACCTGACGCCAACAGCACACACTGCAGAACTTCACCAAGCCCAGCATTACCCCTCCAGTTCTCAGAAAAAAAGGACTAGCAAATGAAAACCCGGGTGTGAGAACTCGTGAGCTTTCTCTTAGCTGTGAGAAGTTGCTGGGAGCCAGCAGGACCAGGAGCTTTCCTCCCAGGGCTCGCTCTTTCCATGCTAGTCCCTTTGCTGGCTCAGCAGTGCACACTCCCTCAAGTGAACTCAGGATGGAGAAGCATGAGATTAGTCAGGAGTACCACAAACCAGCACTCACGCGAGCAGATGCTGCTTGACTGCCGGCAGAATTTCTCACCAACTCCACAGCTGTTACTCACAGCATTCCTTTTGGCTCACACTTAGAACTCACCAAAGCTCTGGGAAACGTGCATGCTATAGAAGCCTGCCAGCCTGCCCCCTCCCTGCCCGCCTCTCTCCCACTAACTAGGTCTCGGCCCCCAGGCCCTACCTCAGGCTTCCTTACCTGGTGTCGCTTTGGTCCTATGGCTGCCATCCAGATGCCCATGCTTACATCTTCGCCCTGTACAGGAAACCCCAATGGGTACAGGCAGACTTTGAACATCACTTATAAAGATAAAGGTAGACCTATACTACTCCCAAATAAATTATTTTTCCACTCGTGCTGTTATTCCAACATGAAGGGCCAAAGGTCACTGATACACAAGTAACTCCTAGTGACATCTGACAAAAAAATCTACCCAGCCAGGTAGGCGAGGGTGACACAGCAGAGACGGCCCTTCCCTCGCTGGCTGGCAGATGTAAATCTGTGTAACCAGGAGGAACTCATCACAACACCTGGCAACAAATGTCAGCATTTCTACATGCACTGCACTTGTAAACTGAAGACAGCTCAGATGGGCTGACATGGTCCACAACCTTTAAGGAGTGACTTTGGGAAGAAACCCTCTGTTACCTGGTAGGTCTTTAGCCTCCCTGAGTTGCCTGCCAGCCAGTCGACAATGTCCCTGGAGATCACATACCCTGAACCGCAGGCAAAGGCAGGGTAAGCGGGGCTGGGATACTCCAGCTCCTGCCACTTCCCCGTTCGATCCACTGCCCAGTTCAACCTGAAACTAAGATTTCAACAGTGTCACTTGCATCCTGCCACAGCAGACTGCATTCCTGTTATCGCTACAAAGGAAAACACTTGCAGGACAGGGAGAAGAATGAGAAAAAAATGATCTAAGGCAGTATTTTATATATAGGGTAAGTATGGTAAGCCATCTCATTTACAAAATGTATTTTGCTGTATACTAAAACCAAGACACCCCCCGCCCATGAAAGCACTAATCCTCCTTTGGACTCTGTAAGTAGCCCAGTACTCATACCTCAGGGTAGCTTCCAGGTGCCCTGGAAGGCACAAGGGTAAAAGCCGGAGCTTTCCCTCCATCATGCCATCAGCCTGAGGCTTTTCAAATACTTTTCATTGAAAAAATTCCCTAAGAGTGAGAGGATAGGGGGCCAGAACTCTCACAGGAAATCCCACATCTTAGCTACATGTTTTTTAAAAAATAGGGGGGGAGCAGGGTGTACCAGGGGTGTGGCCTAGTAATATACCTGACATACACGAAGCCCTGGGTTCAATTCCTCAGTACCACATACACAGAAAAAGCCAGAAGTGGCACTGTGGCTCAAGTGGCAGAGCGCTAGCACTGAGCAAAATGTATCCAAGGACAGTGCCTAGTCCCTGAGTTCAAGCCCTAGGACTGTCAAAACAAAAAGCAGTCTTCATATTTCACCTTAGGTTACATTTCACCAGCTACACAAATGCCAACTGCCAATCACATTTCACTTACTTTCCCCACCAAACATTTGGCCCCTCCAGATTCTTCTGGGCAATTCTATTAGACACAGCTTCTAAGTCTATGTAACAGTCATCATCTGTCTTCAGCAGCAAAGCAAAGCTGGTGCTCTCCACAGTCCTGTCGGCAGGAGGGTAGGTAGGTCAGGAAACGAGGTGACCGGCAGTGTGCCCATCACTAGCGCCAATGCTGGGCCACACGGGTCACCTGTGCGTGTGCCAGCATCTCCTAACACTGACAACCAGCAGCTGATGAAGGGCAAAGACTGGACCACAGTTGCCGCTCACGGCAGGCCCATGTCCGGGCAGCTCTCATCGCTGCCCTCCAGTGTTGAGAACTGGCACATAGGCACAGTCACACCACCACCACCACCACCACCACCACCACCACCACCACCACGAGGGTGTCACACAGAATCCCATCTACTTGCGGTGGAGACCGGGCAATCCACACGCCAGCCCATGCCAAAACAGTCTACGAGACTCTCCACTGTGGAAAGTCACACACAGTAGAGTGCACCTGGGCAGGAAACAAGCCCCTACCCTACAAATAACCAGTGAAAGCCAGATCTGGAGGTATGGCTCAGCAGTACAGTGCCAGGCTCCCAAGTGAAGAGGCAGACTAGAAACCTAGAATTGCCTCTACCCTGCCTGAATTGTTGGGTTTTAAAGCCACAAGTCAAAGAACAGCAAGAGTACCATTAAACCCATGTTTTCAAGTATAGTTCTAATAGCTTGAGGCAAATACAGGAGCCAGGGTATAGCAGTGGAAGTTCTGACTTCTCAAAGGACAGGTCTGAGAACAATGAACTATTTCACAACCCACCATCGGTAGAAGTTCAGTAGTTTTGCAGGAACGTTTCGGTAAGTGTCAACAACATCCACAAAGACAATGTCATCATAGATACGACTCTCCTCCTGCAGCAAGGCATCTTCCTCTCGGAGACTGCTTGTGTGGTCCTTAAGTCTCTGAGGCCGAGAGTGAAGGCTGCGTAACAGAGCATCCCCTTCTGAAAAGAAAAGCTCAAGCTGGAGCCACAGCTCCAGCCAACCTGGGACCCCCGTTTACAATGTAAACAACGTTTCTCTTCCCACAGAAGTCTTCACAGCAGTAAGCTTATTCAGAATAAGGAAGGGGCCAGGCAAGGAGGCTCACGCCTGTCATCCTAGCTACTCAGGAGGCTGAGATTGGAGGATCTAGGTTCAAAGCCAGCCTGGGCATAAAGAACATGATACTCTTATCTCCGACTAATCACTAGAAAATGAGAAGTAGGGCTGTGGCTCAAGGGGCAGGGTGGTAGCCTTGAGCTGAAGAGCTCAGGGACAGTGCCCAAGCCCAGAGTTCAAGAAGCACTAGTGATATGTGTACACACACAAATTGGTCTTAAATAATTCAAGTTAGCCTAGAATTTCTGTTCCTTATGCATCAGTGTCCCAAGTGCTAAGATTAAAAGTATATACTAATGCTATGCTATTTTTGTATTTTTCATTTATTATTATTTTGGCAGTTCTGGGTTTTTAACTCAGGGCTAGGCAAATGCTCTAACACTTGAGCCATACCTCCAGCCCAATTTTTTTTTGCCAGTCCTGGGCCTTGAAATCAGGGCCTGAGCACCGTCCATGGGCTTTCTCAAGGCTAGAGCTCCACCACTTGAGCTGCAGCACCACTTCCAGCGTTTTTTTCCTTACGTATGTGGTACCAAGAAATCGAACCTGGATCTTCGTGCATGCTAGGCAAGCACTCTACCACTAGGCCACACTCCTGGCCCCCCAATTTTTGTTGTTGATGGTGGTAGTCATACGGCTTAAACTCGGGGTCTGGGCACTGTCCCTGAATTCTTTTGCTCAAGGCTAGCACTCTACCACTTTGTGCTATAAGCACCACTTCCAATGTTCTGGTAGTTAATTGGAGATGAGAGTCTCACAAACTTTCCTGCTCCAGCTGGCTTTGAACCAGGATCCTTAGAGCTCAGCCTCCTGTGTAGCTAGGATTAAAGTTGGGGCCAGGCACTGGTGGGTGGCTCACAACTACATTTTTAGATAACAGATTTTTTTTTGGGGGGAGGGGTAGTCCTGGGGTTTGAACTCAGGGCCTGTGCACTGTCCTTGGGCTTTCTCAAGGCCAGAGCCCTACCACTTGAGCCACAGCACCACTTCCATTTTCTACATATGTGGTACCAAAGAATGGAACCCAGATCTTCATATATGCTAGGCAAGCACTCTACCACTAAGCCACGCTCCCAGCCCCAGATTATCTTTTATGTGAAAGGACAAAGTCAAATTAGGTACGTGAGCTTCACAGTGCTTCTCCGGTAGCCAACTTACCCTGAATTGTGTAGATAAAGCCACCCGCAACTCCCGCCACACCTTCAAGGAACTCGGGAGGCAGTGTGCCCTCTGCAGCCTGGGAAGAAGTAGAGTACCGGTTAAACTTGGAAAGCTGCCTTGAGAAGAGCCACGACTGCCCTAAGCACATCCATGGAGAAGAGCCCAGCAGCCAGCCCTTCAGCTGAACTGCTACAGACAAGGTCACTCGGAAGCCGGCTGTGTGCAGACCAGTGAGGCCTGTGCTCTGTGCTCAGCTACACAGTAGTGCGTACCAGTTCACCTCACCCCAAGCCATCAACTTGATAGTCAACTGAAAAGGGTTATTACCATCCTGGTTTGTTTGGGGTTTTTTGCTTGTGGCCCTTGAACTCAAGGCCTAGGCACTGTCCCTGAGCCTTTTTGTGCTGACGGCCAGTGCTGTTCCGCTTGAGCCACAGCACCACTTCTGACTTTTTCTGTGCATGTAGTCCTGAGGAATTGAACCCAGGGCTTCGGTCTAAGCCAGGCAAGCACTCTACCACTAGGCGGCGCTCCTGGACTCCCTGAGCTGCTTTGGCTCAAGTCTAGCACACTACCACCTGAGCCACAGCACCACTTCTGGTTTTCTGGTGGTTAACTGAAGAGTCTCATGGGCTGGCTTTGAACCTAGATCCTCAGTTCTCAGCCTCCTGAATAGCTAGGATAACAGGCTTGTGAGCCACTTGTGCACAGCCCACCTTGGATTTTTAATAGACTGAAAGTTCTGGCTACAAAGAGATACAGAACATTTAAAATTAAGCGACAGATCTGGGAATGTGGCTTAGTGATAGAGTGCTTGCCTAGTGTGCATGAGGCTCCGGGTTCAATTCCTTGGAACCACATAAACAAAAAGAAAACTTTTTTTTTTTTTGGGGGGGGGGTCAGTCATGAGGCTTGAACTCTGGGCCTGGGCGCTATCCCTGAGCTCTTCAGCTCAAGACTACCACCCTACTCCTTGAGCCACAGCCCCACTTCTGGTTTTCTAGTGGTTAATTGGAGATAAGAATCTCACGTTCTTTAGTGCCTGGGCTGGCTTTGAACTGTGATCCTCAGATCTCAGCCTCCTGAGTAGCAGGATGACAGGTGAGAGCCACGGCACCTGGTCAGTTTTGGTTTTGGTTTTTTTTTTTGCCAGTCCTGGGCTTGAGCTCAGGGCCTGAGCACTGTCCTTGGACTTTCTCAAGGTTAGAGCTCTACACTCGAGCCTCAGCACCACGTCCGGCTTTTTTCTATGTGTGTGGTACCAAGGAATCGAACCTGGGTCTTCATGCATGCTAGGCAAGCACTTTAACCACTAGGCCACACTCCCGGCCCCCCCAGTAAAAAAATTTTAAGTAACTTATCAGTTAAAAAAAAAATTAAGGGCCGGGAGTTTGGCTTAGTGGTTAAAGTGCTTGCCTAGCATGCACGAAGACCCGGGTTCGATTCCTTGGTACCACATACATAGAAAAAAGCCAGAAGTGGTGCTGAGGCTCGAGTGGTAGAGCTCTAACCTTGAGAAAGTCCAAGGACAGTGCTCAGGCCCTGAGCTGAAGCACAGGACTGGCAAAAAACAAAAAACAAAAACAAAAAAAAAATTAAATGGCCATGCAGAGTAAAGGCCTTTTAAATCAATGGTCTGCTCTAAACAGTTCAAAGGAGCCCTACTGATTATCCTGGGGCTTGAACTCAGGGCCTAGGCGCTGTCCCTGGGCTTTTTGGCTCATGGTTAGCACTCTACCACGTGAGCTTCAGCTTCTCTTCGGGCTTCTGTAGTGTTTGTTTGGAGATTTTGCCACAGACTGGCTCTGACTCTCATCCTTCAGCTCTCAGCAGCCTGTGTCGCAGGACGCCAGGCACGGAACATAGTGTTTGTGTCCATGAGCACTGTGCTCTCATGGAGAGAAGCAGGTATTCTGGGGACTGCTGAGCAGGTGCTGTTACGGAAGTCTACACAACCAGGGAGGCCCCACAGTCCGCTGCTGCCTGGGTCACCGCAGGTGCGAGACGAGGGAGGGCAGCTTACCGGGAGGACTCGCAGGACGCCCCCTCCGTCGTTCACTGCCACGCGATGAAGGTTTCTTGAGACGAGGCCATGGAGGTCTTGGCTCTCCCACACAATTGTGCCTTCAAAACTCTTCGGAGTAAGGAAGAATAGAGGTCAATGTGCTTATTCTTGCCACTTAGGTTTTAGTAAGCATTTAGGCGAGGGCACACCACAGCTCTATGTCACTGCTAGGTATATGTGGGCATCGTTGCACACATAGGAGTGAATCCAAAGAGACCAGGGCTATGTGCACACTCCAATGCCAGGCATTAGTACCCCAGCCAGGCTCCTCTCCTTGGTGTCACAAGCCACTCCAATGTTACCTTTGACACCTGGTTGAGTGCCAAGCTTCAATGTGGTGTAAACGCCGATTTCCCCCTAGTAATTCTCTGTTTTGCAGGAGCAGGGACTAATGAGTCCCTGTTCTACCACTTGACCCACACCAACTCTCTTTGCTTTTATTTTTTCCGACATGGTTTTGAATTTGTGCTTCCACTAGCCCTGGACTACAGTCACTGTACCTACAGACTCCCACACAGAGGTTACCAAAACATGTACCACCATATCCAGCTGTTTTGTTGGTAAGGGGCCTCGTCAACTTTTTATCTGTACTGACCTCAAATCACAATCATGATCTTCGCCTCCGGACCATCAGAGACTACAGGCATGACACCCACTAATTTGGCTATAAACTTCCTTTCAAGCATTTGAACTTTCCACCAGAAAAACAAAACTTCAAGAATCCAAATTCATCAGAAAAGCAACCCTCAAGCTTCTTCCCCCATTATGCTGGCGTTCCAATGCAAGCCACACATCTGCCCTCAGCTAACACACCTACGAGGCTCCTGAGCACAGTGGAGCCTCGGGAAAGGCCTGGCCATGTGGTCCCTTCCTGACCTTTGGACAGTTAGCAAGCATGCACACAGTGCAGTGTCTGCTCAGAAGAAATAAAGGCTCACCAACATATCAGACCTTCCCTGTGCATACCCTTCAATGGGTCACTGTGTCTGCGCTTCACCTCAGTGGCCAGTACATGCATGAACCTGAAGTCAAACCTGAGTCTTATAAAAACAGAAGTACTCACACAAAGGTATGTGTGCACACAAGGAAAAATAGTGACTATGGAAAAGTATCACAAAGACACCAGGCAACAGATGGGTGACATCACGACACAGCAAGGCACCCAGGGCCCCGCTCTGAAAGCACGCCCACCCTGCGAAGGACCACAGCGGGCCTCGCTGCACCCACCCCGCTCACCTCGGGTAAGATGAACTGCTCCACAGGCTTATACCACAGCTTGTTCACCTGAACACCACAGCTCGGAGGACTGAAGCGAGCAACAAAGAGAGGCTCCTGAACAAGGAGACAGCCCATGTAACACGGAGGGCACACAGTTCAGTCAGCAAAACCCACACAGCTTTAGCTAGCACTGCTATACTGTGGTTTCTGTAACTTTCAGGCTATCTGGTGCAATCACTGTTTTGTTTTTGTTGGTTGTAGGACTCGAACTCTGGGCCTGGGTGTTGTCCCTTTGCTCTTCAGTTCAAGGCTACCGCCCTACCACTTGAGCCACAGCGCCACTTCCGTTTTTCTGGTGGTTAATTAGAGATCACAGTCTCATGGCCGGGAGTTTGGCCTAGTGGTAGAGTGCTTGCCTAGCATGCACAAAGACCCGGGTTCGATTCTTCGGTACCACGTACGTAGAAAAAAAAAGCCAGAAGTGGTGCTGAGGCTCAAGTGGTAGAGCTCTAGCCTTGAGAAAACCCAAGGACAGTGTTCAAGCCCTGAGCCCAAGCCCAGGACTGGCAAAAAAAACAAAACAAAACCAAAAAAAAAAAACCCAAACAAACAAACAAAAAAAAAGTCTCATGAGCCATGGGAGCCTAGATAATCATTGTTTTTAAATTATTAAAATTTGCATAAAGTTCTCAAACAATGAACATAATTCACATAATCCACAAAACCTAAAAAAACAAAACTTTGAAATGTAAGATGCTAAGGGAAATGAGAGTTTAGATTAAGTCAATACACTGTGGTGTGGATACCTCCAAAGGGGTAGAAATAAACCCCAAGAACACAGATCCCTAGAAAAAACAACGTGCTCAGGACCCCCCTCTAACCAAGAGCCCTCTGAAGAAAATACAGAGACAGGAAACAAAGCTGGGCTTCTAAGAGCTCAGAGTTCCAATGTTTCCTTTTTTGTGCTGGTAGGGGGGCTTGAATTCAGGACCTCGATCTCTTTGCTTGGCTTGATCAAACCATTTGAGCCCGTGCCTCCAATTCAGCCTTTTGCTGGTTAACTGACAATGGAGTGTCACACTTTTCTGGGCAGGCTAGCTTCAAACCAAATCCTCCAGGTCTCAGCCTCCTGAGTAGCTAGGACTGCAGGCGTGAACCACTGGCACAGGGCAATCTCCAGAGCTCTGCAATGGTACTCTCCATCCCCTTTCTATAGAAAAGAGCTGAAGCAGCTGCTGGCCTTGTATGATAGCTTCCTAGAGCTAGGAGAGACCACCACATAGTCCCAAAGTGTTAACAACCATTACCAATCTTGTTTTTTTTTTTGAGATGGGGTCTTCATATGTAGCCTAGCTGGCCTTGAACTCACTACTCCTGCCTCAGGTTCCCTAAGCAGCTATGATCATAGCCACCACGCTTGGCTCCACCACTAACTTCTAAAATTTCTGAGGCTCAAGGAATCTTTAGGTTGGAAATTTCTAACCTAGTCCAACCTTTCTTCTTCTCTCTCTCTATGTAACACATTTACTCACAGAAGTCTCTCCCTAATCCAGCATTAGAATGAATGTTTCTCCAATGCAGTCAATACGGGAAGATGGGCAGTCCCCCGACCTCAGAGAAGTCTGCAGTGTTCCTCTTGGTTGTACATCCCAAGATCAAGTTAGGTTCTTACGAGGGAGACCAGGGAAAGAAACCCTGCTCCAGGCAGTGTGCGCCTACCTCCTGCTCCGCCTGATAGAGCTTGACCGTGATGTTCCTCTGAAAGCCCAGGTCAGCGGCGGCGTCATAGAACACGCCGAGACTGGTGATGACGATGGGGTAGAGAACGCGGAAGCTCACGCTGACGACACGGTCCTCAGACAGCCCTGACGAGGCGTCTTCAGACAGGCCAAATGCCTCAATTTCCTGATTCAAAACTAAGGATGTTGCAAGAATGAGTTTTACAAATGGAATAAACATTACCTTGTAAAGTGAACACAAGGCCTGAGCCATCGGTGCCCAACACAAACTTGTAATTCTAAGAAACAAAACCCAAACATATTATATATTGTTTGCTTTTGCCATGACTTTTGTTTTGTTTTTCCACAGGCCTCGCGGGTCTAGGGGGGCTATTGGGAAGGGGACGGCCTACCTGGGTGTGTGATGTTGAGCAGGCGGCAGGAGTAGGGGTCCTCCCTGTCTTCCACGGGCACCTCACAGCCGCGAGCGCCAATGATGAACTTCACGAGCACTCTGAGAGAGGGCTGCGGTTAGCACCTGCTACTCAACGGCCCCCAGGCTCACCTCGACATCTGCCCCGAGGCTCAGATACCCGGGAACAAACCACCAACTAGAAATGACTCCTGTGAGCCCCTTATGCAATGCTGCATTCAAGCAAAGACAAATGCATGGGCAGCTCCTACCAAATACGTGGGTCATCTAAAAGCAGAGTGGAGGCAACTCTCAAAAGCCATCCGCAGCATGAGAAGGTATTGCTGGTGGATGGGAAAGCAAGAGCAGCCAAGCCAGAAGCAGGGCTTCTGGGCTGGGCGGCTGGTGGAAGCAGAGCTTTCCTGAGATGGGAAGGACTACAGGGCGCTGATCCTGGCAGCACTGGTGGGTCTGTGGCTTTCACTTGCTATGTAACGACTCTGTTACCAATGCAATCCTGCACTAAGGTCTGGAGGGGAATGGTGCTGGGAGCCAAACAGGACATCTACACACACTCACGGGTGACGACTATCATCTGCCTCGTCTACTCGCCGGTAAAGTGCTGTTTTAAACATCCCAGCTGCTACTCTGCGCATCACCTCAGTATCTCATGTAACAACACGCACAGCTCCCATGCTTCTCTACCCCAGCTGCTCTCCAGACTCAGAAGTCGATCAGCATGCCAAGAACAGAGTCAGGCCCTGGCTCCTGAGCGACAGCGGAGACGCCCAGAACTCCAGAGGGCCCAGAAAGCCTGGCAGGCTGGACCATGGTGGCTCACACAACCAAAATATCACAAAACCAAAGCAGTGAACCTCATCTCTGGGCCAAAGCAAAGCAAAAACAAACCAGTACGCTATGTGTCCAAAACACAGCAAAAGAACACATTTTCTCCTAGAAGGAGCACATGTATCTAAATTAACATCTGGTCTTCAAGTTAAGTTTTTTGTTGTTGTTGACTTCTCAATGCAGGCAAGCAAATAATTAGAAAACCTACCGTTGACTCAACACTGGATGCTGTGTCAAATGCTTCAACCAGGTGTTTCTTATCACATTTCGTAGTTCATGGTTGTGACGAGCAGACAACACACCAACTACCACATCGTAGTGACTAGATTTCCACTGAGGAAACGAGGCCGACAGAGCTACAAACAAGCAACAGTACAAGTCAGTCATGTCTCAATACTGTAAGTTCAATAGGTAACATAAAATGTTATTACAAATAAAACATGCTTATACTTGTAGAAAATACAGATGAAACGTAGATCAAAGCGTAAAAAGGAAAAAAAAAAAACACCTTTCCTGCTCATGTTTGTAATTCTAGCTACACAGGAGGCTGTGATCTGAGGATCACAGTTTGGAGCCAGCCCAGTTAGGAAAGGCGGTGAGGCTCATCTCCAATTAACCCCCAAAAAGATAGAAATGAAGCTGTGCAGGAGGCATAGAGACCTCACTTGAGCACAAGAGCTCAGGCCTGGTGCAACATGATAGTTTAGGAAATCAAATGTTCTCCTTGGGCCACGCATTATTGGATGTGTCCATACTAGTTATTCAGGAGGCTGGTATCTGATCATCTCCAAGCAGAGCCAGCCTGGGTAGAAAAATCTGAGAGACTCATCTTCAATAACGAGCAAAGATGGTAGCTCCAGGGGTAGGGCGGTAGCCTGGCACTGAAGAGCTCAGGGACAACACCAGGCCCAGAGTTCAAGCCCCATGACCGACGGGGGAAAAAAAAAACTAGCAAAGAGCTGGATGTGAAAGCATGGTTCAAGTGCTAGAATGCCAGCTTCAAGTGAAAAGCTGAGGTAGACCAGCTAAGAAAAAATACCAAAATAAAGAATCCTTTTAAGCCAGACATAGTGGCTCATTCTTGTAATCCTTAGGTACTTGGAAAGTGGAGACTGGGAAAAATCAAGATTCAAAGATGGTCTGAACAAAAAAACTAGTGAGACCCCCACCTAAGTGAAAAAAACAAAGGGGGAAAAAAAAAGCTGAGCACAGTCTGTTATATCTGCTATCCCAGGGATAAAGTAGCACAGCCCAGAGCAGCTAGGCAAGAAAGGTAAGACTTTAACTGAAAAGTAACTACAGGAAAAAAAAAAAAAAGTGCTGTGCAAAGACCTACGTTCATCTAATAAAGTTAAGTTGGAAAGATGAAGCTGAAGGCTTCCACTGCTGAAATCCAGGCGTTCTTATTTCTGTCAGTAATTCTACAGACAATAAGATTTTTATTTCATACTAAATATTCTGAAGAATGAAAAGGAAGCAACATTTCTTAGTTTAAAAAAAAAACAGTTAACATATGATGGAAATAGTTTTGTTTTGTTTTTTAACAGTTAGAAGGCCTAATGGGCAGGATTGCATTTTCATGCCTAAAATTTGCTCTTAGAAAGAAGAGAGACGAGAAGATATCCTGCCCTCACTTTTCAAAACTAGTTTTAAAGTCAAGCTCTAGTGGTAGAAAATGATCAAAAATGTTTTCAAGAATAAATTATCAAAACCAGGCATCTTTACTACATGTAATGTTGTTAGATGTTACAGGATGTAGATATTTAGTCTAAAATATAACAAGAACATATTGATAACTTTCAAAGGCCCAATTAAAACAAAAACCAGGCAACAGATCCTATCAGGACAATTTAGAGACAGTAGAATAATTATTAGCATAGGAATTTTTGTATGAATGTTACTTTCCACAATAACATACACAACAATGGACAATAGACACATCTAAAGCTATAAGCTTATTGTTGGTTAGCAGAGATTCGGATCTTTACGAATCAGTAATAAGCAGATTAGTGAAGATACTGGTTCATACATTAATTTTTCTAATTCATGGCCCAGAAACATAGTTTCTCAGTAAAAGCTGTGCACCTACTGCCAAAACTAGGTGTAAATATGGCTCCAGGTGGAATAGCTTTGAAATGCTCGTGTAAAAAGACAGCCACAGGTCACCTTCCATAGAACCACCTCAACCGCTGTCTAAGTCACAGAAGGGTGTGACCAGTTCTGAGTCACATGATGTACAGCCTCAGGAAGAAGTTACTTAAATAAACCCTATGCACCTCAGTTTCTTAATCAGAAAACTGACAGAAGCTTTAAATGTTCTGTTTCATCTGTTTCAAAATGTTTTCTCAGAAGACTAGAAGCTATGAAAGGGCAAAAACCACATTTAATCTGCACGCCTCATTTACCTGATGCCACACAAGGCTGCCATACAAAACCTTTTTCAAGACTGTTCCTTCCCCTGAGTGCCCAATAGTTAGCAACTTGCTTCTGATGCTAGCTAAAGCAATTTTTTTTTTAGAACAGAGTGCATGGAACCTAACTTCACCTTTTCTTTATGAGTCAAATCTCCAGAGAAATTCCCCAATCTATCCTTTCCTCAGCACAAATTCCAGCTGCTGCTTTACTTCAAATACCTGACAGTACAGAATACTTGAACTGTTTCTAATTCTTCCATGTTACTGCTGAACAAGATTTTTCTAAAAATTATAAGTACAGAGAAAGTCACAGGAAAATCCTAAGGTTTACACTTACACCAGCCCAACCAAGGCACAAAATGTCTTACACAGTATCAAATCCCATGTGGGTGCTTACAAGACTGCTGCTCAAGTTCCAAACCCTTCCTACTAGCTAAGGTCTTTGCTATATGATCCAAGCACAGAAAACCTATTTTGAATGTGGGTCTGGAAATAAGGAAAGCAAGCAAGCAAACAAAACAAAACCTAGAAAATAAACACCAGACAAAAGGATTCAATTGGAACTCACAAAAGAAGGTAGCTAACAACTCACAAAAATATCTTCTTCACTAGAAATCTAGCTTGAATTTTAATAAGCCAGTGTTGTCCTATGTTCAAACTGGCAAATGTCTTAAGTGTTAAGAACCAAATGTCAGTTACCTTAAGGAAACACTGCCAGTGATTTGGAGGAAAAGGCTGCCCTCCCCTTCTCTGCTGCAGAAGGGAGTTTGTGCAATCCTCCATAGGGCACACGGGCTATGTAATACACATGTAACACCTTAGCATGGTAGAAGCTAAGTCAGAAAGTCCTTGTCCAAGAACTTGCTCCAAAGCAGTAATCACTGGTACACTGAGATCTCAGCAGTGAAAAACTACATGCTGCAGAAATGTACACATCGACCACAAAAATGTTGTCAACATCGCCTTAACAATTATTCTATGTCATATTAAGGAAAGCAGATGACAAGGCCATCCTGTAGGGATCTGAACCTCAGGGGAGCAAGAGGATTTTCTTAAACATTTAGTACTGCTTAGCTGTGGCTGTTCAACTTGTGAAAATACATCAAGGTGCATAGGTCACACATGAAATGAATGTGAATGATACTTCAGTAACACTTTCAAAATGTTAAATCAAGGCCGGGAGTTTGGCCTAGTGGTAGAGTGCTTGCCCGGGTTCGATTCCTCGGTACCACATACATAGCAAAAAGCCAGAAGTGGTGCTGTGGCTCAAGTGGTAGAGCCCTAGCCTTGAGAAAATCCTGGGACAGTGCTCAGGCCCTGAGCCTAAGCCCAGGACTGGGAAAAAAAAAAAAAAAAAGTTAAATCATTTTTCTCAAATACTCATTTAATATAATGTACTTAAGAAAATGCTCTGAAAGGATAGTTACTCTTTTGTTAAAAAAAAACTTCAGCCTGGCACAGTGGCTACTCAGGAGGCTGAGATCTGAGGATCATAGTTCAAAGCCAACCTGGGCACTAAAATCCATAAAACCCTCCCTCCACCTAGTCCTGGGGCTTGAACTCAGGGCCTGAGTATTGTCCTTGGGCTTTTCTCAATACCTGAGCTCCACCACTTGAGCCACAGTCCCCCCTACCCCCCCCCACCATTAGGAGCCACCAACGTCCCACCACCTCTCCACAGCCTCCTCAGAACACCCCCTCAGACGGCCCCGGCTCCCCAGCCACTCCAGGGTCACAGAGCTCCCAGATCTCTCCTAACTGCCGCCATGACAACCACACCTCTGTCACAGGTGAGCCAGAACCAGGACACGGAGGCCACCCTCAACCCAGGTTCAATGCCTCAGTATCACATACATAGAAAAACGATGGAAGTGGTGCTGTGGCTCAAGTGGTAGAGCTCTAGCCTTGAGAAAGCTCAAGGACAGTGCTCAGGCCCTGAGTTCAAAGCCCAGGAGTGGAAAAAAAAAAAAAAAGAAGTGGGTGACCACATTCCCATGCCCACATGCCCAAGATGGCAGCCCCTGAATCAGCAGAGCATTTCTCTGACAAGCCCAGTCTGGGAGATATAGACAGTGAGAAGAGCTAAGCCTTGGACTGATACCCCAAAGCAACAAGTGACTTCTGGTCACAGAGGCAGTGCATGCATGTTGGGGTTACCATTACCTGTTCTTTTTTTCACTTTCTGTCTTCTATGTATGTGATACCAAGGAATCGAACCCAGGTCTTCATGCATGTGATAGGCAAGCACTCCACGACTAGGCCACACTCCCAGCCTCTCACCATCACATTTTCTGTAAGTTGTACCAGAACCTCCTACATCCTAAGTTATTTTAATTTGTACCATTCTTTCAAATAAAGAAATTTGGTACCAAAAACAACAACAAAAAAGTCTGAGGGGAGTGGACTTCAAAGCTGATCATTAAAATAAAAAGAGGTCTTCAAACTCCACTGCGGTGTGCTCTTAGACATCCCCAATGACAAGCAGCAGAGATTCCGAGGGAAACACAGAGCCTACCATGGATAACGACAGTCCTTATGGTACACAATCACACTGGGACACCTGCCACCTACCACACTGGCATAGGCATACTATCACTTCTCTCTACAACTTCCAGAGGGTTTTCTACGAGCCAGGCACTGTTCTGGGTGTTTTTATTACTCATATCTTCACAATAGCCCTACAAGAAGATAATCTTGTAAACAGGGGAAATAAAGTACAAGATACACTAGCATACAGAATCAAGGCCTCATCTTGGAAGAATCAGCTCTAGGAAAAATTGCAAAGCAAGGCTCAGTTTCTCTGGGTCCTCCTGGCCCTACAGTACTATAACAACCAGTCAAGCTTAGCTGCCTAATTTTGTTTTTGTGCAAATGCTTAACCTTCTCTAGCACCTGAGTGTGGTTACCGACTGTGGGCAGCAAGTGGCAGCGTACAGTGATGGCCACCTATGTGTTTACCTTTAAAAGCTCAGCCCACTGAAGCTCTGGACTGCTCTTTATCAGTCCAAAAGTGGAGCGCAGTTCCTACCCTGCTATTAAAATGACTCCTAGCTCTGTTCACTGAGTGCTGGTGACTCTATTGCTAGGAGGATTTAGGTCCCCCGAAATAGCTGGGATATTACAATTTCCAAGTGCTTCAAGAACTGCTGAACAGAAGTGGTCATCTCCTTGTAAACTTCAGCTTCCTTTCTAAACATTCTACACAGAGAAACCTTTTTCTGTATGCATCATTTTTCCAAGGCATGACCCCAAACCAGTATGTTGTGCTCTATGTACATTCCCTGGCTCAGAGGCTGTTCCTCCATTTTCTACTCTCCTCCCCAAGGGGTTCTGGATCTCACAGGACCTTGCTCCTTACTGGCTGCCCTCCCCACTGGTTTCAGCTGTTTAAGGCATGTCCCTAAATTGGTAGCGTTACTAATCCTGGTACTAACATGACTCAGTTATTCCTCTGATCCCTGCTCAGCTGCCACCTCTCCACGGTGGCCTTCCCTGATCTTGGTTTAGAAGAGAAACCCACTGCTCTCCTTGACAAGTGGATTTCTATTTCTTTGCTGTATACTAATCATGTTCTTTATGTGCCATTTTTTTCCAACTTCTCTTCTAAATGGCAAACTGCATCCACAGCCACTTTTTCTTACTACTCCAATCCATACCTACAAGAGGAGCAGACCCAGAAAAGCTCTCCAGTGTTTGCTGAGTCCACCGCCAGTCAAAAGACCTCTTTAATATTCAGGGAAGGTAAATCTCGCTCTCAGAAGACACAAACGACTTAAGAGGACTGAAAAGGGACAGAGGCAGGAGAGAGAATAAAGATGAATCTTAAAAGTGTTCATTCGAGGCAAGAATACTTGGCAAAGTCTTGAATTTTTCTCTCTCCAGCTTGGACACAGAGGGTCAAAGTCTAAAAGTATCCAAACACTTTGAACATAAGGACAGCCCTCTGGAAAACTCCTGCCATCACAAGGCGCCGAGAGGGGCGGGGTGTTAGAGCTCGGAGCGGATTTCAGCACGAACACTGGTCTTACTCCTCAGGCTAGCCAGGCCCGCGCACTAAGGACGGCGTCGTGACGCCCGCTGGAAGGCGGCGGGCCGGTCCCGGCCCCGTCGGATCTGCTGAGATCCAAGCCGTCCTCACGTTCGCCCTCAAGCAGATTCCAGCAGGCTCACCACACGACACGCGCGTGCTCCGCGCGGCGCTGTCCCCGCGCACAGGTGACACCACCGAGCCATCCTGCCAGAGCCGCGCACGCGCTCTCAGCTCGTCCGGCAGGGAAGGCGGAGGGGCCTCGCCAGACGGCGGCTCCACGCCGCGACGCGGAAACCGCGGTCCGGCCCTCGAGGGGCCGCCGGGCCCGGCGCGGGAAGAGCCGCTCGCTCAGTTCGCTCGGTCCTCGGACAAGCCGCCCTACCGAAGGGCGAGAGGGGCGGCCGCGGGCGCCGGGCAGGGCCGCGGGGCGGAGCGCCCGGAACAAAGCGCGGCTCCCGCCGCTCCGCTCGCCGCCCCGCCGCCCCCGCGGTCGCCCGCGCGCGGGGCTCCCCGCAGGGCCCGCGCCGCCCGCGCCCCCCGCCGCCCCGAGCGCTCACCTGCCGGGCCGGCCCCCGAGGCGCGCGCGGGCGGCGGCGGCGGCGGCGAGCGCAGCCGCAGCCAGAGGTGCAGCGCGGCCCCGAGCACGCACGGGCACAGCAGCACCAGCCAGTTTCGCATTGGCCGCCCCCGCCGGCTCCCCCTCGCGCCCCCGCCGCTCGCCGGGCCGGGCTGCGTCCCCGCCGAGAGCGAGGGGGCTGCGGACGCCGAGCCCGACCCGCGGCGCCGCCGCCCGCGCGACCACGCCGCCTCGCTCGCGCCCAGGGCGACCCGCGCCGTCGGCCGGCGCCTCGCCTCCCTCAGAACGCGGGCGGCGGCGGCGGCGGCGGCGGCGGCTGTGCGGCCCGGAGGCCCAGGTCCCGCCCCCCGAGACCCCGCCCACTCGGCGCCCCCTCGCCCCGCCCCTCAGCTCGAGGCCCCGCCCAGACCCTCGGCGGGCCGGGAGCTGGAGTCCCGCGTGGGGCCCAGGCGGGGGGCGCACCCACGAAACCTATTGCTGAAAACCACACCTCCCAGGGTGCCCCGCGCCGAGAGTCACGCGGCGGCCGCTCAGGGTAAAGCGCGCGAGGCACACACGGAGCATGCGCCTCCCTCGCGCCGCTCCCGGTAGGGGTGTAGGAAAGGCTCCACATACGGAGCATGCGCATTTCCTCGTGCCACGGCCCCCTCCAACGGTGGAGGCGGGGACTGCGCACATAGAGCATGCGCACTCCTCGCGCCATCGCCCCTCACGGTCGAAGCCAGCCCTGCGCGCTGGGCACCGGCGTCCTTTCCCCTCCGCCCCCCAGCGCGGCCAGAGCTCCTCCGAGTCGGTGTTCTGCTCGGCTAGGAGAGGACCCCGGCCATCCACTGGAGCCCCGCGCAGCGCTCGCGATCCTCCAGTGCCGAGCGGGACGCGGCCGGCCCGGACCCCGCCAGCCCCGCGAGGAGAACTTCAGGCCGGCCCCTGGGCCCCCGACCCCCGGACCCCGGACTCCCCGACCCCCGGACCCCCCGACTCCCGGATACCCCCGACCCCCGAACACCCCGACCGCCGGACACCCCCGACCTCCGGACACCCCGACCCCCGGAACCCCCGACCTCCAGACACCCCCGACCCCCAGACACCCCCGACCCCTAGACCCCCCGATCCCCGGACACCCCTGACCGCCGGACACCCCCGACCCCGGACCCCCCGACCCCCGGACACCCCTGACCGCCGGACACCCCCGACCCCGGACCCCCCGACCCCCGGACACCCCCGACCGCCGGACACCCCCGGGCCCCCCGACCCCTGGACCCCCCGACCTCTGGACACCCCCGACCCCCGGGCCCCCCGACCCCCGACCCCCGGGCCCCCCGACCTCCGGACTCCCCCGACCCCCGGGCCCCCCGACCTCCGGACACCCCCGACCCCTGGGCCCTCCGACCTCCGGGCCCCCCGACCTCCGGACACCCCGACCCCCGGACCCCCCGAACCCCGAACCCCCCAACCTCCGGACACCCCGACCCTCGGACCCCCCGACCTCCGCACACCCCCGGGCCCTGGACCCCCCGATTCCCGGACACCCCGATCTCCGGACACCCCCGACCCCCGGGCCCCGGACACCCCCTACCTCCGGACACCCCTGACCTCCGGACCCCCCGAACCCCGGACGCCCCCGACCCCCAGACAACCCCTACCTCCAGACACCCCTGGCCCCCTGGCCCCCCGACCCCCGGACACCCCCTACCTCCAGACACCCCTGACCCCCGGGCCCCCCGGCCCCCCACCGTCCCCACCCCGCAATGGCCCGCGACCCGCCGCCGGGGAGCTTGCAGTCTGCTGGTGGGCCTGCCTGACCGGCTGGTTGATTCACGGCTGGGGCTGGGGCTGGGGCTGGGGCTGGGGCTTTGCTGCCCCAGGCTGGCACTCCACCACTTGGGCCACAGCTCCACTCTGGAGAGCAGTCGTGGACTTTTCTGTCTGGACAGACTGAAACCACCCTCCTCTTGAGTAGCTAAGGTGACAGATGTAAGGCAGTGGTGCCCTGCTTGTCTTAAAATACATGAAATTAACACACACGCGTACTGGAGCTGGAACTCAGGCTTGGACTCGGCCCCTTAGCTTTTCACTTAAGGCCAGTGTTCTACACTGGAGCCACAACTCCATTTTCAGCTTTGTGCTTCTTAATTGGTGAGTCCCACATGCTTTCATGCTGGGGTTTCCTAAGAAAGAGGATTACAAAGTAGTGAACCACCAGAGCCCAACCTATGTTAAAATGTTTAAGCCAAAAATCTAAGAACCTCCCCCCACCCCAACAAAAAAGAAATAATGAAATGGAATGGCTTGTGCTTTCTTGTCTTGAGGAGGGAGGATGGGCGGCCAGGTTCCTGCCCCACTCGGGAATATTGAATGCTGTGTGAACAGTGCCAGTAGCAACCGTTTAGATTATCATTCAAACTGGAGTTCTGAGAGAAGAGAAGCTGGAGAAAACTAAACTAGACAGATACGTGCCAAGACACATTTTCTAGGTAACTCATTCCTCTTTACACTTAGCGGCTATTTTTTTTCCAACAGTAGATGGCAGTAAAATGCTTGCCTGTTTTTTCTAATTTGTTGGAAGAAATTGGATGACAACTAAGATTGGCAAAGCTTAGTTAACCCATAACCACAGGGGTAAGCGTGAAGTAAGAGATCTCAAGTTGGATTTTACTCCAGAAAAAAATATTGTACATTTGGTTTGGGTTGTTTGTTTTGATGCTGGTCCTTGAACTCAGGGCTTGGGAACTGTCCCTGAGATTCTTTTTTGCTCAAGGCTAGTGCTCTTGACTTGAGCCATAGTGCCACTTCCAACTTTTTCTGTGATTAATTAGAGATCAGAGTCTTACAGACTTTCTTGCCTGGGCTGGCTTTGAACTGCAATTCTTGGCCTTCTGAGTAGCTAGGAATATAGGTATGAGTCATCAGTGCCTGGCTCTATTACATATTTTTCTAAAAAGGAGAATGTTGATCCTGGTGGGGGGAAGTAATATATATTGTTTTTTATTATGTTTTCCTAATCATTCTCCCCTTTAAAAATGAAAGTATGAATCGGGCACAGTGGCTCACACCTGTAATCCTAGCTATTTGGGAGGCTGAGATCTGAGGATCAAGGTTCAAAGCCAGCCTGGGCACAAAAGGACCTGAGACTCTTATCTCCAATTAACCTCTAGAAAATGGGGAATGGGGCTTCGTTCAAGGGTAGGGTGGAAGCCTTGAACTGAAGAGCTCAGGGACAGCGCCCAGGCCAACTTCAAGCCCCCTGACCCCCCCCCCAAAAAAAGAGAGAGACTAGGAGAGAGGGAAGAGAAGATACTCTGGGAAAGTAAGTTTACTTATTACCTGACTCATATAATTGTAATCCCTTGATATATCACCTTAATAATAGTTAAAAATTCTTAAACAGTTAAAATTCTTAAATAGTTAAAAATTCTTAAAATTAAAATGCAAAAAAAAATTAAAATGCAAATTGGGGTGGACAGCACTCAGGCCCTAAGTTCAAGCCTTAAAGACTGGTACACACACACACAATTGAAGTTGGCAGCCAGTGGCTTATACCTACAATTCTAGGTATTCTGGAATCTGAGATCTGATTGTGGTTTGAAGCCAGCCAAGTGAAAAGTCCTAGAAACTCTTATCTCCAATTAACTAGCAAAAAAAACTCAGAAGTAGAGTGTGGCTCGAGTGATTGAGGGCCAGCTTGAGCAGAGAAAGCTAAGCAAGAATGTGAGTCCCTGAGTTCAAGCCTTTGTACTAGCATTTTTAAAGAGAGATTCTAGACTGGGGGATATGTCACTCTGGAGGCCCTGTTTTCAGTCACACACACACACACACACACACACACACACACCCTTTCTACGCCTTCTTCAGTATCACCTGTACCCTGTTGCCTCCTCCTCCACACCTCACACTCCTCCCTCCTCTGAGATCTCCTCTTGGTCTTTACTCTTCCTATACTTGCCATGTGTTAAGAATCCTGTTTTAGGAGGTAAAAGAAGAGGAACATGTTTCTCCCACACTCTGTCTTTAGATTACAAATTAACATCATGCCTATGTTTGCCCAAACATATCATTAAAATGACTTCAAAGCCTTGAGGTGAAAAAGTGGACAAAGTCTTGTGCTGAACTGCAGAGCCAATTAATTTCAAGTGCTGCCAAAGAAGATGGGACTGGATCTTCAAAACCATGTTGCATTAATTCAGCAAGAACATCAGAAGCGGTCTGAGTGGCAAGACAGGTAGAAGGGCGTGGCTGGACTGCACTGGGCAGGGCACCCCCCATCCCAGTGGGCTGTCCTGAGGTGAGTGTCCCCTCTGCCACCCCACGCAGCTCTTCCCTCTGATAGTTACCCTGCGGCGAGTGTCTCTTCAAACGACGCTGGGCCAAAACCTCGAACGGTCTTCTGCTACTCTTCTTGGAAACAGATGGCTCAGAAGTTGAAGACACGAATTCTGAAGTCAGGCTCTCTAGGTTCGAATCCCAGCTCTTCCTTCTCCTGGTTGTGTGGTTGGGACACAAGAGACTAGATGGATGGAGTATCTACCAGAGTCGATGGTCACATGTTCTGGAAGCTTGCAAGCCCATCCGTGTTACACTGAGAGCTTGAGACCAGCCTTGGTGGGAGGAGTTACACCAAGGAAACTGGCGGGTGCTGCAGGTCATTGTCTGCCCCCCGCCCCGCCCCACGGCTGCCCCTGCCCAGAGGTTTCCATGGGCCAAAACCTGGACTTTGCCAAGGCAGAACCTGTGGCAGGTAATGCATGTGGAGTAGAGATGGGAGGGAAGGAGGGAAGGAAGGAGGGAGGGAGGAAGCAAGACAGCCCCAAGGATTGCCTTGGATTCACTGCCTCGCTTCCACCCACTCCCAAGTAGTCTCTCCACTCATGAGACCATCAATACCCAACACTCAGGAGTCAGACTCCCAGGACACTGCCACCTTCCGAGCTGGGGCCAGATCCTGAGGACCTTGCCAGCCACAAACCATCAAAACAACACCTGATTGTACACGTAGAATTCTAAGTTTAGCTCGTGTTTCACTTGCCTGAGTGGTTAGAGGGAATTTAGCCACTGAAAATTCTTTTCTACTTTTTCCAATGAAAGCTGAGGCTGTAAAGATAATTTATAACAGCATTTGGTATTTCAGTAAACAAATATGCTCTGAAAATGTAAATAGTTATGTTGAAATGAAATGTGCCAAAAATTCACATTAATTATATACAAGTTATTAAAGGCTCGTGAGCCAATAAACTCTTGGTAACAGATGGCCGCTATCTGGATGCTAAAAATATATTCTGACTCAGTGTGATCATGAACTAATTCATCATGTGCATCTTAGTATATACAGAAATATAAATCTTTAAGTATCAATACACGGGCTTGATTGCAAACTGAGTGGAAAGTCATGCTGTTGGGGGGCCAGGGGCAGGGAGATAGTCAGTGGTGTGGACAGCCTGCTCTCCCGGGCCTGGAAGTGCTGGATAGTGAGTGTCCTGTCACCTCTGAAGGGCTGAGGGCACAGAATTGTAAATAAATTTGTCCAAGCTCAGCTACCTAATAGCACAAAACTCCTCTGCCCTTCGATCACTGTAGTTCTCCCCTTCCCTCCCCCCCCCCCCCCCCCCGGCGTTGCTGACAATCCAGCTTCTCCATGGAGCTTTTGAGGTCCAGCTGAGAATCAGAGGCTCTGTGCTCACCCCAGGACCCAGCAAGCAAAGCTTCTAGAAGAGGGCAGGTGGCTGAGCCCCATGGGGCTCAGAGAAAGGAGTCAGCCCTGGAGAAACAACACAGGCTTGGAAGTGGACCAAGCCCTGCTGTGGGAGCCGTGTTGGGGTGCAGTGTGTTGTCACACCCGCTGCTCCGGGCCCACTGGGTCACTGCAGGCCCCCATGGGACTTGGGCTCCTGTCACAGAGGCTCTGTGACATGGAGTTTCCTGGCCGGACATCCTGTCCTTTCCCCCCCCAGGGTGGTTGGTGGGAAGGCGGAAGGGCTGAGGCTTCACCTTGTCTGTCCATCCGGAAGTCTCAGTGGGATCCTCCCTCTCACCCACAGTCCCAGGCTCTCAGCGCCTCAGCCAGCCTAGCCAGCCAGGCCACTCACACTGTCAGACACACTGGTGAAATGCCCCCAAGGACACAGTCATCACCAAGGTCGTGTCAAACATGACACGAAAGCTGAGCAAAGCGCCCCGAAAGGACGAAACAAGCGCCAGCGGTTCTCCCAGTTGCTAGCCGCAAATCTCTTTATTGAAGTCAAACACGTACAGGGAAGCACCGGAATCAAAGGTGGACAGCAGGGAGAGTGCTCCCAGAACAAACAGATCCAGACAGAACATTCCAGAAGCTCTCCATAGCCCCGTCTCCTCCCTCTAGGAGTACCCAGAGGGGAATCACAAGCACGCATTTGCCTCTGTGACTACCCACCATCTTTGTGAGGGTGGAGCTGCAGGCCGCTTGCTCTTCCACCACAGGGAGAACCAGCTGGCCTGTGGGGAGCACTCTGCCCCCTTCCTGGTGGGGCCACATCCAGGAGCCCAACCGCTAGCTCACCAGAGTTACATCCAGCTCTCTACAGCAGGCTGTCTCCTGGAAGAAGATTTACCGAATGGAGCCGGGGTCACAGAAGTCACAGGAAGATAGAGTGGGGACACAGGAGGATGGGTGAGGCGTAGGAGCAACACAGCCATGTCCTTCCAGGAGCCCTGTGGTCCCTGGACCTGGGAACAGGCCGCCCGCCAGCCCTGCAGTGTGCCAGCCCCGGACAGCTTCCCCGCAGAACCATGGCCGCCTCTGGCCACTCAGCTTCCTTCACCTCTGCGTCCCAGTAGGAAGCAGGGGGGTGGGCTGGAGCCTGCACCAGAGGGAGGGGGCGCTGACACTTGCCGGGGCCTACCGGCAGCAAATTGGGGTTCCTGAAATCGGGGGCAGGGACTGGAAAAAATAGAAGAGAGACAAACACATCGGGTCCAGGAGGCCTGCAGCCCAGGTAAAGACTGCAGCCTCGTTTATTCTCAACTCCAGGCTTCTATCCCTTCTTGAAACCGGGGAACTTCCAGGTGTTACATTCATATGGTAAATCTCAGGTCATTTAAGCAGAATAAGGCCAGAAAATAAGACAATAAAACAATTGTCTGATGCAAATCAAGGTACAGTTTGATTCCACTCTGGCTCCCAACAGACACCAACCCATCCCACCCCACAACCACAGCCCAGAGAAGCTGCAGTTGGGGGGCAGCAGACATGACTTCCTTCAGCTCCCACACGTGATCTTGTCTTCAGGCTGCAGAAACTGAGTTCCAGGACAGTCAGAAGGGAAGACCCACAAACAAAATCCCCAGGTTTCTAAGGAAGAGGCGCCATGGAAGGCCAGAAAAATATCTCCCGGGAGAAGTGAGGAAGGGAGCCGGAGGCAGAATACAGAACGTCTATCAGATTAAAATTCAGTGGAAGGTTAAATGCACTTTTTCCTCTTGACCTGACTATACCCCTCCGTGCAGATCCTGGGCATTCTCTGTAGACCAGCCTGCTCCTGGTTAACCATGCCCAGGCCCTGTTCCACACCAAGAGCTCGGAAGGAGGCTCAGCCTTATCACCACACCCAGAGGGCCAACTGCAGCAGTCAGTGCACGGCTCCTGACCCCAGAGCTATTCCATGAGCTTTCATGAAACCAGTGGCTCACGACTGTCATCCTAGCTACTCAGGAAGCTGGGATCTGAGGATCACGGTTCAAAGCCAGCCCAGCAAGGAAAGCCTGTGAAACTCATCTGCAATAAACTATTCAGAAAAAGCTAGAGGTGGTGCTGAGGCTCAAGTGGTAGAACACTAGCCTTGAGAACAAAGAGGCTAAGTAAGGAACAGAACCCAGGCCCTGATTTCAAACTCCAGGATTGCCAAAAATATAGAAATAAAAACAAAAGAAAACCAAGAACAGGTTTGGCAGGAGAAGCAAGGAGCAGCAACACAGTAAGGCCACTCACAAAGATAGCAAGTCGTGAAGGGATCCAAACCTAGGGGCTGCTTTGCAGACAATCTGAATTCTTCACCCAAGTGAACCAGCATCTTTGAAGATACTCATCATCTTGACATTTAGTATGTGTTTGTTTTAGATGATAATCTGAGCTTTCCTCAATTTCCTCCCAGACAGTAACACAGAGGGTGAAATACCCCTGCCGCCATCTTTTAGGTGAGGTGGCACAGGTGAGGGCAGCAAACGCACCTGTGAGCGAGCTGCAGGCATTTAAGCCAGGCAGGGGTCACAGCTCAGAGGCTCCAGGAGGAAGAAGTCTCGGTTGTCCTTGCGACAAGCAGTCCGTTTCCTGTCTGTAACTTATTTACCATCTTTCCGTGGCTCAGGCTCTGCCACGTGGACCTATCTATGCTCATGGCACTTACTGCTGGAGGACTGAGGAAGCCAACGCATGAGGGTGGCACCAGGGGTCCAGGGCCATGCCACGCATGTGCCTTTGTGGAGGGAGCCCATAGAAAAACCAAAGCAGAGCCAGCAAGAAGGAAGGAGGAGGAGGTGGCCTTCAGGGAAGAGGGACGAGATGGCTCCACCAGTCTGGCCAGGACATGTCACTGGTGTCATGGGAGCCACAGCCAGACCTAGCAGAGCCACCATAGAATGGCAGTGAGGAACCCTGGGGCCAGGGCTGTCACACAGCTTCTCTCCTAACAGGCTGCTGGAGAGGCACAAAGCGGCACACCTGCCCAACTTTCTAGGCTTCCCTCCTCCCTGTGGTGCACGGAGGACCCTGGGACCCAACTGACATCTCAGCGTCTATGCGCTGAGTTGTATTAACTTGCTATATTTAAGCTCGGTGACAGATGTTTGAAGTGTAACTCCACACCATGTTTACACGGTACATTGGTTATGTGGCTGTAACGTGGTCTATTTTTTTCTTTTTTGCTATTAATATAAAAAGGGAAAGAAGACAAGAAGACACTGAATGTCACAAAGAAAGCCCAGGGAACCTAGACAAGCGGCCGCCTCTGCGGTGGGCAGGGAGGGCTGGGGCATGCGTGGAGGCTAGGAACCACCTCACCCAGCGGCTAGAGAATGGCGCAGAAGAACTTCTTCTCACGGAACGGGTTTTCCGAGGCAGGCACGGGAGAGATGAGCGGGTCCTCCCGCAGGTGGGATTCGCAGTAGGCCAGGAGGTCGGCGGCTGCCTGGGAGACCTGCGGGACACACACAGGAAGCGGTCACACAGGCAGCTCACAAGGTCGGGCCACCCAGGCCCGCAACCTTGGCCCTCAGCCAAGCCAGGGGCCGCAGAGCCTGGTACCAGGCCAGCAGATGGGTTTGGAAGTTGCTGTTCAGCGCAGGCAACTCTGGGCCCTCGGGTAGCCTCAAAAAGAGCCTGGATGTCACCTCCCCAGGTGGGGCTGGAGGAGCCGGGCCAGACTTACAGGGGCTCTGCTCATCCATTCCCGGAAGGACGATGTGGAATGCCAGCCCTGGCCAGCCAGGGTGACACTGATCACTTACCTCCCTGGGGTCTTCTGGTGATAAGGCCAGGAGGGACGCATGCCTGCGGTCATCATTGGACAGGTCCCACAGTCAGAGACCGTTTGGAAGTGTGGGGCAGCATTCCCAGCAGAGCACACTGTCCCCAACCAGAAAGTCCTTTCCCCTGCGGTTTCCTTTAGACCTTTCCTGACACTGACACATGTGTGGGGGAGAGGCGGCGGGCAGGGTGGTGTGCACAGGCTGCAGGCTGCCTGTGTCCTGCGCTCAGAGATGAGTGCTGTGGGAGCTCAGGGCATGCAACCCCTCCCACAGCCACCTCCATCCACGCAGGCTGCCGACACCCCACAGAGCTTCCCCTGAGCTCCAGCCCAGACCCACGCAGCCAGTGACTGAGCCTTCAGCTCATGCCAGCTGAGACAGATCATGAAGCTTTTCCTAATAAACCCACTAGCAGTCACGCAGGGGTGTCTACTACGTCCTGACAACGCCAATGCTGGGTGTGTGGAGGGGAGAAAGGAAGAGCCACAGACACCAGCTTCCTCGTCCTACCTCCACCCTAAGCCAACACAGAAGACAGAGCTGGAGGCCACAGTGCCATGGTGGACCCAGGTGAGACAACTGCTGGACATGGCTCAGGCCAGCAGAGGCAAGGCAGCCCGCCATACTGGAGGGCCACGGCTCTGGAGGCACACGAGATACTGGGATTTGGGGGCAGCCCCGAGGAGGAGGTGGCAGGCCTGTGTCCCTCAGCCCCGTGTCTGCAGCGCCTCAGCAATTGTGCTGGGAATGCCTGGCCTTGCCCATTCTAGGCATTTGCCTGTCACCTCCCCAGTGAGTCACCTCAGCAGGACCCTTGTTCTCAAGGAAGCAGCATGGTTTGCTGAGTTCCATCACAGTTGAGGAAGCCGGCCTCGAAGCCCAGTTCAAGTGCAGCCCTGGTTGCTGCATTCATTTCCAGGTGATGTCAGGACTTTGGACATAGGAGCTGCTGCGGCCTGAATGCGGCATTCAACGATGTCACACGTGTCCCGCCCTCCCCAGCAGGTGAGGTCTTGCTGCAGGACGGGGTCCACAAAAGGATGAATGTGGCCTGATTTTCCTGATTTACCCATGACTGTCCCTCGCTCCGGCCAGTGCTGCTCTGTGCTCGCAGACTTCCCAACCTGCAGAGCTGAGAAGTAAGTTGCTTTCCTCGTGGATTTCCCAAGTGTTGCTGAGTGCAGTGGCTCACGCTGGAATCTTAGCTACCTGAGAGCTGAACCTCACTCAGCCCTAGCCAGCCGTGGTGGTGTGAGTCCGCTGTTCCCCCCGGGGCCCGAGTGTGAAGAGGATCACGGTCCAGGCTGTTCCGCCATACACCTAAAACTACCTAAGCCAGGTGCCGGGGGACCTGTCATCCTAGCTACTCAGGAGACTGAGATCTGAGGATGGCGCTTCAAATCCAGCCTGGGCACAAAACTCTGTGAGACTCTTATCTCCAAGAAACTATTCAAAAAAAGCTCAAAGTGGTGCTGAGGCTCCAGTGGTGGGGCGCTCACCTTGAGTGAAAGACGCTCAGAGACACCCCAGGACCAACCAGCAACACAACAACCACAAAAACCCTGCCTCAAAAAAAGTAATCAAGGCAAAGGGCAGGGGGGGTGTTGGTGGGGCATAGTTCAAGTGGTAGAGTGCCTGCCTCGCAAGCACAGGGTGCTGAGTTAAAATCTCAGTGCCGCCCTTACATGAGTAGTGTGAGTGTGTGTGTGTGTGTGTGTGTGTGTGTGTGGAGTGTGAGTGTGTGTGTGAGGAGTGTGAGTGTGTGTGTGAGGAGTGTGTGTGTGAGTTTGTGTGTGGCTGCAGATACCACCAGATTCCACACAATATCTACCATCTCTGAAACATGAGACAGATCATTTCAAAGACAGGTTTTTCCTGTAGCCTTCCTGTCAGGCCTCCAGCCAATCCTCCCTTCTTGCCTCCCCCCTCCCTCCCTCCCTCCCTCCCAGTTCAGGATCCAGCTATGGGGCAGATGTGAGGAATAAGAAGCCTGGGAACAACTGTGGAATTTTACCAACTCGTCTCAGACTAAAAGAGGTCATTAAAGCAGCCCAAGTTAGCACATAACCCGGTTATCTGCACAGTAATTACCAGCTTGGGTGATGGGGAGAAGGCCGCAATTACTGTAGTCATCCTCTGTGACGAGACAGACGCGTGGTCCCCCAGCCTCCTCTGACACCACAGCACTTATCTTGGCAGCTGAGGCAGGAAGCCACACCTCCTTCTCCACAGTCCCGCTCTACAGAACAGCACTTCTCAACACCAAGAGTTCTCCAAGGCTTTGCCTGTTCCTCACCCCGCCCCCCTGCCAAACCCCACCCGGCACAAAGCAGGACGGGAGAGAGCTCAGGGGGCTGCAGCCAGCAGGGCACATGGTCTTCCACAAGGCCTGCCTGGTGCAACTCCAACTGAAGACCCCTGTGTTCTCAGCCCGAGGCCTCGTGTTACCACAGTGACACCTCCTTCCTAAGCTGCCCACCAGGCCTCCCTTAGCTCTGCCGCCTCAGATAAGATCCACATCCACGATGGGGCCTGAGCAAGGCTTGGCACAAGCTTGCAGAATGCCCACACACTGGCCGCCCCTCACTTCTCCTACTTCCCAGTTTTTCACAAAGAAAGTCCTATCTCAGAGCCAGGAGTGGTGGCACATGCCTACAATTCCAGCTCTTGGAATCTGGGGCAGGAGGATTATGAGTCTGATGCCAGCCTGGACAACACAGTGAAACATTGTCCCACCAACACAAAACAAAGGGAAGCGACTAAGTGCAGATACTTGGCAAGTCGACGAAGAGTGCTTTACATGGTGAGGGAAACTAAGTGAGGACCCCACCTTTTGTTGGGTCCAAAGGGGTTCTAGGAAGGTGTGAGCTCTGTTTCCTTGGGGAGAGGCAAAGCTGAAGCAGTGGCTGAGCTGCCCAGGCATGCCTGCCTGCCTGGCCCACGGGATGCACGCTGCACACGCCTGCACTTCTGTAAGTGGCAGCAGCCACACCTGCAGCGTGAGGCCAGGGATGCACAGGCATCATGCACATGCATCATGCACACGCATGCACACGCACACTGGGGGGGGGGGTGACTGGGATTCACCCACCTGCTTCCTGGAGGACAGGAAGCGTTTTCTGCTCCTGAGCACTGCAGCTGAAGCAGGCCCAGAGCAGGAAGGAAGGTGACCCGACCCTGCAGAACAGAAGCCAGGGGGCTCCACATGCAGAGGGGACCAGGCCACGCTGCGGTGGTGGCCAGGCCGAGACACTTATGCTCCTTCCTTCCCTGCTCTTTCCATCGCATGGCCCCTGCTGTGTTCCCATCACGCCTGAGCCTCAATCAGACTGGCTTCTCTTTTAGATCTTGGGGGGACATGACTTGTAGAAAACATATTTTGCTCTTTCAAAGAAATGTTCAGCCTGTGGAGCTGGCAGACAAAGTCCAGGCATGCGCGGGAGAGACATCTGCTAGAGGAATTCCCAGGCCAGATGGAGAAGTGCCGGCTTGCTGCCCGAAGGCCTGCTGGGCACGCGGGTTCCCCTTCCTGCCCGAGCCAGCTGCCTTCCAGCGGGGCCTGGGGCCAGTGCTTTCTGGGAATTAGCCCCCGGACCTGGCATGCCAGCAGGGCTCGGCAGATCCTGGCCTTGTTGTTCAAGGAGACCTTGTCAGTCTCCTGTAAGCTTCTCTCCCATTCTCCCTGCTCTCACTGCCACTGAGAAGGGGCGCTGTCAGTCTTGAGTGCCGTCATCTTCCAACTGCTTTCATGGTCAGCTCTGCTCTTGGCACAAGGACAACATCGGTAGATTTTCTTTCCTTGTGATGAGGAGGCCTGAGGTGGGGTCCCAGCTCAGGCTCACCGTGTGGCAAGCTCCCTCCAACCGTGTCCGGTGCTCCCCCAAACACAGTGGGAATTCTTCTAGGGCTCTGGAGTAAGCAGGTGCCTCTGTGAAAGCCAGGTGCCGGCCCCCCAGGGCGCCTACATCAGTGTCACTGCTAGCGCCTGAACTGGCATGGGACGGACAGACAGACATTCTCCAGGCAGAGGAGGACATGCCTTGCAGATGGACAGAATGAGAAAGGGCCAAAGGACACATGACAGCACACACCTCAGGAGACTGACAGAGGAAGGGGGTAGGAAGGTGGGGTGGAGAGAGGCGCCTGAGAGAGGGCAGCAATTCCTACAAATACTGCACAGGCAGGAGCAAGAACACAGCCTCAGCGCGAAGGGACTCACATCCCGCCCGCTGTGGAGTTTCAGGCAGAAGAACGAATGCACATCAGATTTTTACATTCGACTGCGGCCAACATGAAGAGTTGGTTTTTGACCCCAGGCACAGTTCCTAAACCCTCGGGATCTGTGGAGTGTCTTTCACATGCCATCAAGATGCCTGGAGGCTGGGACCCCAGAGGCCCAGAGGGTTTGATCCATGGTCACTCAGTTTGCCTCATGATTGCCAGGAGGCCAAGGGCAGGGGAGAGGGGACCCCACGCAGCCTTCAAAGGCACCTCAACAACCCACTTCCACCCAGGCCTTGCTGCCTCCCGCTTCCACAGCGCCCCCACTGGGGCCCCGGGCTCAGCGCATAAAGGTGGAGGGGGACAGTATGAATCGAAATCATAACATGCTGCCTTAGAAAAAATCCACTGTAATAGTTATGGCTCACTCCAATTTTCTTATCTAATTTTTTTTCAAAAAATTTCTTAATAAACAGAATAGTTTTGGTTTCAAAACAAGAGACAGAGACTCGTGGGAAGAATATCAACCTCCTCACACTCCAGAAAATGCTGCAACAGCTCCTGTGCTGGGGTATTCCCAGAGGAGGTGACAGCAGGGTGACCCCAAGGTCACTGTACCATTCATTCATAATAGCACAGACCCGGCCTCAGTGTAGGTGACTACCAATGGATAGATTGAAAAAGTGGATACACACATAGGAATGTGAATTAAAGTAGGCACTCGTGTCTCATGCTTGTAATCCCAACCGCTTGAGAGGCTGAGATCAGAGGGTGATAGTTTGAGACAAGCCTGGACAGTCAAGTCATCAACCACATTGCTGGGTGCGGTGGAATGCGCCTACCATTAAGCTACATGGGAGAATCGCGATGCAAGGCCAGCAAGGTAGAAAAGTCCACAAGACTCCATTTCTGTGGACGGGAACTAGACACTGACACCCTACCTCCAACAAGAAACCCAGAGGAGCTGGAACCCAGCTCTGGTGCTTGCCTGAGACGTGAGACCCTACCCGAAAAACAGTGAAAACCAGGGAATAACCAGCGCGTTGCATTAGCCTAGCAAGCCAGAGGCCCTGAGCACAGACCTGAGAGCCGACAGCCACTCAGGAAAGACAGCATCGGACGGTGCTCGGCTAAATCCCCACAAGATCCACCTCTTAAAAGTTCCACCATCTTCCTAGAGCCGAGAGCACAGAGCTGTGGAAGCGTCTACCATGAGGGCTTCTGGGAACATTCCAGATCCAGGCTGGCAGAGTGGGCTCTGGTTTGCACAAATACAGATGATCAAGCCACACAGTAAGTCCAGCCTCCTGTCTACCCTCCTTCCCCACGCGCCCTCCTGTCTCCCTCCGGACAGATTTTCTGCCCTCTGGAATGATTTGTAGCCTGAAGTCCAGAGGACAAGAGCAACTGCTCACAGAGGGGACAGCTGGAGCGTGGCAGCCTTTCTCTTCCATGGGAAGGGCAGGGGAATCAGGAGGGACCATGGTACTGCCAACAGAAGGCTTTAGGAGAGGCCTGCTCTCATGGGTTCCCTGTGGCTCTGGACCGCCTGATCAGTCCCCCGGGTTGGTCTCTAAAGGCTGCAGACACCTGGAACGTGACTTTTCCCAGACTCCTTCTCCAGGGCCTCCTGCTGCATCTCACAGCCACACCTGCTCCCCTCTAGGTGTCACCTGGAGACCTGCCTTAGCATGGTGTGGTGTGCACAGGGTCGGGGTGACCTTCCTCCACCCCGCCCCCCCCGGGGAGTGGCTGACCTTCAGGCTGGGCTCACCCTGCCCAGGCCCTTGGGAGCTGTTTCTGGCGTCCCCTTACGGAATACCCCCCCCCCACCCCGTGGATGCGGCACTGCTCACCCGTGGCGGTGAGCTCATGTGTGCAGACGTTTTTCCTGCCACAGTGGCCGGCCAGGCCGCTCAGGCCAGGGGGCTTGTGCGTGCTCACCTTCACCCTGTCCATGCAAGCTTCCATCTTGAGCTGCTCCACGGCCTTCCTGGCCTGGGAGATGCTGGTGGTGCTGTTGGACATGTTTTCCTTCATCCCGGGGCCCCTGGAAGAACCACAAAACAGGCCGTGAGCGCCGCTGCCACTCGGGGAAGGGGCCCTCCCTGCTCCCACTGCCCGGCCTGTCCCAGCCAAGGAGACGATGGGCTGGGCGGGCAGGGAGGCGCCGGTGGAAGCCCGGGAAGAGCGGGAGGCCCACAGATGGGCCCACGGGGACCTCACCACCGCGGTCATCACTGGCGTGAACCCTGCCTGTCACACCCAGACATTTGTGAGAAGTAGGCTGCTCACACGCGCACACGTGCTCGCTTAGTGCCCACGAAGTGGGTAGGGCAGTTCCACCTCTTGACTTGTAAATAAGCAATGGCAGAGCTCAGCCACCGGCTAGGAAGCCCATCGCCAAAATGTGTGGATCGCAATCCAAAGCGCGGCTGTGAGGTCTCAGCTGCTCCGGAGAGACTGGCTGCCTGGACTGCGGCACCCGCGGCCCGGCTGACTGCTGAGACCGCCTCGCGCTCACGCAGCTCGCTGTCTTTTCAAGAAGTTGCATACTATGTTGGGAGCTTATTTTTAAGCATTCTCTCTAATCTCTGTCCCCTCCCCTCTCTTTTTTCACACATACCATTCCAGGCTTAGCTTTTGTTTTCTAGAAGTTTCGGGAAACCCTTCTTAACCTAAGGCAGGCTAAGGGCAGGTGACTAAGAAAGACACGGCACTGCCACTTGTTCCACACAAAGCACACAATACCCATCCCTGTCTCCCACCCAGGAGCAGCTTGCCCAGAGGCCTAGCCACCAACCTCTGAGCGGTGAGAGCCAGCATACAGACAGAGCCGCCGTGGCAAGGCTGGCAGGTGCGGGAGGCAGAGGCCGGCCCGAGACGCCCAGCTCCCTGGACTCTTCATCACGAGCTAGCCCTCTGCAGGGAAGCCATGGCAGCAGCTGTTCATGAGCTTGCTTTACCCACTCGCAAGAGAAGAGCTGCGGTGCCTGGGGACTAGAAGTCTCAGGACCCAGGGCTGATGGGGCCTTGGGGGGGGGGGGTCTGGGAGGGAGCGGTGGGCACAGCACTGGGGACTCCTGGCAGGGGAGACACCAGAGAGGGGACACCAGGGGACGCTTCTGACTCCCTCCCCTTCCCAGTGCCTTTTGGGATCTCTGTGAATGACCCCCGGGTCCATGTGACTGCCGTCTGCCTCTGTCTTCAAACCTCAGTGGATGAGGAGAGGAAAGGGTGAGGACAGGGCTAAGGACAAGGCAAGGCAAGGGACCTGGTGCCCAGCCTGGAGGAGAAGGCAGACGGGAGAAGGAGCCCTTCCTTCCAGAAGGCACAGACGCACGCGCACACGGTCCTCCTCCGGCTCTGAACTCAGTCAAGAGTGCATCAGGGTGGGGAGCAGTCCCCTCCCAGGACTGCTGGCGCTAAGTTGTCAGGGACAAAGTGGAGACTGTCAGCCTTTATTACACTTAGGTGTAACAATGACCCTAGATCTGTGCTGTGTGTGTGTGTGTGTGTGACAGGAAGAAGACCTCTGCCTGAGGAGCTGACATCCCTGCAGGGACTCCAACCCCAGGAGTCTCACTCAGCCCCACACTCCCATCCTGCAGAGAACCTGGCCCTGGGCCAGACAAAGTGCTCTCTTACCTGCCGAGAGGGAGCAGAGGGGCAGGCCGTGGGGCAGGACACAGGCTGGTGGCGGCAGCGGTCAGCTGTCTAGTGGATTCAGGGTCCAGCTGTGAGGCTGAAAGCACAAGCAGAGATGTATCCTGCTCTCGGGGACCCCAGCTGCTCCCCCAGCTCCTCCACCCACTGCTCAACTGCGCTGGGGTGGCTCTGGGAAGACTTGAGCTGAAGGCAGAGCAAGAACCTAGGAGACAGCACAGCAGGTGGGGACCCAGCCTCCCCACCAACCAGAGGACCCAGCTGCCTGGCCCTCGTGCCAGCTGTCCTAGCGCCCACCTATGGCCGCCAGTTGCGAACACTTCACAGAGGCTGGTTTGTTTCTGTCTGGCCCTCTCAGCAATACTGGGGCTTGAACCAGGGCCAGGGAGGCGCTCAACGGCTGAACCATGAGTCCAGCCCTTTTTGTGCTGGTTATTTTTTTTTATTTGTATTTATATGTTTTTGTTGGTTGTGGAGCTTGAACTCTGGGCCTGGGCGCTGTCCCTGAGGTCCTCAGCTCTAGGTTACCACTCTACCCCTTGAGCCTCAGTGCCACGTCCGGTTTTCTAGTGATTAACTGGAGATAAGAGTCTCATGGTCTTTAGTGCCTGGGCTGGCTTTGAACCTCGATTCTCAGATCTCCACTTCCTGGGAGGGAAGGATTACAGGCGTGAGCCACCTCGCCCGGTTGTGTGGGTTATTTTTATGACAGAGATTTGCCTCCTGCCTAAGCAGGTGCCTGGGCCACCATCTGCCCATTTTACAGCCTTCCTGACATGGCTAGGATGATGGGCATGTGTGCCATGCATAGTTCTCACTGAGTGGAGAAGGACTGTCATGAATTCTTCTGCCGAAGCTGGCCTCAAACTGGGATTCATCGATCTCAACCTTCCAAGTAGGTAGGGTTAAAAGCCAGGCCACTGGGGCCTGGAGGAAAACAAAAATTACACGTTTAAAAAATAATTATAGCACATATTAGCTGTGCAAATTAGCAGGATTATGGTGGTATACATCACATGTTTTCCCCTACTTAAAAGTACATGGCAACAAAGCAAACAAAAAGCCCTGGGCTGAGACGTAAGTCAGTGGCAAAGCACTTGCTCAGGAAGCGCAAAGTTTGATCCACAGTACAAAAAAGAAGAGACAAAATTAAAAACAAAAAAACAAACCCATAGTTAGAGCACGTGTGGCATCATGGGAAAATGTGAAGACAGAGAAAATCACAAAAACAACAAGCAAACAAAAAGGTTAATAATCCCAGGCCTTTCCCAGAGACCACCAAGCTTGCCATGTTCAGACCTGTGACCATTACACATGTCAGGAATAACCTGACACTGTAACATGTCACATTTACCACAGAAGCCTGGGCAGACGCTCCAACGTTTTCTTTTCCTTTTTTCTTTTTGCCAGTCCTGGGCCTTGAATTCAGGGCCTGAGCACTGTCCTTGGGTTTCCTCAAGGCTAGAGATCTACCACTTGAGCCACAGCACCATTTCTGGCTTTTCTATGTATATGTGGTACTAAAGAATCGAACCTGGGTCTTCATGCTTGCTAGGAAACACTCTACCACTAGGCCAAACTCCCAGCCCCTCTAAAGTTTTCTTTAAACAATTCTCTGCCTGTCCACTTCCCTGCCTGGACAAAGTATTTCCAGTATGACTGCCTCTGAGATGGTGGGCTTGTTCTCCAGGGGCCCAAATGTTCTCCTCCACGGGGACTGGCTGACAGTCCCATCTGCTCCTTGGCTAGGGGGGAAACCATGCTCATCAGGGCTTGAACTTGAGGAGAGACTGACATTGTGCTGGTGGGTTCTATCTCCACCTGTGCTGTGTCTGTACCCCCAGATGCACACAGGTAATGCTCTAGGAGATGATTAAGAGGGGCCCTTTGGGAGACCGGGGGGGGGGTGGTCTCATAAATGGTCATAGTGTCCTCTCAGAGGTTTCAGCAAGACCCTGCACTCTGCCACCATGGAAGGACCCAGAGAGGCTCTGTCTTTTATCCCCAGAGTGGGTATTCCATATACATCAAGAGTCCTGGTGCCTTGACTTGGATTTCACAGCCTCAGGAATGGTGGAAATACATTTCTCATGTACACGAGTCATTTGGTCATGAGTCTGTCATAGCCTCTTAAACAGACTGACCAGCCATTCCAAGAACACAAGGGTCATTCTTTTCTGCGGAGTCAGGCCAGGGCCCCAGGTCTGCGCGGGCACACATCCCCTCATTCCCTTCACACAGCACGCTTTCCATTTGGCGGTGAGACACAGCGACAGTCAGGCTTGGGGTGGTTTATGATTCCAGTCTCAATTATCCAATTTGCGCCTTGATTGCTTGGTAGCGATCTGCTTTATCCAATAACCTCTAACCATACAGCTGTTATACAAGCACAGGAAAGGGAAATAATCTAACCCAAGTAGTTAAAGTTCATTCAGAGCTGCTCCTGGACCACATGTAATTTGCCAATCAGGGCACATTTTCACCATAAGCCAGGTTACTAGGCAATAGAGTTGACACATACCATGCTGTCTGGAAGAATAAATAATGGCTTTGCCACAACACCCACCGTGTGAACATACTACATTATGTAACAAGGAAGAATTAAGGTAGCAGGAAGGATGAAGGTTATTAACCAGATGACCTTAAAGCAGGCAGGCAATCTCGAATTATGTGGGTGGGTCTGGTTTAATCACAGGGTCCTTACAAGTGAAAGGGGAGGCAGAAAACGTGGCGTCAAGTCAGAGACAAGCTGAAACACCCTGTGTTGCTGGGCTGGAATGGAAAGGGACCAGAGAAGACAAGCCTGGAAAAGGTGAGAAAAACAATGGCTCAGACCCCCGCCCTGCAAAGAACATGGCTCTGACAACATCTGGTTTTAGCCTCTTGAGAGCCACTTTGGACTTCTAACCTCTGGGGCTGCAATCGGCATGGCTTTTAGTCTGAGTTTGTGGTATTCATTTTGCTGTGACACCTTTCAGTGAAACCAGGGAGAACAATGTGGGCCGCAGGCAGGCTGGATTCTCCTGCAGCACAGGGAAAGGTCTGTGAACCTTTCACCACAACCGGCACAACTGGCCTGTGTGCTTCTTCTCCAGCCTCATTCTTGGTCTTCTCCATCTTTCTGGCTGTTCTACACAGGCTAAGTGCTACATGCCCCAATTTTCCCTGATCCCTATTTCCTGGCCTTCTTTCCTCCTTTCTTTCTCTTTTCTTTCTTTCCCTTCCTCCCTCCCTCCCTCCCTCCATCCTTCCTTCCCTCCCTCCCTCCCTCCTTCCTTCCTTCCTTCCTTCCTTCCTTCCTTCCTTCCTTCTTTCCCTCCTTCCCTCCCTCCCTTCCTCCTTCCCATTCCTGGACACCAGGAGGTGAGCAGGTTTCCTCCTCCTTGCCCTCTCTGCCCTGAGGCTCAGCCTCACCACCATTCCATAGAGTGGACCCAGCCAAGCATGACCCGAAACCTCCCAGCCATTTGTCATTTGTACACTTTCCCTCATTAAACAAAATCTCCCTGGCCCACCCTGGACAAACAGACACTGGCAGTCCTGGCTTGGCTAAACTCAAACCTTGCAGGGACCACATGAGGACCAAATTGTAAGCACAAGCACCCTGCACCAGCCCACGCCAGGCAAGAGTGCCGGCTCCCAGGCCACTCCCCGTCTGGCTTACTCTTCATGTTTTTGTTTGCCTTGTTTGTGTGACCATCCTGGGGTTTGAACTCGGGACCTAGGCACTGTGCCTGAGCTTTTTGGCTCAAGGGAGCACTAAGCCACAGCACTATGTCTGGCTTCTTGCTGATGAACGGGGAGATAAGAGTGGCACAGCCTTTGCTGCCTGGGCTGGCTCTGCACGGCTCTCCTCACATCTCGGCCTCTGGTGACCTCTTATTTTCCTCTTCTGATACTCAGCTGCTGAGCTTCCCAGTGGAAACATCCCGGTTAGCCAGCGTTGATGGGGTCATTTTGCAGGATTTAAGGATTTAAATTTCAGTTTCTGGTTTAAGAAAACATCACTAGGCATGCTCTCTTCAAGAGACGCAGTCTGTCAACCAGGAGGGCTGTCAGCGCCATGGAGGTCTGGCCACCTCGCCAGGTGCTGGCTTGGCAGGGACAGGATGGGGAATGGCTCACACCCTCGATGCTGCCCTAGGCCGGAGCCCATGTGGCCACCTGGGCGCCTCAGAGGCTGTCTAACCAGGGTCCAAGGGGAGGGCAAAGCCGGGCCCGGTTCCTCCACAGCTGGTAAGCATGAGGAAGGTGGTCCAGATAATCAGGGCAGCCAGACGGCCGACAGCACCCGCCAATCAGGGGCGGCTGGGGGTGTCTGGAGGGGGGCGATCCTCCCCCCTTCCTCCTTCCCAGGCTGCCTTTCATCCTAGGGAGGGAGAAATGGAGACCGAGGGGGAGGCGGGGGACCTGGAGGCCGGAGGTGCTACAGTCACTTGAGCCAGCAGTCCAGCTGTGTGAGCCTCCTCGTCCACGCGGGCCATCTCCACGGCCGCCCGCGGGGTCCCGCGGTGCGCCCGGCTTCTCACCGCCCCCCCCCACGGCCCCCGCTCCGATGGCGGCTCCCGCCTTCCCGCAGTCGCCCGGGGGACCCAGCCCGCGGGCGGAGGCCGGGCGCACTTGCTCCGAGGTGGAGCCGCCGCCTCCCAGCACTCCTCGCCCCCGGCGCCTTCACATTCCGGGGTCCCCCGAAGCCCAAGTGCCGAGCCCGCCTTTCCCCGCCGCGCCTCCGTCCCCGGGGTTCCGAGGGACGAGGGACGCGCGCGCGGTTCAGCACCGGCCTGGGAACAGACGCCATGCGGGAGGGAAGGGACCCTGGCCCCGGCCAGTGTCGGGGCCGAGCCCGCGGCCCCCCGCACCCCCGGCCCCGGCGCCGCGACGTCCCGGTCCGCACGGCTTCGGCGCGGAGCGCGGACGCGGACGGGGCCCCCGCGCCCGGAGCCCCGGCGGGCAGCGTCCCTCCGGGACGGAGACGTCCCCGCCCGGCTCCCGAGCCCTCCCCGGGCCCCACTTACCGCGGGGGCGCGCGGTCGGGGGCGCCGCTCAGGCGCGGCGCTCGCGGGGGGCCGAGTGGAGCCGCCCCTCGCCGCCGTGTGCGGGCAGCCACCCCGCCACCCTGCGCTTCGCGCCGGCCGCACCCACTCGGCCACGGTCTCGCCCCGCGAGGGGGGGGGGAGGGGGGAGGGCCCGGGAAATCCCGCCCGCCGCCGCCGACGTCACTGGTGCGTCACCGGGGCTCCCGCGCCCGGCCCCGCCCGCGGACGGGGTTTCCGGGGTGTCCGCGCAGGGCCGAGGCCCCGGGAGCACCGAGCTCCGCGCGGGTCCGGGGAGGCGGGGCGCGCGTGCCCCGCCAGTGCCAGTCCTGGGGTTTGAACTCTGGCTGTCCCTTAGCTTTAATTGCTCAAGACCGGCGCTCCATAGTTGGATGGAGGGATGGATGGGTGGATGGGTGGGTGGGTGGATGGATGGAGGGATGGATGGATGGGTGGGTGGGTGGATGGATGGATGGATGGATGGGTGGGTGGGTGGGTGGGTGGGTGGACGGATGGATGGGTGGATGGGTGGGTAGATGGATGGATGCATGGGTGGGTGGGTGGATGGGTGGATGGATGGATGGATGGATGGGTGGTTGGGTGGGTGGGTGGACAGATGGATGGGTGGATGGGTGGGTAGATGGATGGATGCATGGGTGGGTGGATGGATGGATGCATGGGTGGGTGGATGGATGGATGCATGGATGGACGGATGCATGGATGGATGGATCTATAGATGTATATACACACGTATGTATACATACACACACACACAATCAATTGTTACTAGTAAGGAGTTTGACAGAGGCATCACGGTGGTTCACAAGGCAGGTAATGAGTACATTTCTCTTTCCCTCCACCTCTGGCTTTTCCCGGGTTAACTGTAGCTAAGAGTCTCAGGACAGAGGAGCCCAGCTGTGTCTCATGACACACTGAGACCCACTCTAATCACAGCCTTCCTTCCAGGAGGAGGAAACAGCTTCTATGCCTGCCATTTTTCCAGCTGTTGATAAAATAGCAGCAAGCTGTTGGAAGAGAGAAGCACCACACACATTTCCAGCAGTATCAGCAAGATGTGAGTGAGGGAGGATAAGATCGATCCCCTCCATAACGCCACATCATAGAGTCCCGATGCCAATGGGACACCGCAGGAAAAGCTGCACCCTCTCCACTACCGTTAGCACTAAATGACACGGGACACTGGCTTTTTAGACCTCTGGTCCCTTTATCCTGACACTCACTCCAGCCAAACATGCACCATCCGCTTCCCCTTCACTGAGTGTCTGCAGGTTGCAAACACAGAGGCTGGAAAGGTGGACTTGGGGCTGTACCTTACATTGATTTTTTCATAGAACCCATCTAGGCACCCAATTAATCTAAGATAAAATGACTACAATAGTAAAACTCCACTGTACTTTTCAAAGGAGGAAGATACATATGCCCTGCACAGAAAATTCAACACATCCATTTCTCTGCAATTCCCACCTCAGTAACATCATTTCTGAAAGCTGCTGGATAATGCAGAATCTGAAGAGTTCCCACTGCATCTCAGCCCGGTAATCTGTTCTAAAGGAAATCAATACCTATCAGCAGGTATACTTGCAGGTACTTCCTGATTTTACCTAATTATTGCACTGTTCACCCAGTACTGGGGCTTGAACTTATGGCCTGGTTGCTGTCCACCTCTTTATTTTTGTCTCTAAGGCTGACACTCTATCACTTGAACCATACTGTCACTTCCAGCTTTTTTCTGGTTTATTGGTGATAAAAGTCTCACTTTCCTGACTGGGTTGGCTTCAAGCCAAGATCCTCATATCACAGCCTCCTGAGTAGCTAGGATTACAGGCATGAGTTGTGGTACCTGGCTTATTTATGATATGATGATGATGATGATGCCAGTCCTGGGGCTTTAACTCCGAACTCTGGCCCTGCCTGCTGTCCCTGGGCTTTTTTTTTCCCCTCTCAAGGCTAGTGTTGAGCCACACAACACCTGGAGCTTTTTATGTGATTGGAGATAACAGTCTCATGAGCTTCCCTGCTGAGGTTGGCTTTGACTCGTGACCCTTGGATCTCAGCTTCTGAGTAGCTAGGATTTCAGGCATAAGCTGCCAGCGCCTGGCTAATTTAGTTTTTGACAGCACTAGAGTTTGAACTCGGGGCCTCACACAACATGTATTATCTAACTTCTCTCAAACAGCTGCAGTGCAGTGTCTCCAGAGTGGCACCTCTTTCCCGCGGGGTATGCATTGAGGTGTGCTTTGGCGATGCAGCTTCTTTACTGTGCAGAATTGTACATGGTAACGTATCAGGTCTCCCCAGTATGTTTGCGCTGGACCTGAGACTTTTGCTTCACTGGCCCTCCCTCGCCTGGCTGCCTGCTGCTGCTGCTGTTCTCTGGACTTTTTGGTGGACAGGGTTGAGCCTGTTTGATTTTGCTGCGTTTTGGGTCCATAATAGATGGAGGGCTGTTGCCCTGACAACAGGAGCCCACTGAAGCAATAAGATAATTATCCAAGAGACAGGATGGTGCCTGGAGGGCCTTGGGGGAGAACAACAAAATCTGGGGTATTTTGTCTGCACTGCAGGGCCAGCTGGAGACAGCTGAAGGGTAACTAGCAGTAACGGGAGGCCTGACTTGGATCCAGGTTTTAGTTTCCATCCGCAGAGGAGCTGCCTTCAATGCTAAACCCATTGGCCTTGTAGCTCTGCAGAGCCTCTTAACCTTAGCAAGGTAGCCCAAGTGGTGAGAGACCTCAGGCCATGAAGAAGCCCTCAGAGGCCAGGAAGCATCCCGGTGCCTCCCTTCCAGCCACTGGCCTCATTCAGGCAGGCATCGGAGGCCAACCCTTGGCTTACATTGACAAAATGCAGCTGCTGAGTTCTCCTTGGGGTGGAATGACATCCGGACCCCATCATGAGACGCCATGAAGCAAGGCCAGCAAAGGCGGCCTCTGGCCCTGCCCTCCCTGCAGTCTTCCCTCCGCAACCTGACCTTGCTGAGGCTGCCACCCAGTCTCTGTGCAGGTACTGCTTTCTTCACCGAGGATTCTGTTCATCCCTGAGGTTACAACAACACCTGCAGTCCTGTGAGAGGCGTTCTAGCTGGGCAGGGTAGGGGACACTTAGAATCCCAGTTCTCAGGAGGCTGAGGCAGGTGGTCAGTTCGAGGCCAGCTGTCTGACCAGTCTAGGGCTCGCTGGGCAGCTCTGTGAGGTGTTCTCTCGCAGGGTCTTGGTGGGAGTGACTGGTCTTGGGGCTCAAGTCTCAACTTCACTTATAGGGAGGAAAGGTCGAAATGGAACATTTTAGAACAAAAATCACAATAAAAAATGAAATATATCTTTTCGTAGCGATAGACGTTTTTATAAGGAATCTGAAAACCTATGTGGGTTTTCAGAAAGCCATCGATGGGCGGTCTCACCATGGATGTTTACGTCATAGAAAGGACAAGCATTTAAATTTATTTTTATGAAATTTATTTCCAAACCAAAATGGCAGTGTATACAAAGATAACAGAACACATGATAATTTACAGGAATGTTTGTTTCACATGCACATTAGGAAGTGTTGCCAACATATACATATTAGGTTTCATGCTGAATAAATAATCCCAGTTAATTTTTATTTTTACATAAAAATAGAATATTGCACTCTTAATGAGACCAGTTGTTTTGCATATGTTTTCTTTATGATGAAATTCAGCCCTAAAAAAAGCAATCCTGTTCTAACAGGAGACCAATGTAAAGTTCTTAGTAAAAAATGGAAACTCAGAAATGGCTGAGTTTTCTTCTTAAAGCGGTCACTGCAACATGAGAGAGAAATCTTACCTCAGAAGCAGCGCGGCCGGTGCGGGCTGGACCCGGCCTGCAGGCCTGGGCCCACGAGTGCAGCCCAGGACTGGAAGCACACGTGGCCACTGGCCTGTGCTTATCCTGACAGACAGCAGAAACTTTGGAATTGCATTTTATAGCTTTCAATCAGAATGGTTTAGAAAGTCTGGAAGTTACAAAGGTAGTTGTGTAAACATCATCTGAATTAAATTTCCATACGAAGTGCATCACTTATTCGGAGGCAGGAATGCATCTTTTTACGGAAACACTTCTGTGCCTATTTTACAGTGTTTTCAGAGTCACTACAGCAGCAAGCACCCCAAGTGAACACACAGCTGTTCCCACAGGGCCGGGCAGACGGTCCCGTGAGCTGGAGGAACATGCATTTCACACCTCCACGTCTTCTGGACAGCACACTCAATTTCCTATTGTTCCTAGAAACCTCAACTGGTCCAGGCTGAAAGGACCAGAGTGAAAACAGCTTTCTAAGATAGGCATTCTGCTTCCCATTTAAAACACAGTAATCTGCCTCCTTCCAGAACTCTGTTCTGGAGAAGAGAACACGCCCTGAAGGTCAGATGCCCTGTCTTCCCTGGGCTGCACTGGCACCCTGGCAGACTTCTTGACTAGTGGAGGTTTTCCATGGTAAGTGCTGAATGCTCTAGAAGGGACATAGCCTTCAACTTAAGCCTTCGTTGTTCAGCTAAGGACATTCCATTTCTAGTGCTAGGGATTTTAAGTAAAAGTTTCGTAAGGACACAGGATACATCTGAAATCAAAGATACAGGTATTCTTGAACTGGATGTCAAAAGAATTCTAGTTTTCCTTTGAGCTAAGAAGGCAACTGGCAAGCACTGCCTAAGGCTGAGATGCATTCGCTGATTTTCAGTATTCAGATTTTCCATAAAACATTTGGTGCAGAGACACCTACTGAATTATTTGCTTTTCAATGAAAGCAACTGTTGAGTCCTGAAATTTTTTTGTCTTCTTTACTTTTTTATGTTTTTTTTTTTGAAGAGTGGGTATGGGGAATTTCAAAGCAGAAAGCTTTTAAAATACAATTTTTAGAGTATTTGATATAACTAGCCAGCCAATTTAAAGTCTGCTGGCCCTTCTAGAAAAAAAGAGGAAGGATGCTCTTCTTTAGAATTCTCCATGGGGGAAACGAGTTCCTGAGGTGGCGCCTACATAATCACGGCACTAGGACAGAGCTCTCCTCCAGGAACTTGGTGCAGAACAATGGGTATCGTGGGTCCTGGATGGTCTGTCCCGACCTCGTGTCTCCAGGCTCAGCCCCCTGCATGTGGCGATGCGGGGCCTTCCAGGCTGGCGGTCTCGCGTCCTGCTCACCCTGCCGCGTAGTTGCTGAGGAAGGCGTAGAACATGGGCTGCTTCAGGCGCTGCTGGTCCTTCCGGCACCAGGCGATCACCGTGCCCTCACTGTTGGCTGTGTACAGGTGGTGGCCATCACAAGAAAAGGTGAGGCTGTGAAGACAAACCCATTTGTGTGTTGCATTTCACCTTGTTGGTCACATTACAGAAGCTAGTGTAAGGCCGTTATGAAGTCTCCATGGGGGCGGAGAGCATGAAGCGACCGACTGGCTGTTTTCTCTCTCAGGTTCTGGGGACAGATGCCAGGGCCTTGCACATGCGTGACCCTGAGCCCCAGAGCTGGCCCAGGTCACTGGCTCTGTGACTGTAGCACAGCCACTCTGTTCACAAGGCTGGATGACCTAGAATCAAACTGAGGCCCAAGAATTCAGGATGTCTGTTCCTTCTCTGTATCCTTCTTCCTTCCTGTTTATGCTAAACAATAAATACTTGGGTGTAGAAATTTAATAAAATACAAAAGTAGCTACTTTATCCTTAAAAATTAAATGATAAAAAGTTTTAGTTAAATGATACATGATTTTAAAGCTAAGATTCTATTTCCCTGAAAGAGGAACTGGTCAGACAATCTAATTTTGGTTCATCAGGCTTTACATTTAGTTTAATAAAAACAATTTTTTTGGTAGTACTGGGGTTTGAACTCAGGGTCCTAATTTGTTAGGCAAGGTGCTCCGCCACTTGAGCCATGCTCCCAGGCATTTTGTTTCACTTATTTTTTTGAGTAGGATCTTGTATTTATATCTGCACCAGCCTGGATCATGATGTTCCTACTTATGCTTCGTGTGTGGCTGAGATCACATGCAAGTCCCACTAAACCCAGACTTTTATGTTTTGACTTGGGCATCTTGCAAACATTCTGCATAGGCTGGCTTCATGATCCTCCTGATCTTTGCCCCTCTGAGCAACGGGGAATACAAGTATTCACTATCATACCTGGGTGAATTTACTTGCATACGGGATAATTTGAATTGCTTTACTTCTAGCAGGGTTTTTAAGGCTGAGATTATAACCCAAGCCCAGGGTAACACGCAGCCTTTCTTGGCAAGCAAAGCCTGAAGTGGGCAGGCCCAGTGTGTCCAAGCAAACGAGGAGGGCAAAGAGCAGCTCCGTCACCCAGAGGCCTCCTGGCCTACTGTCCCACCTTTCCATTAGGTGCCAAGCGGTGGGCTCAGAGTGAAACTCCAGTACTCAGACAGGCGCCACACCTCTGACCACTGAGTCAGGGACAACCTGCCCGGTGACATCTTTCACCACACATATCCGTGGGCCTGTGCACTTTAACATTTCTTAACAATCTGATCACACATTCTATTATAAAGAGTGGAGCAGGAAGATCTTACCTCACAATAGGCTTATTTGACTTGGGAAATGTAATTTCCCTCACAGGTTTCAGGTCCCATGTGCTCCACAACCTAGGGAAAATAAAAACAAAACAATCAATACCCAATTACACCAACTAAAACTGTCTACACTGAGAAAACCTACACACTGTTTACTTGGTAACTTACCTAGAAGGAAATATAGTAAAAGCATTACCTCTGGAAGGTTTGTGAGGAAGGGATGTAAAAAGGAACTTTTTTTCCACTTCATGTACTTTCTGTGTTCTTGTTTTTTGCCTATTCCGGGGCTTGAACTTAGGACTAAGCACTGTCCCTGAAGCTCTTTGGGCTCAAGGTTAGCATTCTACCACTGGAACCACAACACCACTTCTAACTTTATCTGAGTAGTTTATTGGAGATAAAGAATCTCATGAGCCTGGTACTGATGGCTCACACCTATAATCCTAGCTACTCAGGTGGCTGAGATCTGAGGACTGCAGTTCAAAGCCAGCTCATGCATAAAAGTCTCAGAGACTCTTATATCCAGTAACCACCAGAAAGCCGGAAGTGGCACTGTGTCTCAAAGTAGTAGAGCACTAGCCTTGAGCTGAAAAGCTCAGGGACAGTGCTCAGGCCCACAGTTCAAGCCCTATAACCTCCCCACCCCACCCCACAAAAAAGTCTCCTGGACTTTCCTGCTTGAGCTGGCTTCAAACTATGATCTTCAGATCTCTGCCTCCTGAGTAGCTAGGATTGTAGATGTAGCTACCAGTGCCCAGTTTTGGTTTTAGTTTTGTTTGGTGGTACTGGAGTCTGAATTGGCCTCATGCTTGGTATGTAGGTGCTCTACCACTTGAGTCCTGCCTTTAGTCCCTTCTATTTTAGTTGTTTTTGAGATAGGGTCTCTTACCCTTGCCTGAGCTGGCCTTAGACCAAGATCTTCCTACTTAAATCTCCTGCATAGCTAGGAATTAGGCATGAACCATTGGGCCAGCCTTAATTTCATTTTATGTACAGTTTACATAAAATTTCAAAATCGCACCAAAACTATTTATTTAGAAATAAAACACAAACCCAGGAATCTATATTTAAATCTATAAACGGTAAATATTAATATGCCTATATGTAAAAACAATCTATGAAAAGGAGGAGGAAAAGGAAGAGGAGAAAGGGAAGGAAAAAGAAGAGGAGGAGGAGGAGGAGGAGGAAGAGGAAGAAGAAGAAAAGAAGAAGAAGAAGAAGAAGAAGAAGAAGAAGAAGAAGAGGAAGAGGAAGAGGAAGAGGAAGAGGAAGAAGAAGAAGAAGAAGAAGAAGAAGAGGAAGAGGAAGAAGAAGAAGAAGAAGAAGAAGAAGAAGAAGAAGAAGAAGAAGAAGAAGAAGAAGAAGAAGAAGAGGAGGAGGAGGAAGAAGAGGAAGAGGAAGAAGGAGGAGGAGGAGAAAAGGGAAGTGACCCTGTGGCTCAAGAGGTAGGGCAGGAGCCTTGAGCTGAAGAACTCAGGGACAATACCCAGGCCCAGAGTTCAAGCCCCATGACAAAGAAGAAATAAAGGAAGGAAGGAAGGAAGGAAGGAAGGGAGGGAGGGAGGGAGGGAGGGAGGGAGGGAGGGAGGGAGGGAGGGAGGGAGGGAGGGAGGGAGGGAGGGAGGGAGGGAGCGAGGGGGGGGGGGAGAGAGAGAGAGAGAGAGAGAGAGAGAGAGAGAGAGAGAGAGAGAGAGAGAGAGGGGGGGGGGGGGGGAAAGAAAAAAAAAAAGGCTTGGAGTGTGGCCAAATGGTAGAGTGCTTGCCTAGCATTCAAGAAGCCCTGGATTCAATTCTTTGGTACCACATACACATACAAAGCTATATGTATACAAAGCCCGAAGTGGTGCTGTGGCTCAAGAAGTAGAGCTCTAGCCTTGAGAAAGCTCAAGGACAGCACTCAGGCCCTGAGTTCAAGCTCCAGTACTGGCAAAAAAAAAAAAAAAAAAAAAGGAGGAGGAGGAGGAGGAGAAGAAAGAATCCAAACTCCTCTTACCTTACAACTCCATTTTCTAATCCTCCAGCAATTACGTTGATGGATACTCCCTCCGGCTGGTTGGAGAAGGCCACAGAACAAATGATCTCCCTGCAGTGGACGTGTCCAATGAGGTCCCCGTTCACTGTCCAGAGCCTCAGGTCACTGCCTCCGCCAGCTGCAACATCAAGTCCCACAGGTCAGCGGGTATGGGGGCTCACAGCCCCGCACGGGGTGTCCCAGAGGGCACCTGAGGGCTGGGTCACTCTCTCAGGGATGAGGTTCATAGACAAACCGAAACTGAAGTCTCAAAATCACTGCACTGCACATCACACATGGGTGCTTCCTGAACACAGAGGACCAAACCCTACACAACAGGAGTGGAACCCAGGGGAGCAGGGCCCGTGGGGAGGAGGTCGGAGATCAAGGACTTCCTTCGGGTGATCTAAAGGCATTTGAAGTTGTAGTGATGTCTGTATAGCACTGTTCACATAATTAACGAAGTCGAACTGCATACTTTAAATATGGCCTAAAATGGCAAATTGTTAACCATATTTGTACACACACTCTAGTGTCCCTACAACCGTACACTGTAGAATATTAACTAGCAGAAGTTGTCTAAACAATACGGAGATGCAGGAAAGTCAGTATGCTGAAGAAGAAATCAAAAGCAGCTACTGTGGCTTTTTGTTGTTGTTGTTCTTCTTCTTCTCCTTTTTCCATTGTAGGGCTTGAACTCTGGGCCTCGGTACTGTCCCTAAGCTCTTTAGCTCAAGGCTACTGCTCTACAACTTTGCACAGCACCACTTCCAGTTTTCTGGTGGCTAAGTATTGATATGACTGTCATGGACTTTCATGCCCCGGCTGGCTTTGAACCATGATCATCAGATCTCAGCCTCCTGAGTAGTCAGGATTATAGGTGTGAGCCATCGGCACCCAGCTCTTCCACCCTTTCTTAGACGCTGACTTTGTCTCAGTGTTCACAAGGCCACACCGCCACTCACTGAGGGTGAGGCCAAGACATTGTAAACACAGAAATGACCAACGACACTTTCATAATTTAGCCAGCACCATACATCTTACTGCTATAAAATCTACATCCCATAATAACAAATCATATTGGGAGGAACAAGATCTCCAATGCAAATTTTGAAACTTTATACACATACATGTGTATATACATGCGTGTGGAACGGGGATATGAGCCTAGGGCCTCACACTTTACCTAGGCAGGTGCTCTACCACTTCAGACACTCTGCATCCCTTTTGTTTTGAGACACAGGGTCATTTCATGACCAGGACTGTTATCTTCCTACATAAGCATCCTGCAGAGCTGAGTTGACAGGCATGTACTACCATGCCCAGTAATCGCTGTAAATGGACTCTCAGAATCAAACCCAGGTCTTCATACATGCTAGGCAAGCACTCTACCACTAGGCCAAACTCCCGGCCCCTCTCATGAACTCTCCTTATACTAGATAGCCTCAAACTTCAACCCCCAATCTTTGCCTCCCAAGTAGCTAGTTATAGGCCTGAGCCACTATGGCTGGCTGATTTTTATTTTACAAGTACTTGGATGGCACCCACTGAAAGACAAAGATCTTTGTTAGGTGAAGTCTAATAATGTTCCTTCCTTCTTGACCTATAAGGAAAAAGGAGTCTGGTCTGGGTTGCTAAGTATGTTTGGCCTCTCTTTAAAAAAGTAATTTTCTTCTATTCTCAAGAGGATATAGAAAACCATAGGTCTCTAATGTCCATTATGCTGTTAAAGTAAATTCAAGAAATATGTTCTTCATTCCAAGTGCTTTTATGACTTCTTTTACATATGTACCAAGGGGCCTTAAAAAAGTTGAGGAGGTCTTTTTAAATTGAGAGAAGTTTTGCCCATTACCGGTACTCTCTGCTACTGGGGGACATAACTAATACCTACCAGTGAGTTGTAATTACAGCAGAAGTAATTTTGCTTGGAGTTCCCACATGCCTAGCTGATCTAATATCTCAGATTTAAATCACTGCCGCAGCAGGGAAGTAATTAACTCAACAAGACCCAGCTCCCTCAGGATCAGCCCAAACTTGCCAATGTTGCCAAACCAAGAAAGTAGAAAACCTCTTATAAACCATCCCTGCGCTCCCGTGCCTCGCCACCCAGCACCCTCCGCATGCACACAGCGAAAGCTGCTAATATAGAAGCCAAGGAAGAAGCAGCAGCAAGGTCATCAGTCCTGTGTGTGCTGAGTGAAGAAGGCTTTCTCCATGACCCTGCTCCTTAGGAAATGAACATGTGCTCATGGCTTGATTGACTGGTTGGGGGCTGAGTGGAAGACCCACATCTGAAATTTGTTATCATGACTGTAGACTGTTTTTTCTTGAAGAGAACAATAAATGAATGTGGTATAATGAAAATGAGTGTTTGGCCTCAGTCCCAGCTCCTGTGCTTGGAATCCACTGTCTTCTGGATTCCCAGTGGGAGGGGTCTGAAGAGCTATAGGACTGGAACAGGCCGATCAACCGGCCGCCACTGATGAGAGAATGGGGACTTTCAGACCCTACTCCTGAAGAAGGAAGCATAAACTGTCAGGTAGCAAGCACGCATACACATGAAACCTCCATAAAACACTACAGGACAACCCAGGAGCTCTCCCAGTGGGAGTGCCAGAGCAGAGCCTGGTACCGCCTGGCTCCACTGGAAAGAGGCCCCTTCCAGACCCTGCCCTTGTGCCAAGTGTCATCTGCATGCACTTTTCTTCCCTTTAGAGAGAGCTCTGCCCCTCCTGAAGAGTACGGGCCAGAGTCAAGGGAACAGAGAGCCACAGGGCCAACGAGGGCTTGGAGGCAGTGTACCCGGCCCAGGGATTCACAACCAGCAGGTCGTCCTCAGCATCTGCCCACACAGCCCACTGAACACCTCTCCACTTCACAACTGCTGTCCGACCCATCGTGTCTCCAAACCCAGCCCGCTGAACATGAGTTCCCTAACAAGGCAAGTGGCAAAGCTAATAACAAACAAAAAGAAAGCAAACCAGGACAGAAAAAAGGCCCTAAGAAAATTCAGATAATAACAATTTGTTTAAATGTGCTTATTTATTAGGGGAATTTTGATACTATTAACTCCTGCCTAAATTAATGCCTGAATTAGAGAGTGTGGCCTCAGGCGTTGCTGCATTTTCACAAGCACACATGCCCAAACTGATTAGCTACATGGGAGACAGGGAACCAAGACCAGCTTACCTGAATCACACACAGTAGCGATGTCACCTGATGTTTCACTGGCAGAGACAGCTGTGACAGGACTTTTATGTCCTGCTAGACTTTGAACATAGCACAGCCTGAAAAACAACAGATGCGAACTTGCGTACGGGTGTTACACAGAACGACACCTTACGCATTTCGATAGCGCTTTTCCTCAGTCTGTATGCCTGTTCTTCAAAAGGCAACAGGTTTCCCGTCGGACCCCTCAGGCGTCCCCTCTTAAAGTGGTAGGCAGTCACACTGTTTGGTGTGCAGGGTCCGGGCGGGCTCCCCTACCTGTTAAGGTCCCATAGAATGCAGGTGCCATCTCTGCTCACGCTGATCATGATACTGTACGGCTTGCAGACGCACAGGCTGGTTATCTCATCAGTGTGTCCACAGAGATGTACCTGTGCCTCCATCTCTATTTCTGAGGGCTGCAAGGCAGAGATTAAAGTAGAATTAGTTAATTGGAAGTAACAGTCTTGTGACTTTGTGTACCTCAGTAGGCGCTGACCCGAAGTCCTTAGATCTCAGCCTCTGAGTACCTAGGATTACAGGTGTGAGCCATGGGAACCCTGACCAGGTTGCTGCTTTTGGAGGTGGATGGGGTGGGAAAGAGGCAGGAGCACTGTTTAAATAGGAGCTGTTCATCTCATGACCTAATTACCAAATACTTAGAAATGCCTTACCAATGAAAATCCTTACCAATGAGATGAAAAAGTCTGCTTCCAGGCAAACATGTTTCTGAGAAAAGGTAAGTAATACAAGCCTTCATTAGCCTACCATGACTTCAAAGCCAAAAGAAGCACGTGTGCTGTATTTCAATTATACTAGCTATACCCTTGATCTGAATACCCTTGATCAAAGGTATTCTTTGCAGAATTACTCCTGCCAAAAGAGCTTACTCTTTTTCTTTTTAAACCTGTGGTACATACTGCACAACTGAAAATGGGAGAAATGATGAGAACGAGGCTGTTGGAAATGCAAATATAAACAAAAAGTGTAAGATAAAGACTGTTTTGAAAAGCGAGGGTACAAAGTGACTGAGGGGGATGCAAGAGGGGGTTGGAAATGACTGCAAAGGCAAGGCAGAGAATGCAGGGCCTGAATCGCCAAGGTTTAGGCTAGTCTCATAGGCGATGACACTGCTCACTGCCAGGACCCACCGTGCCACTGGTGAACCTGTTCGTGTAAGCTGTGATGACGCCACACTTGCTCCCGGTGAACAACTGGCAGCTGTCAGATACCCAGGCACAACTGGTTACCTTCAAAAAGACAAACCAAAGGTTAGCATGGGGTCAAAGCAGGAGAAATGCCTCTGCTTTCCTAACAACTATTTAAATTAGGACAAGGTCAAAACTTTCCAGGAAATCTTTCATTCAAAACAATTATCAGATGCAGCTACGTCATTTTCTATATCGTTAGGCCAAACATTTAAAGTGGGTTTCCAGATGAAAAGATATTATATGACACAATGAATGATTTTTATATTTTGATACACGTGGTCACTTGCTGCACACAACTTTAGCAAAACAATTTGAAGATGATTAAAGCTTAAGTGTGCATGTGTATATTCTACATATTTAAGTTTTGTTTATTCCAGTCCTGGGGCTTGAACTCAGGGTCTGGGCACTGTTCCTGGGCTGTTTTTGCTCAAGGCTTAGTGCTCTACCACTGGATCCATAGCACCACTTCTGGCTTTTTCTCTGATACTCAGGCATCAAACCCAAGGCTTCCTCATGAATGCTAGGTATACGCTCCATCACTAGCCCACATTTACTTTTTTTTTTTTTTTTTTTTTTTGCCAGTCCTGGGCTTGAGCTCAGGGCCTGAGCACTGTCCTTGGACTTTCTCAAGGCTAGAGCTCTACCACTTGAGCCTCAGCACCACTTCCAGCTTTTTTCTATGTATGTGGTACCGAGGAATCGAACCTCGGTCTTCGTGCATGCTAGGCAAACACTCTACCACTAGGCCAAACTCCCGGCCCCACATTTACTTTTTGTAAGACAAGGTTTTGTTGTGTATTGGTAAGGGTGACCTGGAAACCACAATTCTTCGACATCTACTTCCTGAATGCTGGGATTACAGGCATGTGCTACCATGTCTGGCTTTTGGGTTTGACTTTTGGCATTTTACTGTTTGCATGTTGCTGAAGGGAGTCAGGGCACACGTCAGCAGAGGTAAAGGAGGAGATGAAGATGGTGCTGGCTGCTAGCCATGGAACTCTGCACTCTTCTGCCCTTGCACCTGGTCATGTCTCAAGGGTCCTGCTTCAGCGAAGGCAATTGTCCCTTACAGTTCAAGACTGATCAGCATATGTGTGTTAGAAAATGACCATCTTCGACATATCCTAACTTTGGTACTTCTAAATCTCACTATACCATCAGGGACCACTAGATTCAACTGTAATTTTGGGTGTGGGGGGGGTATCGGTCATGGGGCTTGAACTCTGGGCCTGGGTGCTGTCCCTGAGCAATTCAGCTCAAGGCTACCGCCCTGCCCTTGAGCCAAAGAGCCACTTCTGGTTTTCTGGTGGTTAACTGGAGATAAAGAGTCTCACAGACTTTTTAGTGCCTGGGCTGGCTTTGAATGGATCCTCAGATCCTCAGTCTCCTGAGTAGTGAGGATTATAGATGTGAGCCAGCACGCCTAGCATCAACTGTAATTTTTTGTTTCTTTCTTCACTAGTTATAAAGGTTCGTAATGATTGATACTTCCTAACTTAGTCTTTCAAAGAGAAATGTATTTTGAAAAATTTGTAGACTAAAATTAATTCTGTCTTGCAATTCCCATATGGACGCCTCAAGCTCTTTTGTAACCTAGTTTGCATCACAACATTCTAATCATCATATTTTTATATACCTTGCTATTTTATCATTCTAAGGGCTATTTCATTATAGCTTATTATTCCCAACTATGCTAAAAATAAAACTAAAACAGACTCTCCCAGAAGGATAATGCAAAAAGATAATGGCTTTTCTGCTGCATTATTCAAAGTGAAGCATCACCCTTCAAAGACACATACCAGAAAGCAGAGGCTCCATTTTCAGAATCTTCCTTTAGCTGAATATAGCTAATCATTCAGAAGTTTTAATTTCCTACCAGTAATAACAAAGGAAAGTGGCTGAGGAATTGTGGCAGCAGGTGTTACACAGGTGATGGAAATCAAAGAATGGTAAGAACTTCGGAGGAGGACAAATGAGAAAGAAGGCTGTCTATTCAACACAGAGCCTGTGACAGTCATGCTATCACTGTGCATCTGCTACACAGAATTTGGAGTTCACAGGTTTCATGGAAACATTTTCACAACCACCCGGGGAGGAGGTAGTGTGAGCATCTCATTTTAAAGGAGAGGCAAGAGATGGATGAAGTACTACCAAGAAGAATACAGGCAGTGAATTCGGTTCACAGGGATGGGAGACCCAGTGTTCTGTTAAACCACCGGCTGAACATCTGAGCTATTTAGAAAAAATGAGGTCACAAGAATGGCACTACAGTTAGAGAAGATGACCGGTAACAAAGATAAGTGGATATGGGGAGGAAAGCAGTGCTGGGGTCAGCACCTCAGGGCACAATGATCTTGAACACTCAGCAAGAACAGGCAGGTTTGGGGATACTGGTGGTTAGGGGTGCCATCTGTCAAGCCAGACTAGCTACAGAGTGCTAGAGTCCAGCTGCTGTTCTGATACTCTGTGAAGCACAGGAGTAAATAAACACACTCACCTGGTGCTGTTGTGAACCCTGAATGAAGTTGACTGGGGGCTCACTCTGCTTACTCTTCAACCTCAAGATGTTATCGGCATACCCCCAGCTCAGGATGGCAGACCACTGGATGTCAGTGCTGTTCATGCTTCTCACACCTCAAGGGAAGAGGAAGTTAGTACAGCTGTTACTGTGCAAGAGTCACAGGACAACCTAACAACAGCAGGCTAAATGCTGAAGTTTATACATCAGAATGTATTGTCATTTTCATCCCCAAGATGCTAACAGGTTTCTAAGGGTAGAATCAGACCCTTTTCTTCTATCACTGTTGTGAACAGGATTTATCCGAGTCAGATTTACTAGAATACCAGTAAAAGAAAATTTATACCTAAATATTATTTAAATAGCAATGAACTGGGATCCACTTAGAATATAAACTCCTCTCAATATGACCTGCTGGAGATTTGAGCTGCACATCCTTAGACTTCAGACCCTTAAAATCAAGGTTTTGCCTGAGTGCTCAATTAAACAAGTTTCTCATTCTACTTTCCTGCTTTTAGAAGAGACTCCCTAGTAGAACAGTGGGTGAAAAATGGTATTCAAGAAGACTGTTTTTTCCAGTGTGTGTTTGGAGGGACTTGGAGCACTGCTTCTAAAGAATTGGTCAGCACTTGCCTCAAGGTCCACAACACCAACTCAGAAGCTGGTGAAGTGTATACCATATGGACAGACAAGCGAAATAACACAGCAACCTTGTACAGTAGAGCTCAGGAAGTCCAGTGCAGCCAGCTTCCTACCTCCCACCTGCCTGTTGTAGCCTTGCCCTGCCCTGTCTGTGTGAGCTGTGCTGTGAGGCCACACAGTGAAACCAACTGGCTCAGGGGTTACAGTTGAATGGATATGTGCTCAGCGTTTAAGACGAGTCAGGCCCTAAGCATTTCCACACATTTTCTTTGATTCTCCCAGTAAATTATTGTGAGAGGAGTCACTTTGTTATTCCCATATTATAGACTCAATACTTGGAGACACACAGTAAACAGCAGAGCTAGGGGGGGATCTCAAGCATCAGGTGGGGCTACTGGAAGCCTCAAATCAGAGTAATTCTCTGGGGATACCTGGATCCTGACAAATCTCCAGTCCATTCTGTGGGGAGATTGCAGTAAGAAGGCAGCCCTGCAGGGTACACTAGGGGCCCAGCTATCGTGGTAGAAATCAAACGGGATGAGAATTATACCCCACACATGGACGTCCCCCTAAGCTGAGTGTCCCATTCTAGGAGGAGAACAAGGTTTGCAGCACAAAGGCAAGGAGGCACGCTGGCCACAGGCAAACATGCCAGTTCCTTGCTGCAGGTCACTGTGTCAGCCCACGGTGACCACAGTTCACCAGCTCTGTCTATCTGGCATCGCAGCCTTGAAAGGGAATTTCTATCAAGCTGACAGTGTTTCATCCTATGAGCATTACCACTGATTCTCATTTCCTCCAACTCCTCCTTTCACTTTGACTCCCATCATATTTTATTGTACCTTGTTCCTTGCTGTAGGTCATCAGAAGACAGAAATTTCGGGACAAACCACAGATTGCCCTGGTGGGCAGTGCCTGGAGAGAACCAAGTCTTTCTCCGTGGGGCTGGCTGAAGCAGACCACAGGTACGGCAGCACTTGGGGAGCCCACATACTCGCCCCACTTCAAGCCTCTTATCCATGATAGAGGACTCTAAAACAAGGGAAGGAAAAAGCAGATGGTTTTTGTTTAAGGCAGAAATTTAGAAATATCCCCAGAAGTAGAGAAAATAAGAATTCTCAGAGAATAAAAATTATTTTAGGGGTCGGGAGTGTGGCCTAGTGGTAGAGTGCCTGCCTAGCAAGCACAAAGACCTGGGTTAGATTCCTCCGTACCACAAACATAGAAAAAGCCAGAAAAGGTGCTGTGGCTCAAGTGACAGAGCTCTATCCTTGAGAAAGCCCAAGGATAGTGCTCAGGTCCCGAGACTGGCAAAAAAATGTTTATACATTTTGACTTTCCTTTGCTTAACATGTGGAACAATATATTCTCCTCTTCTTTTTCTCCTCCTCCTCCTCCTCCTTCTCTTCTTCTTCTTCTTCTCCTTCTCCTGTCAATCTTTTTCGCTCAAGGTTAGGGCTCTACCCCTTTGAGACAGCCCCACTTCTTGATTTTTCATGGTTAACTAGAGATAAGAGTCTCATGGGGAATTTTCAGCCTGGACTGGCTTCAAACTGTGATGCTCAGATCTCAGCTTCATGAGTAGCTTGGGTTATAGGTGTGAGCACCGGTGCCCGGCACTTGACTTCATTTTTATTCTATAGCTCTGCCCTCACTTGCCTGTAAGCGCCTGGTTGAGTTATTTGAAACTCAAGAAAGGGAAAAAAATTTGAACATTTTTTTCAAGCTAGCTGAAATAACTAAAGGTGACAATATGAGTCAGGGACTGTAACCTGGAAATATGACACATATTAAGGGATAGATGTCCGAGAAAAGCTCATTACCTATTAAGCTCTGAATAAGAGGAGCCAGGACAGAGCAGCTTCCCAAATGATGCTGGATACGAGTGCATAATACTCAGTGAAAGAGCACAGCACAAGAGCTAGAGCACACAACACTCAGAGTGCAGCCAGAGGCACCAAGGGGAGGGTGGGGCTGGATCTGAATCCATCTCGTCCAAGGCAGGCAAAGTGTGAGGAAAGGGGTGGGAAAATGGAGAGGGAGGGTGGGTGAATACAGTGTGTCATCATATTTAATGTGAGACTGAAACCCGGGAACTTGAGAGATGGATGGGGGTGGGTAAAGGGAGAGAACGATGGGGGTGACATTGATGAAGACTGCACTGTACTCAGAACTGACACGTGGAACTGAATAATAACAGAATAATAGAGCTTGAGGAAATGTCAGCGTGTGACGAGAGGAGTATTCATACACCTGAGCACAAACACTGATGAAAATGGTTTCCCGACTCCAAGTAAGAACAATTACTGGGAAGAAAATCAGGAGAAAAAAGTCTTTTGGAATAAAAGGCCTTTTAAAGTGTCACTCATAATCTATTATAATCTCTTTTTTGTCAGTAGGTTTTCTGTTTTAGACATTTAAAAGTTCTGTTGTTTTACTTTCAATTTCTCAGAGGAAATTCCTCATAAATCAAAAACTGAATGAATGAAAACCTACATACTTATTCTTTAAAAATAAGAGTACCAGGCTCTGTGGCTCATGCCTATATCGGGGCCGCTCTATGAGAGGCTTACTGTTGAGGCCAGCATGGACAAAAATGTAAGACCTTATCTGAAAAACAAATATGAGCTGGGTATATGGCTCAAGAGGTCGAGCATCTGCCTAACAAACATGAGATCCTGAGTTCAAGCCCTACTTCAAAAAAGCACACGTCCACGGGGCTCTGCGTCTTCCACCATACCATTAATTAGGGCAAAGCAGAGTACGCAGTTCAGGTGGGCATGTGTGGGAAGGCTTGCTTGATCTGCCAATTTACAGGAAAAATGTATCAACTCTTTAGTGTTTACAAGCAGTGTAAACCAGACCACGGCTGTCAGTGCTTCTGTCTGCAGATGGGGGGCAGGAGGAGGCTGTGCAGTGTTCATGGGCACGCCCTGCCCCTACTTTGCCAGTCCTGATAGCCCCTCTCCTCTGGCTTACACAATCCTATTATGTGGCCATGTTGGGCGGCTTCCCTGCTAATGACTTCTCTCCAGGCCCAAAGGGAGGCTAGAGCCTGGCATACCAATTCTTTCCTCGGGGATCCGCAGGCTCTCTAGCTGCCTCTGTGTCTCACACTTGTCATGTTCATTTCTGAATCTTAGAACCTGGGTGAGCGCCTAGCACTAATGACACCAACCAGGTTTTCCTAAATTCTACAGAAACGGAACTGACATACCGGATAGGTAATTTCTTTGACCTGTTCCCGGGTCTCCCTGAATGCAAACTGCACCAACAGTCCCACAGCAGCTGGGAGCTCTCCTTCGATGAGCTTGGCTCCGGGTCTGCTGGCATGGGCTGTGTGGAACAGCTGGCGAGGGGTCTGCCCATAGGTTTTTATCATGGTTTCTAGTGCTCGTCTCTGAACCGGATCTTCCACTGCAGAGACATCCATTCCAAAATAGGTCTGTCATTGGAAAGAGTAAAAGAACACAAGGTATAGCTCCAGATATAAAGTGACACTCTGTTATGAACACTACAGAAGACTTCAGATGGAGAAGAAGCCCCAACACCAGCCTAATTTAACCTAGTAGTGTGAAAGCAGGGAAACAATGAGGTTAGGTATTTTGTTCAGTGGATTAATTGTTATTCTGCTGCATTTGTATGGAGTAACCACAGGCCACATGTAGTATTATCTTCTCAAAATTAGCTTTTCAGTCTCAGCTCTGGGACACCTCCTCCACTCCCAGGCCTCCCACATACAAGGCATGCCCCAGAGCCTAAGAAAAACAAAGGTTTGCTGAGTAGAGAAACATGTTTTGTTGCCAGTCCTGGGACTTGAACTCACGGCATGGGCACTGTCCTTGGATACATTTTGCTCAATGCTAGCACTCTGCCACTTGAGCCATAGTGCCACTTCTGGCTTTTTCTGTATGTGTGGTACTGGAATTAAACCTGGGGCTTCGTCCATGCTGGGCAAGTACTCTACCACTAGGCTACACTCCCAGACCTGAGAAACATTTTTATAAAAGGCTAACCCACCCAACAAAATAAAAAAAGTACATGTGAAAATGTAACAACTGTGATCCGCAGATCTCAGCTTGCTGAGGAGCTAGGATCATAGGCATGAACCAACTGAATTCTGACATTTTAAAGAAACATCCTAATAGCCCATTTTAAAGCTTCTGACACCTGTGCACATTAAGTGTCACTTACAGCAGGATGGAAAACATTGATGGCTTGAACAGAAGCCTTCCCCTTTTGCTTATACCCAAACACCAAGTCAATCCAGTGGCAGATGTTCTGGGACACATGGTCAGACTCGAGAGCCTGCCGGTGGATGAGGATAAAGAGACGAGGATCGTTCCGTGCCCACGGAGGAAGGTTGACGTGATTGACCCGCTCACCATTCTGACGCACTCCAAAATCAAAACCTAAGGGAAAAGATCAACACATGACGTTTACCTCCAGAGCGTGCTTCATCTGAGCTGGCCTTACGGGTCTTGGACACAGTGGACTATATGATGTAGCCAGGAAGGCGGCAGTGAGGGGCTGGCCTATTCATTAGGAACCATCAGCTCCCCTCGTCATATCAGTACTGGACAGACAGCATCCTAGGGAGATCTGAGATCCTTCAGCCATACCACTTATAAAAGGTCAATCTACCCAACAATGTAAAAAGTACATGTAAAAGTGTAAAACCATGAGCCCCAGATCAAAAGGCAGAACCCCACTGCACACGGCCCCAAGGCTCCTCTCTTTCATCTTCATACACACTGAGCTTAGCTATCTGTTCAATTGTAAACCCAGGCATTACACGGCCATTTCGGGATTACTGACGGTACATTTCAATCAATGTAACACCATTTATACTTAGTAAAAATTAGTTTTGCAAATTTACTACCAAGTACATACATACCCAGAATGAACTGTTACAGTATATTAATTTTATGGTAAGTGCATGAGTCTGTTCTAACTTCCTTTCTGCTGACATAGTCCTATGCCAATAAAATAATACCAACACCTAGAATAAGAGGGTTCTGTGGTGGCAGTGAGCTCACATCTAACTTTATTATTAGTCTGCTAGTGCAAAAAAGACCTTAGCAGTATTTAGTTTCAAAAAAAAGTCCTAAGGACTAACTTTGAAAGTGGATGCAACCCTAGCATTCCAGAGGCTGAGACAGAATGCTCCTGTGAATGAGATTAAGGGAGACAGTGCAAAGGCACCTGACAGGGCTAACTAACTGGTCCACTATTGAAGAGCAGAAAGGCTGGCCAACATGGCAGATCACTGGCATCACAGAAGGTAAACTGTATCCACCAGTCTCCTATGTTATTATGTCATTCTGCTTAGAACGCTCTATTCCTATCTCTGACTTCCTCATACATTCACTGTATTTTTAGTAATCTACATTTTGCTTTCAACAAATTCATGACTCTTACATTTTTTTTTTTTTTGCCAGTCCTGGGCTTGAGCTCAGGGCCTGAGCACTGTCCTTGGACTTTCTCAAGGCTAGAACTCTACCACTTGAGCCTCAGCGCCACTTCCAGCTTTTTTCTATGTATGTGGTACCAAGGAATTGAACCCGGGTCTTTATGCATGCTAGGCAAGCACTTTAACCACTAGGCCAAACTCCCGGCCCGACTCTTACATTTTTATGAGTATAACTTCTATAATCAGAAAAATAATTTGTATAATAAAACAAGTATATGCTTACAAATATTACAAATATTTTAATTTTATAGGACTAATACTAAAAATCCCCCAGCTTGCTTTGAAATAAAATAATATACTTAGAGGAATGAATTTCTCTTATTTGGGGACTCAGGATTTAGGACTTAGAAATGAGAAATTACCACATCATCCCAAGATCTTAGAAATTATAAGTTAGGCCGGGTGCATAGCCTAGTGGTAGAGTGCTTGCCTAGGATGCATGAAGCCCTGGGTTTGATTCCTGGGTACTACATTTTCAGAAAAAGCTGGCAGTGATGCTATGCCTCAAGTGGCAGAGCACTAGCCTTGAACAAAAAGTGTCCAAAGACAATGCCCAGCCACTGAGTTCAAGCCCCAGACCTGGCAAAAAAAAAAAAAAAAGAAATTATAAGTTAGAAACTAATTTGACAGCTTACCTTCACGGTTAACTAAGAACTCAGGAAGATAGAAAAACTCTGGGATAAGCTCTTTCACATCAGTCATGGATTCAAAAGATGAGAGGCGCCAAGTCGTATTGGTAGAATGAAAAGTTCTGTCTGGAATGTCAAAACTTTGATCTACAAAGAAATACAAATAACACAATTTTCTCAGTCCTAAATCCTAAGACCTCCAACAAGAGAAATTCAACAGGTTGTTTATCAGTGAAAAATATAGCAAAGTCCAAGCATAAATTGGCAACTGGATGCACTGAATGGAGAGATTCCCTGAAGACCTCTGGATATTATGAGGAACAAGTGCAGGGCCACGAGCTCAGATCTCATTAGGGGTGACAGAGTATGTCTCTCTTAGCTCGACCACCTGCAATTTCTTCCTCAGTACCTTCAGCCTAGACTGTCACTCCCAACACTCAGGTGGAATCTCTCTGAGCAGGCAGGTTAGGGCAGTGACAGGGCGGGTGCTGGCATGGCTCTCTGCCATCTATGCCAGAAGAAAAACCTACATTCCCTCTGCTAATTATTAATTGTGCTGAAAAGACTTTAAAACTGAGTTGAATATATTTCAAAGGGTAAATTTTGTGATTTGAGAATTATAATTTAATTTTTAATGAAACTTATGTTTTTATTTAATTTGAAGCTGACATCTCTGGCTTTTCTGATGGGCAATTTGGCTGATGGAAGAATTCCTGTTACTTTCAGGTATTTTCCAGAAGCCAGTCCAGGCCTTCCTTCCTGCTGGGATGAAGTGTGGCTTGGGGCCCTTCTGAGAGCTTGTCACATACCTTGATAGGCTAGGAACATCTTCGTGAAGGGAGGCATCCTGACCAGGAAGTGTAGCACTGTGCCGCTGTTAGAGTAGTGGGAGCCGTAGTGATAGGGCTGCACAGGTGGCATGGGGTCGTCTTCCCGCGCTCCTTTGCGGTACTCTTCCTCCAAGTACTGAGGACACAGGGCCAGTGGTTCACGAGTGGGTATACAGGCAGAGCTGGGAAAGCTTTGCTGTTTGGGTGGTTTTTTTGGTCCATCCTCCCGTTACCCTTTGACACCATTCTCCTTTGTTTTCCTCCCCATCCTGTTCATGTACACAGACCCCCACCACCCTGAGTGTCCAATCTTCCTGGAGCCCTGCGGAAGCCTGGCCGTGGGGGACCTACCTGCATTCTGCATCTCCTCACTCACCTCCCGTAAGTAACCAGCCCCACTCTGCGTCCTCACTCCCACACTTGACTCCCATTGCCTATGCTGATCACACGCAAAGAATGAGAGCTGAGCCAGGCGCGGTGGCTCACACCTGTCATCCTGGCTACTCAGGAGGCCGAGATCTGGGGATCACAGCTCAAGCCCGAGCAGGAAAGTCTGAGAGACTCTTACCTCCAATTAACCATCAGAAAACCGAGTGGCAGTGTGACTGGAAGTGGTCCTGCGAACTATCCTTGAGCAAAAAAGCTCAGGGACGATTCTCAAGCCAAGTTCAAGCCCCACAACCAACCAAAAAGATACTAACAACAACAACAACAACCCAAGAGCTGCTCCTAGTCTTAATTTTAAACTCTAGTTGTACAAGTATAAGTAAATGAAAACCAGGAAAACCAACACCCGTCAACTTAAAATTCAGTGAAGAGTAAGTCTGTTAAACAAATCTCCATCTTTCATTTATCCAAGGGCCAGTAAAAGCTAAAACTACCTTGTATGTGTCCACATAACGATCTTCTTTTTCTTTGTACTGCACAGCTATCGGCTTAGACAGATTTCTGCAAAGGAAGGGATGGTGGGAAGAATATGAAACAATACTGTCTGAATTAAACTGTCTAGGTCTGCATCGAGCAGAAAATGAAATAAAATGATCAACAAGAGGCTCATTCTTCAGTGTACTGCTAATATATCTTGCAGAGTCACCATTAAAAATTATACCTGGCTACTCAGGAGGCTGAGATCCATGGATGGTGGTTCAAAGCCAGTCTGGGCAGGAAAGTCCATGAGACTTTCCAATTAATCACAGAACAAGCCAGATGTGGCACTGTGGCTCAAGTAGTAGAGCACTAGCCTAGAGCTAAAGGTAGCTTAAGAGACAGCGTCCAGGCCCAGAGTTCGAGCCCCAGGACTGGGAAAATAAACAAACAAACAAAATCTCTAACTCATAAACTACTAAGGTAGAATTTTCCACACAGCTAGGCCAGCATTAGGAATTCCTGACTTGGACTGCTCCCTCTACCTGGGCAGACTCTTCCAATGAACAGATGCTGATGCTCCCAGGCCCTGAGCTATCACCTCCCATTTCCCAAACTCTATGGAGCAAAGCCCAGTTTGGAAAGAAATTATTATCATGTGGAGAGGTTGGGAAGTTACCAGTCTGTCAATAAAAACTGCAGACACAACACATGTTCAACACGGCCAGGTTAAAATTCTGGAGTGAGTATAAAAATAGCCTGCTCTCTGGGTGGATGCTAAGCGACAGGGTTGTACCCAGTATGGGTGTGAGCACCACACAGCATCCCTAGAGGCCACGTGGCATTCCTGTGCATTCCTGTGCAGAGCTTGAGAGGAGGGGGAGGGGAGGGGGGAAGTAGGCTGCTGGACTGAGGGACCAGCTGCCTGGCACACCTGGAGTTTCAGCATGCAGTACTGTGATCAGACCAACAGCAAGATTTCCTAGGGAATTAAACATAGTGACATTGACCACACTTTTTTTTTTTTTTTTTTTTTGCCAGTCCTGGGCTTGAGCTCAGGGCCTGAGCACTGTCCTTGGACTTTTCTCAAGGCTAGAGCTCTACCACTTGAGCCTCAGCACCACTTCCAGCTTTTTCTATATATGTGGTACCAAGGAATCGAACCCGGGTCTTCGTGCATGCTAGGCAAGCACTTTAACCACTAGGCCAAGTTCCTGGCCCCTGACCACACTTTTTTTGGTCAGTCATGAGGCTCCAACTCTGGTCCTGGGTGCTGCCCCTGAGCTTTTTCAGCACAAGGCTAGTGGCTCTAGCACTTAAGTCACAGCACCACTACCAGGTTTCTGGTGGTTAATTAGACATGAGGGTCCCATAGACTTTTATGCCCAGGCTGGCTTTGAACTGCAATCCTCACATCTCAGCCTCCTGAGTAGCTAGAATTACACTTTATTTTGTTGTTGGGACTTCCTAAATTCTAAAATCTTTGTCCAAGCAGAGTAGATAGGAAGAAATCATGTTTAAGATCTCGGCATATAATTTTTCAGAAATGCTGTATTTTTTTAAATCAATTACATTAATGCTCTGTCTGAAAAAAAATTACAGGTAAGCAAGCAGAATAAACCCCAAAGCATGTAACATACACTTTTACAATAGTGTTTTAGTGGCTGCAAGATATAATAATGTACCCAAATCTAAGTTGAACATTTAGGCTGTTTCTAAAATTCAGCTACTTTGAAAAATAACATGGAGACTCCACTTTTAGCTAAATCCCTTCACACCAGTCACTTGATACAGGCAATGACTAGACAAGACAGGTTCCTGCTGGCCTGAAACTTACTGCTAGATGCTGCCTCTGGTAGAGCACACAAACCTCACATTTCACAAGAAAAATGTTCCTAGAAGTTAAACTGCTAAAATAGAGTATGCACATTTCAAGAGTTCTTTGGATACACTGTCAAGCTGCCTTCCAAAAAGACCGAATCTATTTATACCAGCAATGTGTAAAGTGCTAACATGTCTACTAGCAGTGTATAAAAATGTGTATAAAAGGAGAAACAATGTGTCAGTTGCTTTTTAAATCAAGAAGTATATTAAATGAGGCATGATTTCTTGGGCACTGACTGAACCAGACCTATTTTTGACAGTTATAATTATTAAAATACTAACACATATAACAAGGGGACTATTTGGAGTCATTTCTTAACTAAATGAGAATATTTTTCAATTAAATGGGAAAAATACAGTTCATTTAGAAACGTTAGAATATTGATTTTTTATCTTTAAATCTCAAATTTCAAAATAAGAAATTGGTGCTCTGTTTACTTCCAATGAGAAATAGGAGGTTTGTTTTGTTCTGTGTGTGTGTGTGTGTGTGTGTGTGTGTGTGTGTGTGTGTGTTCTTTCAAAAGGCCAAATAGATTTTAGCATCGAACAAACTCCAAAATTTGCAGCTTCTGATGAAGAACATTCAAAGCTTCAAAATTTAAAATTGTGGAGTATTTCAGATCTCAATTTTAGATTAGGGATGCCAAGTAGTAAAGATTTCAAGTATTACAAAATCTGCAGAATACCACATCTAAATTATTCTGGTCCCCAATATTCGGATAAAGGATCCTTAATCTATGTAATTATGAGCTAATGTGCCTTTTTATTTTAATGTGCTTTAACTACTTGCAGTCACTATCTTCTATTCTCAGACTATGTTGTATTTGGTAGTGAGAAACGTAAGTTTGGCTTCTGCGTCCTTTTTCTTTTTTCCTAAACCTAGGCTGGGATCTAGGAGAGAAATCTTCCTCCATCTGTCTTGAAAGTACAGATATGTGTTACCATACCTGGCTTCTATACTCTCCTTCTCCCTCTCTCCCCTCTCCTCTCTCCCTTCTCCCCTTTCCCCTCTCCCCTCACCCCTCTTTCCTCCTCTTCCTCCTCCTCTTTTTGTTAGTTACAGGGCTTGAACTCAGGGCCTGGGCACTAATCTTAAGCTGTTTTGCTTAAAGTAGAGCTCTACCACTTTAAGTTTTCTGGAGATAAAAATTTCACTGACTTTCTTGCCTACACTGGCTTTGAACCATGGTTCTCAGATCTCAGCTTCTCAGGTAGCTAGGATCATAGACGTAAGCCACCAGCACCTGAAATTCCTTTCTTTTCTGATAAAAAATACATCCTTCCAGTCAATTTAGAATAAGAAATCACTATTTGTTGACCCTATTGAAATGATATTTATTTATTTTGTGGGTCATGTGTCATGAACTCTGTGCCTGGGCACTGCCCCTAAGCTCTTCAGCTCAAGGCAACCAACCTACCCTTGGAGCCACAGGACCACTTCCCCTTTCCTAGTGATTAATTAGAGATAAGAGTTTCATGGTCTTTAGTGCCTGGGCTGGCTTTGAACCATGATCCTCAAATCTCAGCCTCAGTAGCTAGGATTACAGGTGTGCCCCACAGCCGGGGCTGAAATGGAATTTTAAAGCAATAATCAACAACGGATGAAACATGAGACATAAAGCCCTGGGACCCTGAACCCACAGCTCATCCCAAGTGCCGTCAGAATGGAGACTCTCAGGCTTCCAGTATCAACCTAGACACCACAATGGATGCCTGCTAAGATACAGGGGTGAGCCTAAGCAAGCCTCCAGAACTCATTTCCAACCTCTAGAAAATAGAAACAAACTAAACCATGAATGCTACAGAAAGAAATCAGAAACCACAGAATATGAAGCACACAAAATAAATAGCTTCTTTGTTTCTAATAAGTCAATGTCAAGAGAAAAAAAATCTATGCAAAAATTAAAAGGATATATACATATATGTGTATATCTGCACATATATACATATACACACATATATACATATATACACAGACACACATATAAAATAAAGAACAACCAGTGGGCCTATTATTAGCTAATTACAAAAATGGCATCTATAGGATGACCAGAAGGCATATGAAAATGGAAAGGGGGGGTAGCATGAGTTTGGTAAGCAAAAGAGCCTGAAGGTAAATTTTTGTAATCCTTAATTACTGAATTGAGATGATTAGGTAAATGATTAGGCTTCATTAATCAGTCATTTTACTCTTATGCATGTATGAAGAAGTTCATGACATTTTGTAGAACACCTCAATGACATCATTACAGCAATGACATCATTACAGCATAGGTGACCTTGAAAGGAGGTGGCGCTTTTACTCACCGGTAGATTGATGGGTCACTGAGGTCCAGGGTCTCATTGATGTAGTCAGAGAGTATAAATGGGAACACTGGGTACTGCATGAGATCATTGAAGGATCGGCCAGCATGTTTGTTTAAGTGGGTCAAATATTCAAAATTGGTAATCTGTCCAGCATACCACAGGTTTGTCAGAGCAGTGATGTTGCCATATTCCAGAAGATTTGGGAGGTTATTTGTGAGTATGCTGTGATACACATCATCACGGATCTAACAGGGAAGAAGAAAAGACTCAGGTATTTTAGACTCAGCGACACTTTTCTCCAGAGAGAATCTCAGCATTATAGATGGGATATGATATTAAATTTTACAAGAGAAAAAAAAAAAACGTTTTTAGCTAGTCCTGGACCTTAAACTCAGTTCACAAACAGTGTACCTGAGTTTTTTTGCTCAAGGCCAGTGCTCTACAACCCGAGCCACAGCTCTACTTCAGGCTTTTGTTTTTGTTATTAGAATGTACAGGGGTAGAACGTCTTCCTCCAGACATGGGCTCTCAGTTATTACACCATGCTGCTGGGAAAATATGCTAAGATCACCTGGTAGTAACTTCTAAATTTTTAAGTTCTTGTTCATAACTACTTCTTTTTTTTTTTCCTTTTCTGTCGTGAGGCTGAAATGTGGGGCGGGGTGCTATCCCAGAGCTCTTCTGCTCAAGGCTAGTGCCCTAGCACTTTGAACTACAGTGTCACTTCCAGTTTTCTGGTGGTTAACTGGAGATTAAAGTCTCATGGACTCTCCTGCCCAGGCTGGCTTTGAACTGTGATCTTCAGATCTCAACCTCCACGGTGTCCAGGATTATAGGGATGAGCCACTTTCACTAGGCATAA